>NW_027411977.1:121237847-121587847 GCF_047663935.1 Musca autumnalis | reverse complement strand
TCAATATCCGATGCAATATATAGCAAAACCGGACTAAAGTCTTTCAGACACTTTAAATGCGCGGCACACCGGATTTTAGAATCGATTACAATGGCAACCCACTAAAACGGGAGCTCTACTCCCAAACTACAGTTATATGTTAGGTACAAGTGTCACATCAAAAACATCTACACAACTTTGTAGTCTCTTAGCTCACTTGGAGGGAAAATGTTCTTCTATTATTTGTGAATATATACGCCAGTTTTAATCAAGCTATGTACAGACATACATTCATACAGATGTATGTATGTAATAATGTTTGCTTGTACCTACTATGCATATTCTCAACTAGCCACATGAGTGTATTTTTTGTTATGTAGACATTTTTTTTGCTATGTTCGTTGTTAAGTTTATGTCGTCGTATTGACCTTGAAATTTTATTAGAAGCCATCATAAAAACAGAAGAGTAAAATGTAACCAACAACAACGACATCGAAACAAAAAAAAAAAAAAAAAAAAAAAAAAACAAGAGCAGAAATGTTAATGACAACACAATCGGATGAAGAGAAGAGTGACGTTTTACTTGGGAGAATGGTAAAAAATACATACGTTTGTTCAGAATAGTTGTTTTTATGTTAATTGTTATTTCGTATGTAACATTTGTTGACATACAGTGGCTCCTAGCATAAATGTTTGCAATGTTAGATTCAAGTCAAACTTTGAAATATTTTATTGGAAGTTTTTTTTTTTAATTTATTGCTGTAAATAAGTTCCTAATTTTCCACATATCTCCTTATGTAGGAGATATTCTTGGAAGAGAAGTTTTTAAATCAAACTCAATATACGATTTTATTCTCATTAATTCTGATCTATTCAAGAACAATTATACTAGAATTCATAGAAATTTCCACATATGTATATATGTAATTTAATTCATAAAATTGTATTGCAATGCTAACTTTCTCACTTGATTAATGTGGGGCTCTTTTTCGAGTCTTTTTTGAGTCATGTTTATAATCATTTATGAGTCTTTTTATTAGACGAAATAAATTAAAAGAAATTTCTTTTTATTCTTTTTTGTTTCTTTCCTTTGTTTTGTTGTCTTTTCTGCTTTGTTATGTCTTTTAATTATCCTTTAGGTTGCGCGGTGGTTAGTATACTGCTTCTTCATTTCACTTGGCAAAACCTGAACATGTGTTGTGTTTGTCTATACCTTTACTCGTAATATTATACGTTATATTTATATCAAAGTTTTGTAGAAAGTGTATATGAGAATTATTTACAACCAAAAAAAAAAAATAATAAAACAATACAATCAGTTTTTAATCAACTAACTGTTCAAAGTATGATCAGATGATACATAATTATAATCACTTTTCAAACACCTGCATGACCCTTTTTTGATTAAGCATATTTCAATCTGATTAAGCATATTTGATCACCAAAAGGACTCTAAAAAGACTCCGCAATGTGATTTTTGAAAAAACAGTCTTCCAAATGCTAGTTGGGTAACCACCGCGCAACATAAAGGATAATTAAAATACATAACAAAGCAGAAAAGACAATAAAACAAAGGAAAGGAACAAAAAAGAATAAAAAGAAAATTCTTTTAATTTATTTCGTCTAAAAAAATACTCATAAATGACTCCCTAAAGACTCATAACCGAATACAAACATGACTCAAAAAAGACTCGAAAAAGAGTCCCAAATTAATCAACAAATCACCCATAAATGATTGTAATACGACTCGAAAAATACTTTATATACCATCAGAAAATGGGCAAAAATGACTCGAAATAATACAGAGGAAGACTCACTTGTGATTTGTTTAAAAGAGTAGCTTGAGGTTACGTTTTCCTCCCGACAAAGGAGTCATTTATGATCAGAAAATGAGCTCATATTCCAGCTTTTTAATCGTGCAGTCGGAACAAAAAGGACTCGAATTTGATTAAAATTTTCAAAAAATGCTGGCTGGGTCACAATATTGTGAATTTATTTTCAAAAATACATATGGTAAATTTCAAATTTCTTTTGCAATTCGATTGGAAGAAATGTTAAAAATTTTTTTGCGAGCACATCTGGGTTTCAAATCTGTGCGCGCATCGGGGTTTCAAATCTGTTTGCGTTCACAAAATTGGATGCTGCGCTCCAAAGTTATGGGGGGTTTTATTCCCTTATAAAGAACAAATATTTAAAAATTCCATTTTTGCTGTAATAAGAAAATGTATATATAAAGCGTTAACAGCATTCAATACCTATCCGTAGATGACTAAATATTTACTAAATGTATTTCTATTTTCGCGAAAAATCAGGAAATACTGAAAAAATCTTGAAGTAAATTTAATTTATTCTAATTTAGAGTCCAAATAAAACTCGAAAAAAATAAATTAAAAATACGTACAGATTCTAGACAACGCGTAGAAAAATATGAGACCAACATTTCAACGATAGGATTTATAACTGCCATATTACAGCAACAACAAAAGAGGAAAACTTATTGTTGGAATATTATTTCAAAAATATATTTTTTTGTTTAATACGAAAAATAGAAAAAAACATTTTTGGGAGTTATTCTACTATTTCGCTAAATTTCGATGCAAAGACTGACGGACTTCGCTGAAACTTCTTCAGGGAAAATGCGATGACAAACCCGAAAGTGTATTTGCTTACTTTGATAAACAATAGGATTATGAAATAGAAAGTAATATTGAAAGTATAACCAAAGAAAAAACATAAAAGTTAAAAAAACGTAAAATTCGCGAATTCGTTAAAATCAGTTAAGGCGCATGCGCTTTTCAGATACAGCGAGTGCATCTCTATCAAAATGTAGCGATTTTTCCACTTTTCATTCAGCGGCCAAAGTGTGTCGTCAGCTGCATCTTACTGTTCAAAAAACCTTTTTTGTGGGTAAAAATTGCGCGATGTACATAAGATTATAAGGCGCATCCGATTTCAGTGACCGCCTATAAAAAATACGTCATTATAACAAATTTTAAAAAAAATCGTCAAGAACCGCGGATGTGCTACCAAATTCTATTTTATACGTAATACGAATATTACTCCAGAATCTCGGTAATTTATGCCACACCGTTTTGGAAAATAATATAATCGCGTATAAAGGATTCCATTTATGTAAAAATAACCAAAGAAAATCGCGGTTCAATGCGCGGAATCATCAAAATATAATTTTGCAGAATTTACTACTTTCAAGGTATCTATAACCGCCGTTTTAGTGGATGGATTTGAAAGCGGAAGGAATCATTAGATCCGGCGCGTAAAAAAACTAAAATCACGCGGGGTTCAAGGGTACCTGAGTCACAGTTGTAAATTCTGAAGCCAAAAAATAGGTTTTTAAAGAAAATTTACGCACCAAAATTTCGACTTTGGACTCCTATTACTAGGGAGCTGTATGAAGCACACTCATGAGATATACATCAAACGACGTGGAATCACGAGTTCTACAATCCAATAAATAGTTTGGGTAATTATCTGGTTGCGCCCTCCAATTATAAGAAAAATTCAAAAAACCCAGATTTCAAAACTTCAAAATGTCAGCATCGATTTTAGGGAGATGCAGTGTATACATCGAAAAGTCATACATTAGAACCATGTTGCCCAAGGGGTATTCTTCAATTCATTCTTTGAGCTCAAATATGAATTTTCCGTGGTTTGACCAGAAATCAAGAAAGAACACAAAAAAACTTGTAAACTTCAACACATTTTTACCCATTTTTTAATATTACCATGAACACAGCTTCCACATAAATTATTTGTTATGGTTCATTTTATGCGAACCCGGCTAAAACACTTCAATTAATATTAATATATTCATATTGTATAAAATATATTGACAGTTCGCGACTTATTAAATGGTGAACCTCAACTTCAACGATTGTAAAACATTTTTGAATATTACCATATGTATGTGAGTTCGTATGAGTAATATTAATAAATACCTTCTGGAGCGTATGATAAATATTGATCGGTTCATTCTCACACACTCATTCGTACCGAATATTGGATGCATTTTGGATACACTTTTTGTTGTTTTTTGGATAATGTAAGCAAAATAAAATTAATTAGAAACATATTGTCACTGTTAGGTTTCTATTAAAGATGGTTAAAATGTAATGTAATGTAACATTACATGTAATGTAAATGTAACAAGTAAGAAAGACGTTAAGCTCGGCCACGCCGAACTTTTTATACCCTCCACCACGAACTGTATTGAAGTAAATATGAACAATTAGTAACTACTAAGCTCTTCGTCTGCGATAAGTCTAATTCCTTGGTGAAGAATAATATTTTAACTGATGATAATCACTTTATACTGAAAATTCTCTAACCAACGTGAGTGCGGTTCTATGGGGGCTATGTGAAGACCTATACCCAGAAAATTCTGGTGGAAAATTTAATATCACCAATGAAGATTTAAACACAAAATTTCAGTCAGTTTGTTTTGATACTGGGGCCACAACGTTTAAAATACCGAATATCGGAAGGAATCGTTCTATGGGGACTATATGAAGTCGTGGACATACATATACAGACAAATTTCAGGTGGAAAGTTATATACTCCTAACGAATACTAAATACAAAATCTCAGCCATTTCTGTGGAATATTGAGCTGCCTAAAGATCGGGAGGTACTGTTCTATGGTGGCTACATAAGACATGGACCTATACCGACAAATTTCAGGTGGAAAGTTTTATACCCACAATGAAGACTAAATACCAAATTTCAACCTTCTGGGTTGAAAAATTCGAAAATACCGAAAATCGGATGGTACCGTTCTATGGCGGCTATATAAAGACATGAACCTATACCACCAAATTTCAGGTGGAAAGTTGTATACACACAACGAGGTCTAAATACCAAATTTCAGCCATTTCGGTTAGATATTGAGGCCAGAACCTTCAAAACATCGAAAATCGGAAGGTAGCATTCTATGGCGGCTATATGAAAACGTGGACCTATACTGATAATTCTCTTCTGGAATAAGTTATGCCCATCTAACACCAAATACCAAATCTCATCCATTTCGGTGTTGTATTGATGATGAAACTTTAAAAATACCGAAAATCGGGAGGTACCGTTTAATGGGTGCTATATTGAGGCATGGATCTATACCGAAAATTTTCTTGTGGTGAGTTTTGTAGCACCAACGAAGAAAAAATACCAAATTTCCGGCATTTCGGTGGGATATTGAGGCCACAACCTACAAAATACTGAAAATCGGGAGGTACTGTTCTATGTGGGCTATATGAAAACTTGAACCGATATAGCCAATTTTCAATACCAGACATCCTAATAAGTAATAGAAACGTCTATACTAAATTATAAAGCTCTTTCTCAAAAATTGTGAGCTGTATCTTGATTTCAACGGCCGGACGGGCATGGCTACTTCGACTTAGAATTTGATGCTGATCAAGAATATATATATATATATATACTTTATAGAGGCTCCGACGAATATTTCGATATGTTACAAACGGAATGACAAATTTTATTATAATCTCCATATTAGGTAGGTGGTTCCCCTTGTGCCCACTGTATGTGTTTTCTTTTCTTTCAATACGAAAACACTTCCCTCATAGCAACAAAACATCATTACGTTGTTTGTGAGTACATAACAACATGTACATATGCATGCACCTACTTACACACCTAGTTGCACTTTGATCCACTGTATGTTGTAACATTAATATGTCACAAAAGACACACACATGCCATGTATTTATGTTTATATTTTAATATTGTTCAGTTTTCGTATTTAATTTAATTACGTTCATGTCGATGCTTTATGTTTTCTATTTTTCAATCTGTCATTACCGTGAGGATTTTTCTTTCTCTTCTTTTTCGTGTTGCAATTTATGTATAATTGTACATATGTATGTGTGTATTAGGGTTATGACTTTTTTACAACCTCATATCCCTGTATCATAGCGTGATGAGTTTTGCCATAAGATTAACTAAATTCATAATTATAAGGTGATTCGGTGAAAAAACCTCACGCACAAAATGATTTTAAAATTTGAATTTATCAAAATTATGGACAATTTTTTAAAGTCACTGTAAGCAGATATACAATTGAAAATAAACTTTAGAATCACATGAGATAATTAAACTGACATAACATTTATTTCTCACTAATTTTCTTCAATACTGAGAATCATAAAAATGTCGTAAACGCTGTTATTTAAAGATATAATTTTTTAACAAAAAACAAAAAATTTAAAATTTTTTCAAAGTGGTTGGTTCATGACCTTTTTCAATATTTGAATTAAATAAACATTATTATAGTTATTAGTAGGCTTATATTTATTCATTCGTGCAACAAAAAATAATTTTTGAAAAAAAAAATTTTTCATTTCATACATTTTTTCAAAAAATTATATTTTTAAAATCGATTTGTGCGTGAACTTTTTTATATTTCAATGAAATAAACGATAGCGTAGTGATTATTAGGCATAAGTTCATTCATCTCTGCTATAGGAAATCATTTTTGAGAAAAAATGTCAAAAATTCGTAACCCTAGTGTGTATGTTTTGTGTTTTTATGCATTTGTATGCATGGACTCGCAAATGCGGATATTGGCCGTCTTCCAAGAAACAAACCAAAAGTACAAAAAAGAAATCTACGGCTTCAAAGATGATTATAATGACATGTAATCGACGGTTGTATGTCTATATCAGACACCGTCGCAGCCACCACCCTCGACGCCAAACCTTTTTGTCTGGAGCCAGCTAAATCGTTTCAGTCCATATGTTGTATGGCATTTTGTTTACTTAACTTTCTAGACTCGGTGTCGTCAAAAATGTTGCAAAAAAGGAAATAATTATGTGGAGAAATTAAATTGTATTAATAAAAACTTAAAGTGATATATACCAAATTGTAGTATAAAAAATAATTATAGTAAAGATTTCTAATTTAAATGTTTTTTTTTTTTATTTTCAGGTAAGAATTTTGATTTTAATGAATGCACTTTTGAAATGCAGTAAGTATGACAAACTATTTTAAAAATATTTTACAAGTTGGAAACACATTCAAAGCACATGGGATTGACATATCTTTATAAAAAATCAAATGTCGTTAGTAATTGCATCAGTTGAGAATGATTGGACTGATTGGGATAATTCCTTTTTTTGAAATGTTTGTCATAACCCAACCCATAAAAAGTTGACCACAACCACCTTTTTCAATTTAATTTTTTTTTTGTAAAAACTATTGAACCGATTGTCCTGAAATTGTTAGGGAATGTACAGGCATATTTTGTTGAATATTTAAAAAAATGCTACATTTGCAATAACAACGAATGCATCGGTTTGGAAATTTACGAATTAATCTATACTGATAATTGAACCTATACTGATAATTCTCTTCTGGAATATTTTATAACCTCATGGAAAACTAAAAACAAATTTCAGTCTATCGGTGAGATATTGACGTCACAACCTTCAGAATTACGAAAATCGGAAGGTACCCTTCAGTAGGGATTATATCGAAACGTGGGCCTATACCGACGAATTTTAGTCGGAAAGGTTTTTACCTCCAACGTAGACTAAATATAAAATTGCAGCCATTTCGGTGGGTTGTTGTGGCCACAACCATCAAAATAATGAAAATCGGGGGGTTCAGCAATTTCTGTGAAATACTGAGGCCGAAAATTTTGAGGTACCGTTCTATGGGGGCTATATGAAGGTGTGGACCAATACCGACAAATTTAGCGATTTCGCTGGGTTATTGTGACCACAACCCACAAAATACCAAAAATCGGGGTGTACCGTTCTATGGGGGCTACATGAAGGCGTGGACATATACCAAAAAAATTAGAGGCGGAGGTTGTATACAGCCAACGAATACTTTACACCAAATTTCAGCCATTTCGATGGCTTTTATAATCAGTTAGCTTTAAGATAAATATAGGGAACATATACGATAATAAATCCTAAGCAGCATCAATGGGAGAACAAAATCCGACAAAGTCCGTAAGAGAAAAGAAAGAATAACACGGGTTTACAATGGACCCAAAGAAATGAGGTAGAAAATACCAATTTTTGAATTGTAAAGCATAAAGTCCATACGATGGGCCAGCAACGTGAACCCGGACTGCTGTACCAGAATATAAATAAATGTAAATGTTTTCTCGACTGAGTTGAAACGTAATTCTAACCCTACCAGACACATTTCAAAGTTTAGCGAATAAAAAATAACTTATCAGGGCGATAAGATTACTCAACGAGATACCGACAGACAACCCGCACTACAAAGCATGCTGTTTTAATGAAACTATTACGAATCACATTGAGCACATTTTGTGTTTTATTTGTTCTGAAGTTGACTTTTTGTTTTTGTGTTTTTTTGCAAATTAAAACATTTGTCAGCAATTAAAGGCGATTAAATGATTACAAATAACATTTCACATGGAAATGGATATGTTTGAATAATTTCACAAAACCGACAGTCGTTTTCGATTTTAGCCATTATAATTGCGGTAGCAAACACATGGTGATTTTTTGTGGTGAAATAGATATGGCTAATGCAAGTAACAAGAAATGCACATGTGTTTAAAACATTAACTCATTAGAAAAATATAGAATCCCCAAACCGCACTTTAAAGCTGAATTTGAAATTGCTTCACATTTGGCATCACCTTTCCCGGTACTAAACTCTTCTCTGGACCCCACTCATTTTAGCATCTTTTATTCTAGAAATTGCAAATGTTGGTATTTTATTAGAATCTATTGTCTAACCCATCATTAAATAGTTGCTGTGAGACTCTGTATATAGGTGTGTGTGTGTGTGTGTGTGAGTATTTTGTTTGTTTCCACTGCTGCTACTCACGCCTGGTTTGTTTATTTTTTCGGCACTGTGAAATGAAATTGAAATCATGTGACCATTGAATTCCATAGCTCATAGCTAGCGTGTTTTATTAATAAAGCTACCGGTGGCACTTGATTATCATGGCATTACATTCTATTTTTTTTTTCTTCTTTGATTTTCATTTTGCCATTTGATTTCTAGTTTAATGAGATTGTCATGTTTGATATTTCATTATGAACATCAAAAGATGATTGAATCATATCATATTTGTCCAGGGTTATCTGTACGTAGAAGACATTAGATGAGGCATTTACCTACCGGATTATGAATAAATGTTTTATTTTACATTCATTATTACTACAAAAATAAACAAATAAATGAATAAAAATAAAATGTGGCTGCTTCGATTACAAACCCACAAATAGATCGTCTTGGAATTTTAGAGGAAGTTTTGGGTGATGATTAAATTGATATGAACTTAATATTTTTTATTATTATATTATTGTTAATTTTTATTGGATAATAATCAAAATATAAGTTTTTATTTATTTTCTTGTCTTAATAAAAAATTTCCGTGCGGTTTTAATGCTTTCAAGTCAGCAGAGATATAAGCGTGTTGCGTTTTATGATCGAATAATTAACAAATATATAATCATTGAACTACAAAAAACATGCCACCAAAACTATCGTGAGATTACTGATTATTCCGCGAGTTCGAGTTGAGCAATAATAATAGACCTGCTATAACCGGGGTTCAAGCGTACAATAGGGTTATGACTTTTTTACAACCTCATATCCCTGTATCATAGCGTGATGAGTTTTGCCATAAGATTAACTAAATTCATAATTATAAGGTGATTCGGTGAAAAAACCTCACGCACAAAATGATTTTAAAATTTGAATTTATCAAAATTATGGACAATTTTTTGAAGTCACTGTAAGCAGATATACAATTGAAAATAAACTTTAGAATCACATGAGATAATTAAACTGACATAACATTTGTTTCTCACTAATTTTCTTCAATACTGAGAATCATAAAAATGTCGTAAACGCTGTTATTTAAAGATATAATTTTTTAACAAAAAACAAAAAATTTTAAATTTTTTCAAAGTGGTTGGTGCATGACCTTTTTCAATATTTGAATTAAATAAACATGATTATAGTTATTATTAGGCTTATATTTATTCATTCGTGCAACAAAAAATAATTTTTGAAAAAAAAAAAAAATTTTCATTTCATAAATTTTTTCAAAAAATTATATTTTTAAAATCGATTTGTGCGTGAACTTTTTTTATATTTCAATGAAATAAACGATAGCGTAGTGATTATTAGGTAGTGATTATTAGTAAGTGGCAAAATACACCTCAGTGATGTTGGCGACATTTTCTGAGTATTTCAGCCTTGAAAAACTTCTCTATAAGTGGTGTCTTAGAACACGCCGTTCGGACTCGGCAATAAACAGTTGGTCCCATATCATTGAGCTAGTATGAATTGGGGTGCACTCATTGATATGAGAGAAGTCAACCTTGTCCCATCTGGGATGTTTGTGGAACAATGACCTCAATATTCTTCCGAAATGGCAACAATTTGGTATTTGGTCTTCACTGGGAGTATAAAACTTTCCGTCAGAATTTTGTCGGTATATGTCCACGCCTTCATATAGCCCCATAGAACGCTACCTCCAGATTTTTGTTATTTTAAAGGTTTTGACCTCAATATTCCGCAGAAATGGCTGAAATTTGGTATTTAGTCTTCATTTGGGTTATAAAACTCTTTCCCAAAATTTTGTTGGTACAGGCCCTACATATAGTCTCCATATAACGGTACCTCCCGATATTCGGTATTTTGAAGACTGTTGCCTCAATATTCCACAGAAATGGCGGAAATTTGATATTTAGTCTTCATTTGGGGTACAAAACTTTCCATATGAAATTTGTCGGTATAGGTCCATGCCTTCATATAGCCCTCATGGACGGGTACCTCCCGATTTTCGGTATTTTGAAGGTTGTGGCCCCAATATTTATCCGAAATGGCTGAAATTTTGTACTTTGTCTTTGTTGTTGGTTTAAAACTTTCCCCCGGAAATTTGTCGGTGAAGGTCCACGCCTTAATATAGCTCCATAGAACGGTACCTCCCTAATTTTGGCATTTTAAATGGTACGGCCACAATAATCCATCGAAGTGGCTGAAATTTCGTATTTAGTGGTATTCAACCTTCCCCTCTAATTTTGTCGGTATAGGTTCACGCCTTCATATATGTTCACGCCTTGAACGGTACCTCCCGATTTTCGGTATTTTGAAGGTGGTTGTCTCAATTAGTCTTCCAAGGGGTTATAAAGTATTCCTGAAAAGAATTATTAGTACGTGAAGACGTGAACCTGTTTTTCTTTATCCCCCATAGAAGCATACCTCTTGATTTTTAGATTTTTTTTTTAAGTTTTAGCCACATTATCTAACCGAAATGTCGGAAATTTGGTAATTAGTCTTCTTTAAGTCTAAAAACTTTCCGCAGGAACTTGTCAGTATAGATTGACGAAATTTGCTGAAATTTGGTAATTAGTCTTCTTCAGTAACGAAAGGAAACTAATTGTTCCATTTTACTTCAATACAACTCGTGATGGATGTGATAGCAAGTTCGGGCCGGCCGAACTTAAAGCCGTTCTTACTTGTTTCTTTCGAGTTGGTTTGCTAGGTGGGTTGAGTTACAGAAAAAAATGGATGGTGGTAGTCCCTGCACCAGTTTGATGCTTCTCTCTTTTTTGTATAATTGTTCGACTTCATTCTGAATACCGTCTTTCTATGTCTCTTTATTTCTTTCGCAAAGCTTTGTCCCTGTTGTGTACTGTCAAACTTTTTTCGTTTTTAGAGCTCGATAGTCTGACTATCCGTTATGTCCAATACCAGGCGAACAGTTGATACGAACAAAGTAATGATTGATCTTTATTTTTTATATCTATTATTTTTTTTTTTCTTTTTTAGCTATTTATAGACAAATACTTTGGACCTTGTTGTGTAAAAGTTTTAATTTTTGAAATGCTGCCGGAGGAAGACAATGTGTTGGGATATTACAAATGTTGTCAGTTGCCTTGTTGACCATTTGGCATTTTCAAACATTTGGCTCCTGTATCGCTTTTAACCACTTTACAATGGATGTATTCTGTCGTTTTATAGATTTCTTTGTGCGCCTGAACAAACTTTAAATGGTAAGGGGTTACAACTGCGATGTTTTTTGCGGATTCTGAAACTACAAGTCTTATCGAAATGGGACTGGAGAAAATCGTATAGCAATGAAAATTCTTTACAAGATTGGTTTTTGTAATTTTTGCTAGCTTGTAACATTTTGAGACATATAAGTTTATGTTGGGAAATTGCAGTCATTGTTTTATAAGGAGGTGATACAATCAGTGTATCATTGTGCCAATTTGAACTTCAATATCTCAAAAATGGCAAAACCTACGAAAATATCATAAAGGTCAATGTTTCACAGCTACAACATTTTCTCCAATCCCATTTCGATGGGACTTATGAAAACCTAAAAAGCCCTAAAAATTTGAACTTTGGCCGCAATTTATTTAAAAACCCATCCGGCGATTTTTTTGTAATTTTTTGATTTTTTAGAAAACTGTAGTTTCAAAATCCGCAAACACTTCCCAGGTGTAAGAACCTTTAATTTAAAGTTGGTTCAGGCGCACCGTGTCAACAAATCAAAATTTTGAATTTTAAAAACGACAAAATAATTTATATTTCTAAAAAAATAGATAAGATAAATTTAAATCAATGTTTTATTTGTGTTATTTTTTTTTAATAGGGTAACAGGCAAAAGCACGAAACGAATTTTGAACATCATGTCGTCATTATCTGCAACTGATTTATGCTGTTATCAGTCAGGTGTGTGTGTGTGTGGTGTGTGTCTCATGTCCAAGACAATCATTTGACATATTCAAAATTTGATTATCTGCCTTTTGTTTTGTATTGTATTTCCTGTTCTTTGATTTGTTTTTTCTTTGGAGTGCATTATAAATATTTTTATTGTATAGGCTGTGAAGATATAATAAAATCAATCAAAACAATCACTAAATGAAAATGTGTGGCGACATGCAAACATAAGAAGATAAGATTTCAATCAATGCCAAGTAGAATAGACGTTATGTTTGGAATGGTCAACATTTTTAAAATTTCAATAAACATAAACATTTCTTTTTCCCTCCATTATCGTCATAATTGAAGTATTTTCAATAACTAGAACTGTTTATTTAAAAGGATTTGCACCTCAACATAAATATAGCTTTAGAATAGAAAAATATTTATTTGCAAAATTTTAAACGAAATGATATATCTTTTGTGTACTTTGGCAATCATATACATAAATACATATATACGTAGATATAAATATGTATAGATAATAAGTTATGTGCGTCAGCAAAGCAATAAAATATAAACATATTTTCGTGTGTACAGGGTGATTCCAATCTCCATTTTTGTATTTATACATAATATTTATTTTTTAAGTTTTTTGTGAGAATATTGTTTTATGCAAATTATCAATAAGAGTTCAATAAATCTAACATATTGAATTATAATAATAAAATTCTTGTTAATATTAAACATTTTTTTTCACTAATAAATTAAAGTTGTTTTGAATAAAATACTAAAACAACGGCTATGGGATTAAACCTGGCAATTTTGATAAGCTTGTTACAAAAAAAATTAAAATTCAAGAAATATCAGGAATAAAAATTCAAAATTTGACAAATAAAAAGAAAATATTTTTTGTATTTAATTTAAATTTTATTAACGCAATCAGAAAATTACCATTATTATTTGTTGTCAAAATAATTATTATTTCCTTCAAAAAAATAATTTACATTTTTTTTTTGAAAATTGTATATATAATTCCGTTTCACCCTTTTAAAATGTATTACTAACATACAATCCATATATAAATGAATCGTCTACTATTTCCCATGTTAAATTGAAATGAAATTTTTTCTTCAAATATTTAGTTATTTATTTTTTCGAATAAATCTATAGGTCTTGAAAAGTAATAAGTCATTTCTATCAGCAATTCTAACAACAAACATTAAGAAAACATATTAGGTTTCCCTGGAAAATGAAATGAATGCAATTTTATTGTTATTATGATGAATCATAGAATGCAGCAGACTAATTTAGCTTGTTTGTACTATAGGTTTTGGTATATATAATGAAATACATTAATAAAAGAACAAGTAAAAAGCGTTAAGTTCGACCGGACCGAACTATTCACACCCTCCACCATAAAATATTCTGAACTAAAATGGAATAATTAGTTTTCATTCCTGTCCCCAACTTTAAGTGGGTGAGTTAAAATGTCAGATAATGTGCATAAAATGCTTCATTCGGGAGGCATTTTTTATGGTGCCTATATCGAACTATGTATGTTGACAGTATTTGGTGGGCTAGAAATTGGGAGGTACCGTTATATAGGGGTTATAATAAAACATGGACCTATGTTGACAGTTTTTGATGGGAGCCTTTAATGTCAAATAACTCCTAATTCGGTTAAAAATTTTAGCTAAAATCCTCAAAATACCGAAAATCGGTACATAACGTGGGAACTTCAAATGTCATTAACAGCTAGTTCGGAGGTACCCCTATATGTGGACTATACGAAAATATGAACTTAAATGAACAATTTTTGTTGCAGAATTTTTGTTGGCTCTTAAATTTCAAATTACAGAAAGTTCGTCCAACAAATAAAGATGAGGTACGGAAAATCGGAAGGTTTGTTTTGGAGCTATACCAAAACGTGGACCTACCTACGTTCGGTTAAACATTGTAAGTAAAATCCTCAACGTACCGAAAATCGGGAGGTATCGTTATATTGTGGCTAAGTTGAAAATTGTTGATGTGGTGACCACTACAACCTTCAAATGTCAAATTACAGTTAGTTCGGTTAAAAATTGTAGCTTAAATTGCCAAATTACTGAAAATCGGGAGGTACCTATGACCTATGTTGACAATTTTTGATGGAGAGGTGTTGTGACCACTAAGAACTTCAAATGTCAAATGATCAAATTACAGCTAATTCGGTTAAAACTTATAGGCAAAATTCTCAAAATACCGAAAATCTGGAGGTACCGTTATATGGGGCTATACCAAAACATGGACCTAAGTTCATACTTTTTTCGAATATAAGTTTTTTGGTCACTAAGAATCCTAAATATCAAATTATAACAAATTCGGTCTAGAAATGTGATTTAAAACGTCAAAATACCGTAAATGGGGGGTACTGTTATATGCGGGCTATACCAATACGTGGACTTATGTCCACAAGTTTTGTTATATAAGTTTATTGACACTTAAGAACCCTAAATGTCAAATTATAGCTAAATCGGTCTGAAAATGTAGCTAAAAACGTCAAAATACCGTAAATCGGGGGTACCGTTATATGGGGGCTATACCAAAACGTGGACCGATATAGCCCATCATCGAACTTGACCTGCCTGCAAATAAAAGACGCATTTTCCCAAAATTTCAGCGTCCTATCTCAATTTTTGTGGATGCTAGAGTGATTACCACAGACGGACGGACGGACATTCGCAGATCGACACAGAATTTTACCCTGATCAAGAATATATATATACTTTATAGGGTCGCAAATGAGTATTTCAATGCGTTAAAAGCGGAAAAACAAACTTAATATAACCTCCATACTATGGTGGAGGGTATAAAAAAGTTCTTCTTCAAATAAAAATTGTATATGCGAATTTTATAACCAACCATTTTGTTTTTCGACAACAAAGTAAAATTTTGCTTGTTAGATATATACAAAAGGTGGTTGTTGTTCGAAGGGAAATTTGTTTCCGACATATCGATCCAAATTCGTACCGAAATCGGAAGAAAATCATTAGCATATTCTAAGGGATATTTACTTCCGACATTCTCTCCGAAATCGGAAGGAATTCCCCAACGAAAAATCGTATAGAAATCGGAACGAAATCTGAACGATTTTGCTTCCGAAATTGTTCCGATGTGTCGGACATTCGACATTTGGTTTGCTGGGAGAGTTTCTCTCTCCACTCACACAAACTGATTGAAATACCATGCACTAACACAACGACAACAGTGTTTGGACACATTTTTGTTGTTGTATGCCAAATCCAGTGCTAAATGAAAAAAATATCTCTTGTTAACTTTCTTCTTGTCAATCGCTATTGACATTTCATATATTTCCGTTTTGAATGTTGAAACCACAACAATATTTTGGCAGGTATTATTGTTACCCACACATGTGTTGCTATAGCATCTGCCAAATTCTTGTGTATGATAGATTGTTATCCATGAATCAATATTACTGCTGAGTTGAATGTCACTTTGAAAGGAATTTGTCTGCAGTGCACAGTGCTTCCATTCGTCCACATTCAGTTTGATGGCGAAATATTAAAAGAAATATTCTTCATTGAAATAATTTTCGTAGATCCCACATAGAAATTATGATTTTTTTTGTTCTACTATCTATCAAGAAGAGAATAACTACTTCGGTTGGGTACTAGGGTGTACATCCAGGCATAAGGTAGCCCGACCACACTTTTCTTAAATTACACTTTAATACTATTAATACTAATACTTCTAACTGACGAGTTTAGGTCGCGCTCCGATTTACAACTAACGCACCTGCTATTCTAGAGTATTTATACACGTTCTTTGAAGCATAGCTTACACATGGCAATAGTTTTACAAATACACACTTTTAAGCAGACGAATGAATAAATGTAAACAACAAATGAGACAGACGTAATAAATATGAGAGAATAGAAGGGTTAATAATGAATAACGTTGAAGTGTAGGAAAATAATTAATCAGCTTGCAAATATTTTGTTCTGGTGTTTTTTGGGAAAGCCGAAAAGTGAGCATCATTCTCATTAACATGAGAATACTCGATGCTTAAAGAGTTCAGATTTTCACTAAAAAATCATCATTTCAAAAACTGAAAAGCCAATTGATAATTCCCTTCGCCAGGATGAAATCATGATATTGGTAGCGATCAGTAAATTTTGCAAGCTGTCAGTGCGTTTTGTAAACATTTTTCTCTGCTAAGAGGAAAAAAATGAAGTTAAGCCAATGGGGGAATACTCCAGACTTAGACAATCATCGGAAAATAATTAAGCTAAAGCTGAATGATCAAAACAAATATGAGAGAGTACAACAAAGACAATTGCAAAATAAACAAGGTAAATTTAGACTAAGCTATAATTGCATGATTGTAGTAAAATCTGTGCAGTAGTTGTTGTTGTAAAACTGATTCAAATAAATTAACTGTTTAATTAAAATTTACGCTACAATTCAAATTGAATAAAATTAACAGAAATCATCCAAATTAATTTAAATCCACCAGTTACTTTCATAGCAATATTTATATGTATACATATATAAATGAGATCGGCAGAAAATATATATGAGACAAAAGAAATATGAATAGCGTTAAGTTAGCCGGACCGAACTTTTTTACCCTCCACGACGAGTTGTATTTAAGTACTAAACTCTTCCGTCACGTCTAAGCTTATTCCTAGGAGAAGTGGAATATGTTAACTGAAGAATATCACTTTCTTTTAAACAAGGAGGTACCTTTATATTGGGAATATACCAAAATATTAACCAATATTGATTATTTTCTGCGAAGAGGTTTTCTACCCATTGAGAATCCGAAATACAGAGTAATAGACGCTGCAGTGACATCGAGCGGTATCGCTATACCTTCCAATCTGAGAACCTACAATACCTATTCTATGCGAGCTATATCAAAACGTGCATATGCATCGATCAATCTCAACGGGACTGTTTTGTAACCTCAACGAAGGCTAAAACCCGAATTTCAGTCATTCTGGTTAGATAATGTGGCTAAAACCTTCAAAGTACCGAAAATCGTATCTCCTGATTTTCTATGGGGGCTATATCAAAACGTTGACCTATACTGACACATTTCTGGGGGAAAGTTTAGAGGCCCCAATGAAGACTAAATACCACAGCCATTTCGGTTGGCTATTGAGCCCACAACCTTCAAAATACCGAAAATCGGGAGATATCCTTGTATGGGGGCTACATTGAAACGTGGTCCTATACTGACAAATTTCTGGGGGAAAGTTTGGAAACCCCAATGAAGACCAAATACCAAATTTCAGCCATTTCGGTTGGCTGTTGACCCCACAACTTTCAAAATATCGAAAATCGGATGGTACCGTTCTATTGGGACTACATCAAAACTTGGACCAATACTGACATATTTCTGGAGAAATGTTTGGAAGCCCCAATGAAGACTAAATACCACATTTCAGCCATTTCGGTTGCCTATTGAGCCCACAACCTTCAAAATACCGAAAATCGGGAGGTATTCTTCTATGGGGGCTACATTAAAACGTGGTCCTATACTGACACATGTCTGGGGGAAGTTTGGAAGCCCCAATGGGGACCAAATTTCAACCATTTCGGTTGGCTATTGATCCCACAACCTTCAAAAAACCAAAAATCGGGTGGTGCCGTCCTATGGGGACTACATCAATACGTGGACCTATACTGACACATTACTGGGGGAAAGTTTGGAAACACCAATGAAGACTAAATATCAAATTTCAGGCACTTTGATTGGCTATTGAGCCCACAACCTTCAAAATACCGAAAATCGGGAGGTACCCTTTTATGATGGCTACGTGGTCCTATGCTCAAAATTTTCTGGGGGAAAGCTTTTAAGCCCCAATGAATATAAAAGCCAAATTTCAGCCACTTCGGTAAGATAATGTATCTAAAACCTTCAAAATATCGAAAATCAGGAGGTACCGTTCAAGGGGGGTTATATGAAAATTTGGACCTATACTGATAATAACCTTCTGGAATCGAAGACTAAGTACCAAATGTCAGCTACTTCGGTTTAATAATAAAGCTGAAATCTTTAAAATATCGCAAATAGGGGGGACAGTCCTATAGGGCTATATGAAGACTGGTGGCAAATTATGTACCCCCAAATACCATTATGTCTGGAAGCAAAAAAAATTAACCTGCACGTAAGGTGTTAGTTGTTGTCTGATATGAAACATTTTGGACTTGATATACAATTGGGAGACATTTTACGACGTGCAATTTTTCGGCCTCACAGTACGTATCCTGTAAAAAATCATTACCAAATAATGGGTTTTTATAGTACTTTTTGGCAGCTGTAATTACTTACAAAACCCCTACTAACCCATTATTTTAACTAGTTATTCTATGGCCACTAGAAGTTGAAAAATAAGATATTTTATTTTTTAGAACAGTTGAGGTGGGATTTGTTGTCAATTTTTATTTTGTTCTCTGTTGGATTTGATCATGCGTACATCTGATTTGTAGACGAACATTCTACTCACTGTGCCACGTTTACATGTGCACCACCAACTGTTCTTTATTTTGTAAACAAGTAACTCGCGTGGCGACGATGTGCGTTGAACACACAATGCTCGGATTTTTAGTCGGAGTAAAATAAGTAGTCTTGCCTTGTAAATATTTTAATAAATGAATCATTATTTTTCAGCTTCTGGTAATGGAGAAATTAGCTTGTTTACATTACTTTATAATGGGTTACTTAATGGATGAGAAAGGAGGTTTGTAATGAGGATTTTTGCTGGGTTATTTTCATATTAAATACAATCGTCATGGGATTTGGCGTAGATAATATTGAATTTTGCACCAATCGGTGACACATCAGTAGTAATTCATTCCCATGCATTGATGATCACCAACTCAGTAACTTACAACTATGAACAATTATCAAGGACTCTGTAATAAATATCAAGGACTCTGTACCCTCTGGCAATGCAAATTTACAGCTAATCCAATGGAAAGCTGGAGCTAAAATAGTCTATATAACTTAACCCGGGTGAAACCTTTTTATATGGCTGCACCAAAACTGGGTCCATATTTTGATCCATTTTCAATGCCAAATCCTACTACATAAGATACATTTAAGAAAAATTGTCTCCACATTCTATAATCCATTGGAAAGATATACTGATTTCCACAGACATATGGACGTGGAATGAATGACAAATTAAATTTGAAAAAGTTAATTCTTCCCAGCAAAAATCCTCATTACAAACCTCCTTTCCCACCCATAAATTTAACAAGTACATGTCGCGCGAAATATCTGTTTATTTTGTAACCACTGAAATAGCTAGATGGCAACCACTGAAATAAGTAGATACTGACTACTTATTTCAGTGGTTACAAAAAAACCAGATAATTCGCGCGACATGCCCTTGTTAAAATAATGGGTGGGAAAGGAGGTTTGTAATGAGGATTTTTGCTGGGTTATTTTTATATAAAATACAATCGTCATGGGATTTGGCGTAGATAATATTGAATTTTACACCAATCGGTGACACATCAGTAGTAATTCATTCCCATGCATTGATGATCACCAACTCAGTAACTTACAACTATGAAAAAAATATCAAGGACTCTGTAATCAAAACAACAAAATATTCCGTAACAATACATACTTAATCCTCCGCCTTTATAGTCAGCATTTTGTATGCAGTTGTCTGTCATAATATATATTCTATTGCTGAATATAAAAGTAACTTAAGCAAAAAAAAAAAAAAAAAAATAGAAATGACATAAATACATATAAATATATCCTTTTTGTAATACCTTCATCACATTTTTTTGCCCACTTGTTTTTATTTATTCACGTTTTCGTATTTTCTAGTTGGCTGGTACTCCTTCTAAGGAGTCAACATCAGCAAATTTTTACAAAAAGTCACAACAAAACGAACACAGGAGAAGAAGAAAAATTAGAGCAATACATACATACATAGAAAAATTTGAAGAAATGTAACATTCAGGCAATGATTGCTGCTGGCCAACATTTACATTGGTCTGTCGGTCGAGTGCCAAAGGTGATGGTGGCGGTGGTGGTGCTGGTGACGATGCCAAACTTATATTTACAAAAAAAAAAAAAAAAAAACAGAAAAAATTAAAAAAAAATCCAATTCATTTGCCATGTGATTCTTCTGGCTATAGTCACAGGCGGTTTAGTAGTCGTTGGCGTTGTCTAAAAATGCTACTTCAACAAGATGGCAGCGGTATCTGTTGGCCAAATGCCAATTGCTGTTCAAGAACGACTATGTGATGACGACGAAAACGACGACGACGATGATGAGGATGTTAGCAACGGCACTAATACCAATAACAATCACCATAAATACCAACAACAACAATAACATATGAAAGGCCAAGAAAAATATTTCAAAATGTATACACTTTCCTAACTCCTTTGTCAAAATACCAACAACAAACTAATGGTTGTTTAGGTGTAATTTGGCTTGGCCAAACATAGAATAAAACTTACTTTTGTCTTCCCCCTGTTGAGAAGTAATATTTGTTCAATGTATTTCCAAATATCCTTAGTCATTGTAAACTTATAATTTTTTACTGCAATTCGTTACTATATAAAGTCTTTACTTAAATTATATGGCATTTACCCAATATGTGGGTATAAACTACAGAAACTAAAATCAATCAATTATATACGAAAACGCAGTGTTTTAGAAAATTTTAACTGACTTTGAATAAAATTATTTTTTTTTTTTTTGGATACGGGGCAAGTTAAATATGACTAATTTTGGTCCATATTTTGGCAAATCTCTCATATATTGTGACAGCATAATTTTGATATTTGGGAGCTTTTAGAGCGGTTTGTTGTAGTTCTCCATGCAGAAAGACATAAATGCTGGATCGAGATCTAAATGTTGTTATATATCAGATGGATAAACCCGCGATTTCAGAGGATAATCTTGAGATTTAGGTCCTCCTCGACAAAGCTATAATTTTGTCATTCATCGTTAAATTTTTCGCACAAGCAACTCAAACGACCGATTTGACACATAAGAAGTTTAGTCCGCTCTGTTAAAACGTTTATCTGGTATTGTTTCTGAATTTCTGTTTGACAGAAAAAATTATTAAAAAAAATTAGCTAAAATATGGACATATGTTCTATTTTTAGAACACTTGAGGTGAAATTTGCTTTCATATTTTTATTTTATTCTATTTAATTTTATTCTATTTAATTTTATTTTATTTTATTTTATTTTATTTTATTTTATTTTATTTTATTTTATTTTATTTTATTTTATTTTATTTTATTTTATTTTATTTTATTTTATTTTATTTTATTTTATTTTATTTTATTTTATTTTATTTTATTTTATTTTATTTTATTTTATTTTATTTTATTTTATTTCATTATATTTCGCTGTCTGCTGGATGTGATCATGCAAACTATCGATTTGTTGCCGAACACACTACACACTAGGCCACGTGTACGAACATTAAGGGTTGTTTAAATGCTTACATGTGCACCACAAACTGTTCTTTGTTTAGAAAGGGTATATACGCCAAAAATATGCCTCACCGAAATAACGGTTTTAGACCCAAAGTATGTTTGGACGAAATTCGTTTAAGACAATTTAGAGTGATTTGGCCATGTCAGTCCACCTGTCTGTCCGTATGTCTGGCTTGTGCGCACGATAACTCTCGAACGAAACAACCGATTCGAACCAAAGTTTGGGTATCGTAATATTTTGTTCAGTAAACTCCTTTGGGTACCTCCCCATCAAATGTTAAACATTTTTCTGTAAGAGGGTGTGAACGATAACTTTTGAAGGGAGCAACTGATTTGATCCAAAACTTGCACATCGTATTGTTCCTTCCAGATATATATCGGGCTCGAATATGGACTATGTCGGTTCACTGCTTCGGGTACCTCCCACACAAATTTCGGATAAAATGAATTTTAAGAGCTCCTTTCAGATCGTTCTGATCGTTTTTTTTTGCTCAAGTCCATACTTCCTGAGATATTAGCCTAAAAGCTCAATGAAACCTTGACGGTACCAACCAAAATTGCAAATCCGCAAAATAATTCTCACAGGGAGTTTCTGATTGGTACAGACTACACAACTTATTATTTCATCCAGCCAGGTATCAGGGTAGAATATGGACTACTCCTTCGGGTATCTCCCACACAAAATTCGGAAAAAGTGAAGTTTAAGAGATCCACTAGCATCGTTTTGATTTATTTTTTAAGTAGGTTGTTCGAGCGACCTCATTTACAAGGGTACAATTTTTTTCCGGTGTACGTCAATAATTCCTGAGATAACGGCCCAAAAGCTTTAAAACCCTGCCAGCACATACTATAATGGCCATTGTGCAAAATAACTCTTACAGCCTGTTCATGTATGTCGACCGAAAGGTTTCTTGCGCTTCGGAAGTGGAAAAAATCATTTTCTGTTCGTGTAAACACCTTCGAAACGAAAATCTATGCGACCGACAAGCCATACGAAATAACACGTAAACGTACACTTTTCCATTCAATTTGGGTTTATGTATTTCGAAAGGACTGTCTCACTTGCTTTGTAGCTGCCGAGTAGAACGTAAACTCGCGAATAACACCGAAAATCTTAAAACAAATTTATGCAGCACATTCTTGAAACAAAATAAAAATGTTTTAGACACGTTTTAATGGCGGTTTCATTCATTACTTTGAAGAAATAAGTTAAATAAAATAATTCAAAATACCGACACATTTTATTTTTCAAACAAAACAAATCACACATATTCCAATATTTGTATGTATATGTGGATTTTGTTTTCATTTCTCCTTTGGCTCTAATTTATAGAACGTAGTTGTACAAATGTACATTCAAATTAGCAGTATTTCGCATAGGATACGTAACGGCAGTGGCACGATAGTTTGCGAAATACATGAACGCATTTTTAGACGGAAGCGAGTGACTGCTTTCCTTTCGTACAGGTTTCCGTGCGACATACATGAACAGGCGGTTAAACTTTTTCAAAATTTTCTTCCAAACTTAGCTTTACGTAATTAAATATTTCGAGTCCTTTATGAAAAAATTTGGTTACTAAAAATGTTTGGTATATGCCAATGATTTGGTATAACCCCACAGATACCTACAGATTTTAAAGCAAACTCATGATACAAAATCAATATATTTATATATTTATTTTTGTTGGCCAGTGGCTGAGGGTGTATCGCCGTTAATAGCTGACTTATACTTTCTTACTTGTTTTATAACAAAAAGTACACGACCAACGGTAAGCGTTGAACACACAACCCTCGAATTTGTAGTCGGACACACATGCTATGTACCACCGTGCTCATAACTTAGTAAGGAGTAATATAAGTAGTTATTTTTATTTACATTACTTTGTAAGGTGTTACCTAATGTCTAACGGATCCGAATTTTTGCTGGGAATAAACGATTGAAATAGTCGTTAATATTTCTTTATACCCTCCACCGTAATATGGAGGATATTATTAAATTTGTCATTTTGTTGGTTACACATCGTAATATTTGTAGGATACCCTATAATGTCTGTACATTCTTGACCAGCAGTAAATTCTATGTCCATATAACCATGACTTTCCGTCTGTTGAAATCAAGATGTAGTTCGCAATTATCAAGATAGAGCTCTATAATTTGGTATAGAAAATGGTATTACTTCTAGCATGTTTGATATTGAAAATGAACTCTATCTGTACACGTTTTGATATAGCCCCCATAGAGCGGTACAGCACGATTTTTAATATTTTGAAGGTTTTAGCGTCATAATCAAACCGAAATTATGATGATAATTGGTATTTTGTCTTCATATAGCTCCATAGAACGGTACCTCTCGATTTCCGGTATTTTGAAGGTTGTGGCCTCAATATCCCACAGAAATAACTGAAATTTGGTATTTATGTTTTTTTTTTTGGGATATACAACTTTCCACCTGAAATTTGCCGGTACAGGTCCACGCCTTTATATAGCCCCATAGAACATTGCCTTCCGATTTTCGGTATTTTGAAGCTTGTGTTCTTAATATCCCCCCGAAATGGTTGACATTTTTTATTTAGTCTTCGTTGGGGGTAAAAAGCTTTCCACTTAAAATTTGTCTGTATAGGCCCAAGTCTTCACATACATAATGCCCATAGAACGGTACCTCCCCACATATTAGCCACATTGTTAAACCGAAATTACTGAAATGTAGTACTAAGTCTTCGTTGGAATTACCAAACTTTCCTCCAGAATTTTCTCGGTACAGGTCAACGTCTCGCCAGCTTTTCCCACTAAAAATTTAAAGTTGTTTTAGTAAAAAATTAAAACAACGACTGTGGGATTAAGCCTGAGTATTTTGAAAAGCAAAATAGTAATATAATATTATGTGTCGCAGAGAATACAAATGTTCAATTAGGAAAGCACTAAATTAAGAGGATGAACTTAGTGCTTTCATAAACGAAAGTAATGGAATTGTTCCTATTTACTTCAATACTGTTCGTGGTGGAGGGTATAGAAAGTCCGGTCCCGCCGAACTTATCGCTATTCTTGTTTGTTTCTTATTTGGATTGGTCCTGTTCGATAATGGCAATTCGTAGTTGTTTGTATTTTAATTTTTTTTTTTTTTTTTTGTGTTTTCCTTTAGGGGTAAACAAATTACTTACCCTAGTCCCTATCTGCATTGATCCTCTCCTTTCCTAATTATATTATTTACAAGTTTTAAATATGATTTTTTTCTCTTATTTTTCAGGTAAGCATTTAAAATATCAAGAAATAAATGTTGGGTATGTATTGGGTAACACATTCTTCCCCTTTATGAGTATCTTTTAAGTCACCGAGAATTTTAGATGACAATTAAAGTTATAATGTATATGAAGTAATTATTTATGCACGTAATTTGTTTAAATATTTGCTTTTTAATTGTATACATATACTAATGCAGTGAGATATGTATAAATACATCCATAATGCATAACCAAAAGTGTTGGACAGAATAAATGCCAAAAATAACAAATATATACGTACATACACAACACATAGATATGTATTTAGATGTATTTCTCAAAATGACAACATTAGTCATATGAGTCACCGGAACTATTGCTGTTATTCCTTAGGGCAATACATTGGCAGTCATATTTTATTATGTACATATGTATATATTTTACTCACATGAAAAGACAAAAACTGTTGGAATATGAACTTAACATATACTTCTACAAATACAAGGATTGCTTTTCTATATGTTTTGCAACATTCAAAGGAAGGAATATATATGTATTTCTATTTGTATGTATTTTGTTATGGTTTTACACTTTTAATATTTCTACCTAGAAGGCATATCACAGTGTTGTCTATGTAGTTATTCACAAAATTAGCTTTATGGTCATTGGTTAAAATCTACTACAACTATATTATCCGTTTAACATGCTAATCTGAATATGATTTGTTATAAGCCATCGTAGCACTTTAAGGCTTCAAATTTCAAATGTGGTTTAAATTGTTAAACCTAGCAGTGATTTGGGAGTCACATGAGCTGAATAACCCATAAAAATTAATGTACTAAAAATATGGCCCAATCGATTAAAACTTTACCAGTTAATTGCTATGTCTAAGAAAACCAATCCTACAAAAATTTGTGAAAATCGGATCGGCCCAAAATACCGAAAATCGGTCAAATATGCGTATATCAAAATCCGAACGGAATTTCACGGGTTATTGTATGCCCACTTGGGTTATGACTTTTTTATAAACTTGTATTCCTGTATCATATTTTGATTAGTTTTTACCTAAGTTTAGATAAAATCTTAAATAAAAGGTGATTCGATAAAAAAGCTCGCGCACAAAGTCATTTGAAAATTTATCTACGAGTATATGAGCATTTTTGAAAAACTCTTAAAGTCGCTATAAGCAGATATATAATTGAAAATAAGCTTTGCCACCACATTGCATTCTGAGTTATGGCGTGATCAAATTTCATTAGATTTTTTGTCATGTAGGTATGTATAGTTTGTCAAGAAAGAATTTATTTCGCTATAACTCAGAAGTTTGACCTACGGCATAACTGTCCTCCCGGGTTCGTAATGTTATCTTCATCGACTTTCATCGCTAAAAAGAATTTTTCGCCCCCAGTCTTTGATCTCCATATTTGCGCGTACTGATATTTTTCCTTGTTCTAGAATTGCAACTGACATAGTTTTCATAAGCGAATTAATTTAATCTGATTGACACTTCTTTAAGCTTTGATATTTGTCCTTAAAAACGGTCTAGAAAACGGTTTTTTTGTTCTAGAACTGCAACTAGCAAATTAATTTAATTTGATTGAATTAATTTAATTTGATTGACAACTCTATAAGCTTTTTATGGTATACATATAAATTTAATCGGTTACTTAAAACCGGTTCAAAAATCGGTTTTGATGTCGGAATATCCGGTTCAATAACTGAGATAACTGGATCTATCCTCCAAGAAAATTTGTTATTAATGTGTTCATCATTACAAGAGCTATTTGTGGTAAATATTTCAGAAGCACACCAGATGTCTACATAAGCAATAATCAAGTGTTATGTCTACATACCAATAAGTAACCAATGACGAATATACAGACAAACAAAACATAGTACATTTCTGAACCAAAACCGATTAAATGTCAAAAATGACCATGAAAACGGGACAAAATCGATTAGTTGTTAGAGAGAACCGTACCTAAAATCTTCTGAGCAACATTTTTGTAGAATATTTGAATGCTGAAAAATCTCATATTGTGGTACTTTCACTACGGTTCAAGAAATAAAGGACGAATAGGACATGAAAAGCATTGAGTTAGAAGAATGAAATGTTCTACAAAAAAATTCGCCAATCGATTTGACTGAAGATATGTCACCTCAAAACTAATCTACAACAACGCCAAACAGAGATATGGAGCTATTTTCCCAAGTATTATAAGGAAAAAATCAAAAACTTCTGCGCGCGATATCTCAGAAACTTGACCTATGGCGAAAATTTCCTTTTGCCTCTTAGTATACTCATCAAGGGCTTTCATCTCCAAAGGAAATTTTCCACCCCCCAGACTTTGAGTTCCATTTTGTGTCACAGTGTAATAGGAAAAAGATCATTTATTCGTGCAACAAGAAATAGTTTTTTTTTTAATTTTTTTTTTTTAATTTTTAAGTATGTTTTCAAAAAAAAAAAATGTTTAAAAATTGTTTTGCGTGACCTTCTTTAATACTTAAATATATATATACTCTGTTCCAGAACCTGCAAGAATCTACTAATTTGTACTAAAAAAATAGTAAAAATTAGTAGATTCTTGCGGCTCTGGAACAGACCAATAAATAAAAAATAAATAGAATAAATGTTATTTTAGTTATTAATAGGCAAAAGTTCATTCATTCCCACTACAGGAAATCTTTTTTAAGAAAAAAGGTCAAAAAGTCATAACCATAATGTCCACAAACTTTTGCGCAGAAGTTTTAACTTCAAAATACCTAAATGTCCAAAATTGTAATATAGATTTTTGTTGATAATGCCAAATAACCGCCAAGTTAGGCAGAAAATTTAGATAATAATTTCCAAATATCTGAAATCGTGCGGTACCATTATATGGGGGCTATAGCAAAGCATGGACCAATTTCCACAATTTTTGGTATATACGTTTCTTGACCTCAACGAACCATGAGTGCCTGGTTATAGCTGAAGATATGGCTAAAAATAGGCAGAAATCGGGAGACACCGTTATATTTGGACTATATCCAAAACATAATTATTGGTGAATAAATTGTTTGGCCTCTAGGAATCTTAACTGTCAAATTATAGCTAATTCGGTCTGAGCATTTAGTTAAAAACGTTGAATTACGTGAAATCGGGTGGTACCGTTAGCTAAATGGACTTAAAATGTGGGTAAAAACGTGAAAATACCAATCTTCCGATAAAGTCTTCGACGGTATTGAATGTATTGCTAAAAAAAGGTTGATCGCCAGTGTGGCCGTCATTCATCAGGCAACGACAAAATGTATTGATGTTGCTGGACAGTTTGACAGTAATAGATATTACCCCACTTTAGCTCCAACAAAGCCGAAGAACGCTAAACAACGTATCCTCTAGTTTCTACCTTAAGTCAAGATTTGTCCAATAACTCTTCCCCTTGCCTGTTCGGAGGCAACGACACAGCATTTCCTTTAATACTTTTTGGTGCTCTTTAAGTTGGAATTTCCAAAGTCCAGTCGTATTTTTCCCCCTACACACCTAATTGCAAATTGCAAGGCGGTTTCGCCTGGTCGTTGATCTGTGATTCAATCACTCACTCGTCATGCAGCTCTTTAATATGTATACTTTCATATCATATCATCTTTATTAGGTTTTTCACATCTTGTGAACAGTTCAAATGAATACACTGTGCGTAATTTTTTGAGTCATGGAAAATTAACAATATTGCGGAACCGCAGCATGATAGAAGACCAAAGAAGATGCCACGTATCCCAACGAGTTTTTCACCTGCATTTTCGCGGTTATGGGCTCGAATTATTTGAGGCCTTGATGTCAAAAGAAATCATATAGCCAGGCTCATATCTTTAAAACCATTAAGAATATTTCTTTCAGGTTTTGGACTTTAGATACCGTTTATAACAACTAAAATGTACCCAAGACCAATAAAGAACTTTTTGGAACGTAAGAACTTTATAGAGACTGATCTTAAAGATTTAAATAGCAACAACACTTAAAAAATAAAGATTTTTATTTCTTTTGACATCAAGCCCTCAAATCATTGGGCCCAAAAACTCGAAAATACGTGCGAAACACGTGTCTTGTTTTGGTGTTCTAACACCCTGCGATGTCATTATCAGTTTATTTTTCTCGTGTATATTCTTTATAAGCGAAGAATTACCTGTTTAGTTATTCCAATAATTCGGTCAAAAGCTACAAACCAGAAATAATTTATTTAGAATCATCACAAACCTGAAAATCGTCATAAATAAAAATATCATTATTTTTGTTTCTGACATTCAACCGATCATAAATCTCCATTTATTTGTTCAAAACTCGTATTCGAATACTCCTCAAAAATTATTGAAATCATTACCAAATTCGGAATAAAACTGTACAAATTAATAATAAATTTAAAAAAAATATTTAATAATAACTCTTTTGGCCCAAACGTTGCTTATAAACAATTTCTATTTTAACATCGTTTTATTTAAAACTAACGGGTTTTTCCTCAAAACACACTTTGGTTTACTTAATTGCAGTTCTAGTAATAAAAAACAACGAAAAATAAAATTTGTGTCACGATCAACGTAAATACGATGCATTATTCAGTGTGGAACCTAGCAAAACAGTGTACGTTACAAATCGTTGTGTACAGTCCAAATGATTTAAATCAACATTTATGAGTTTTATGTTCAATATTTGTTTTGATTCTTCAAAGGTAGGCTCAAAGGTACACTCCTAAAAGATTATAACATGTATATTTAAATAATTTCATAAAATAATGAACAAATATTTTTTAATAAAATGTACTGTATCCTCTCAGTTTTGACAAATATGTACTTTAATTCTATGTTTTTAAAACAACTGCTGATGCAAGGAAAAAGTTCGGGACCGAAAGGGTTTATTTACAAGAAACACAAAGAATTTGAAAATTATTTCATTATGTAAGGCTAGATTGCGCTGGAGGCAATCTTCAAAATCGAACATTTAGAGGCTGTTTTTAGGTTAAACAATCATTTTTCCTATTCGATGAAAAAATGTTTTCTGCTTGATGAAAAAATAAAATTATTTCGATTTTGAAAATGAATCCTTATCAATCCTATGAATTTTGCTTAATTTCCAAGTACACAACAACCCAGCAAAAAAATGGATGTTGTGCAATTGGAGTTATGATTTCACAACATCTTTCGATGTAGTCCAACAGAGTCATGAAAAACGCACTCCGTTCGATACATTTTAGCTGAGTTTCTTTATTTACATGAGGTTACCATTTTTAACCTGCAAAGTGTTCCTTAACACCAATAATTGGAAAAACTGGCAGCAATTTTTAAGAGAGTGAGAGAGGAGAGAGTGGCCATATGCCTTTCTCTTCTACCACAGGCTACCAAACAAATTTCTGCAGGTAAAAAAAAAGTCGAACACTGGCAAAACTAAATTAAAAACTGTGAAATAAAGACGAAGAATTGATTTTTTATGTTTCTTTTTGACATTGCTACCAGATATACCATTTTCTGGTAAAAATGTTCATGAGAGAGCAATTTTGACACTTTTCTCTTTTACCGTTTTTACCATTAAAAAATAAAGGAACAAAGCTTTTATAAGCAGTTGCTTTAGAGATCCCTACTGCCGACATAATTTCTTCAAAAAAGAAACAAGTGAGAATATATTTCGAACCATTTTTTTATAAAATAAAAAATACAAACTAAAGTTGCGAACATTTTTGTGGTAATTTACGAGACGCAAATTTTTAATGGAGTGGAATTGTAGTCGATATCTGAACCCATCACTAGTTCAGATATCGACTCCAACTCCACTCCATTAAAAATTTCCGTCTCGTAAATTACCACAAAAATGTTCGCAACTTTAACATAAAAAACCTTTAGGATAACGAAGCAAAATCAGTTGCGCTTGGATTAAATGGAGAACGGAGGAAACAATCAATTGTGATTGAATTTAATGGAAAATTATTTTAATTTGTATTCATATAAAAAACTTATTTGTATTCTTGTTTTACACAAATAATAAATGCATTTTATTTATTCTGCGATATTTCTTAATAGCTTGCATTTTTACTGTATCTTTAGATTGATTAAAAACACAATCCGAAGAGTACCTTTAAATTCAATCCAAAACGCTACATCAAAAGCTGTGATTTGGATCGAAAACGAAGTGCATCCTAGCTGTGTGCTGTGGAAGCAAAATAGAGTGCCTCCTAGCTGCGCGCTCTCTTGTAAAATTCATAAGTGAATTCATAGGAAAAGATGTACTCTAACGGCAAATGTACTGTACACTTGTAGTGATTCAACTGCATCTGCGGATGCAAACTTTTTGCTGGGATGGAATGAATTACGCATAAAAGTCAAATTATACACATACACAAGGATTCATCTGCAGTAAAGTTTTGCCGTATAGTGGATAAGGCGCATAATATTTCAAAATACGTAATTCACTATATTATTCGATTTTCGAATTTTATTTAGTACATACATACATAATACCTATTTTCTATTTGACAAATGTTTCATGCGACAACTGTCTACATTGGTTTCTTTTATGTTATAAATCATGTTTCTTGTATTTGATATTTCTTATTTCCAAAAAACGTAAAAGGAAAATGAAATATTTTACATCAGCGTTTGTTATGCTGTATTTTGAGATTATATTTCCATTTAGTTTGTCACTTTTTGCTGATGTTTAAATACGACAGAATTATGGTAGTACAGCGTTACATATACCTTAGGGTGGACAATTTAAACAAATCGATTAAATTTTGGTTTTCAAAATAATCAGGTTTAATCCCATAGTCCTCGGGTTGAGGTAGTGCCAAAAAATGCTCGATCAGGGGTTTTCTTTGGACACGTATCTATTTGAGCGAGCAATTTACGTTTACGTTTCTTGTTGAAAAACAAAAAGCAAGGGAACTATAGTCTTCCCTTGGAAAACATCGCCAATTTTTTCCACTAATAAATTAAAGTAGTTTTAAAAAAATATTAAAACAACGACTGTAGGAAAAAGCCTGACTATTTTGAAAAGCAAAATAGAAGTCGTCATCCCAAATAAAAAAAGCTAGACTTATATTCGATTAAAAAAATTGACAGTGATTTCAAAATAACAGAAGCTGGGAGATATTATTACGTATGGCATCAGAATATATTGTTACGGAATTAGGTTTAACTTAACTCCGTGTAGACCTTGTTTTATTCCAACAAAGCTTATAGCTTAACATTACTAGGCATAGCGCTTTACTTCTTTACTAACTGACGGGTTTAAATTGCGGGTTGAATTGTTTTTAAAAAATATTCCGCATTTGTAAAGTTCTTGTTCGTACCACCCTTATACATTTGGTAGCTGTAGTGAGCGAGCACTTATGTTTTTTCCCTTTTTGCTGTAACATTTGTTATTTTGTGCAAATCTCATTTGTCTTAACCTTCAGAGTTATTAAGACGTCAGACATAGATGTATGCCCCCTAACATATCCACATACACACATACACTCACTTTCTACCACACTTATATGCTGACATCTCATAAGTTTTGTGTGCCTTTGCTGCTCAATATATATTTTTTTTCTCTTGTTCTTTTTGAAACGGTTTTTGTTATAAAAATTTCAAAGGAATGACATTTTTCGTGAGCGTTTGTTATTGCTGAGTTGTCGGAACAGATTATTTATCTTAAAAGACCTAAGTGTCCTATTTGTATGTGTCGAATGTTGGAAAAACTATTATTGGTCCCAGCTGAATGTGTCGGGGTTTTCGTTACATGTATGTATATACGTACGAGTATGTATTTGACACTAAAATAGTGTTCTTTAAAATGTATGTATGTATGCACAACGTACCTACATATATGTGTATGTTTGTGCATAGAAATTGTTACACAAAAGGTTTTTTAATATTCAATTAGTTATTAAATATTATAAGAGGAATATTGTAATATTCTTTAAAAATTAATTTAAATGATGGCAGCTAGCGGTAGATGTCTCTTATCATGAGTCATCTGACAGCCGTATCCGCAATTAAGCGGCTCTGCAACCAACACTTTGTCCAGATGCTTGTTCGTTCCAATAAATCTTATAGCCAGTTCTTACATGGGAAATGGTTCTACAGGAGGTAGATTTAACAGTTTCATTTCACCGCCGTGGTGCAATGCACACCCGCCTTGCACACATAAGGTCGTGGCTTCGATTCTCCGACCAGGCAACATCAAAACTCTTTTCAAGGGTGGCAAAAATACCCCTCAGTAATGTTGGCGACATTTCCCGAGTATTTCAGCCATGTAAAACTTCTCTACAAAAGTGGTGTCTTAGATACGCCGTTCGGACGCGGCGATAAACTGTAGGTCCCATGTCATTGAGCTAATATGAATCGGGGTGCACTCATAGATCTCATATCAGTCTCCCTTGTCCCTTATGGGAAGTTTGTGGAACAATTATTTATTATATTTCATATAAAATATTGCCCTAAACCTAAACAGCCTTTCCATTTAGTGTCTGGAAATTGCATATGAGACTACTGGTAGCATTAGAGTTAGACAGAATATAGTCCACATGTCTAACAAAATCAAATTTCTGATTAAAGATCACCCCCAGATATTTTATTCTGTCACCTATATGGATTATACCACCTCCAATTTGTAATATCGGGAAGTAAGATTTAAAATTTGGATATACGGTACGTGGGTTCCCTTTTATTAGTACCGCTGAACATTTGTTATGGTTGACTTGAAGGCCCCATATAGCAAAATACTTGCATATATAGTTCTTAAAGATATTCGCTTTCTTTCCTAGCCAAAGTGCTGGCACAAAGCCAGTAAATTTGATTAAAAAATCGTCCACATCTACTGGCGTATCCCAGTGGGCGGATCTGTAGTATCACTGACAAAGATATTGTACAGTAAAGGCCCAAAAAAGGAACCTTGGGGGTTCTCCTGTTAAAACTGGCCTACGATTGGATTGGGTGACTCTGGAGGGAGCTATGAACTAATCGGCAAAAACGCTCACCAAACCTGATGGTCTTGAGTTTGCTAAACGAACTGTGTCATACCAGACAGAATCAAAAGCCATATTTAGATACAGGCAAACTGCGATGGTACCACACTACGATCTAAAACTTTCACCACATGAGAATAAAAGGCCATTAGGGCGTGAAAAGAAGAATGCCCGGCTTTGAATTCAAATTGATTGTCCCGAATCAACCTTTTGTCCTCATCTATAATCAAGAGCTTTTCCCTTAAGACCCTTTCAAACAATTTACCGAATGTCGATAAAAGACAAATTAGTCAGTGGACATTGCTCCGAATTTGCCTTTTTTAAAAATCGGAACCGGAATGGCGTTTTTCATGGCCTGGAAAAATAACACAAGTTCAGGCAATGCTTAAAAAGCATAGTAATAAAGGTAAATAGTACCATCGGTATCCACACGACTTTCGGGCTCGTCTACGGGCCAACGCGCTACCTATTCGGGTCTTACGAAACCATTAGCATTCCATTCGGCGATTTTGTCAATAATGGTGCCGTATGCATTGAACGTGTCGCTGAAAGACTACGGCACACCCATCACGTGATCGGCTAAGACTATGGTCACCTATTGGTTTTCTCTTTGCTAGGCCAAGAGCCAATTTAACTTTACTGAAATTTCTGCAATTCACCTTATTGCTTTGATGGTATTCCGTATACTTTTCCTGCTTGAAAATGCGGTTGCGGATAATGCTATCGAGTACGAGTACTGACTTTAAAGATATTGTATCTCTTCGGATTTACTGAAATCTCTGGAATTCACATCAATGCCTTCTAGATATTCATTAAACCTTTCCAGGTCAAAGATGCGATTTCTGCATGTCCGTCCATCTGCCCGTTCGCTACCTGCAGGTCGTATTTATTGTCCATTTCGCTTAAAATTGGGGATGATCATTGTTTTTTAGCCATAAGATGAACGCTATTGCTTTTGGTAAGAATCGGTTCAGATTTCGATATATATTGTTCCCATCTACATGTTCACCAGAGATGGTCTGTCTGCAATAATGACGTATCTGACATACATTTCTGACGTATATTACATACGTCGGAAACGTCGTAAACCTAGCCAAACAAACAAGGTATTTGACAGAATAAACAAACGAATTTTATAACCTAAAAATCGATGTTTTTTTCATAATAATAGAACTCATTTTATTATTATTTTTTTTTTTTGAGATCCTATTTTATTATAAAACAGACATACAAAGATTTCACTCTAAAATGTACATTTTATATATATCTTTTTATTATATGGACATTATACCTATGTTTTTTATTACCTCATCCGCAAATTCTTTGAAACATAGGTAAAGTAGTGGTAGTGTTCGGAATATATTGTAGATGGCGTGCTAAGTGCATAATCCAATTTATTGTTCAATTATTTCAGATATTTTAAAAATTAAAATATTAATAAAAATATGCTGTTATTTACAAAAAAGGCACGAACGCTCTTCAGTAACAAAGACAGGCTTGCAGAATTAATATTAAGTGAAAAATATGGTGGTAACATACTTTTTTGAGGTTTATGACGTTTACTACTTTTTATACGTTTTCTACGGGTAAATGACGTTTTCGACGTTTACAACTTTCTTACCGTCGAAAACCTAAAAAATCGTCATACAGACCATCTCTGATATTCACCTGATTTGAGGTATTTAGTGCACCAATCACGCTATGTATGTTTGTCTAATTTTGATGAAATTTGGAATGTGTGACGGAATTTGGTCCAGAAAAAAGTTTGCCAAATTATATTGAAATTGGTTCAGATTTGGATTTGGCTCTCATATATATTTTCGGGCGTTCTTACATGTTAACATGTTTATGCAGACCTAGGCGATCGTCATTGCCTTCTCTGTTTTGATCCGAGTATGTATACTAGGGTTATGACTTTTCGACGTTTTTTTTTTTCAAAAATGGTTTCCTATAGCACGGATGAATGAACTTTTGCCTATTAATCACTAAAATAACGTTTATTCCCTTAAAATATAAAAAAAGTTCACGCACAAAGCGTTTAAAAAAAATATTCTTTTTTGAAAAAAAATGTATGGAATGAAAAAAAATTGTGTTCTCAAAAATTATTTTTTGTTGTACGAATAAATAAACTTAAGCCTACTAATAGGTAAAATAAAGTTTATTTCATGTAAATATTGAAAAAAGTCCTGCACGAACCACTTTGAAAAATTTTGATTTTTTTTAATACTATTTTTTGAAAAAAGCATTCACGACGTTTTTATGATACTCAGAATTAAAAAAATATATTGGAAATCAAATGTTATGTCAGTTTGGTTATCTCATGTGGCTTTAAAGCAGTGATGGCCAAAAACACACATTTGCAGATTTTAACTTGCGTTAGTGTGCGTGGAAACGTAAACAATGAATTATCCGAACGAATGTGTTTACAGTGTACGTGTGTGTCGAATGCCCGCGGGCATAGGAAAGGTGTTGTTGGTGGCCATCACTGCTTTAAAGTTTATTTTCAATTATATATCTGCTTACAGTGACTTCAAAAAATTGCCCATAATTCTGAAAAATTCAAATTTTAAAATCATTTTGTGCGTGAGGTTTTCTCGCCGATTCACCTTATTACTAAGTTTTTATGTAATCTTATATAGAAACTAATCACGCTATGGTACAGGGATATGTGGTTGTAAAAAAGTCATAACACTAATGCATACTAGGGTTATGACTTTTTTACAACCTCATATCCCTGTATGATATTTTAATGAGTTTGTACTCAAGATTACATAAAATCTTAATTATAAAGGTAAAATAAATAACTAAAATGACATAACTGTTTGTTTCTCACTATTTCTATCATCGTATTATACCATATGCATCATTTTATATTATGGAATTAAAGTTATTTTACCTTTTAATGACTAAAAAAGGTAAAATACCATCCATTTGGTAAAAGTTCATTCATTCTCACTACAGGAAATCATTTTTGAGAAAAAATGTCAAAAAGTCATAACCCTAATGTATAACTAGAGTGACCCAAAAAGAAGAAAAAAATTTCAAATCCTACCCCTTAAATATTTTTCCATTAGATCCAAAAACCATATATATGAAATTGTATGGTGATCGGTCAAGGTTAACCCGTGCCAATCTAGCGATTTTGTTCCTATAGTGATTTATATGGGGCCAAAGTTGTATTTTCACAAAAATTCTCCAAATGCCGCAATTATTGACCAATCGATGAAAACACTTAACCAGTTCATTGCTGTGACTAAAAAACGATTTCTACAAAAATTTACGAAGATCGGTTAACGATAACCGGTGCCCCTTGGCCGATCTTTGTTTCCATAGTACTTTTTATGGGGACCAAAGCCGAATTTTAAAGAAATCGCTCTACAGGCCAAACTCACTTTCCAATAGATGAAAAAATTACCAGTTCTTTGTTTTGCTAAAAAAACCAATTGTACAAAAATCCCATACAAATTACTATGGAAACAAAGATACCTGTAGTGGCACGGCTTCAACTTATCCGATCGCCATAAAATTTCATATATAAGATCAAATGTGCAAACATTTAGGGGTAGGAGTTCCACAATTTTTGTTTGTTTTTTGGGCCACTCTAATATACAGTAGAATCGCGATAATTCATTCGTAATGACTTGAAGCCATTTCCTTCGCATTTAACCCCGGTAATTCGAAATCCTCTATAATTTGTAGAAAATGGCCGGTCCCTTGGATTACGAATTAACGAAGTTCTTTGGTATACTACTAGCTTGCTTTCGTGTATTTGCGTCACTATGTTATTCAAACCTAGCATCAAATTAACCGAATCAATCAGAATTGCCATATCACTACAAAAACCTCAAACATACGCATAAATATCATAAATATTATTTAAATTCTCAACAATACAAACTTTAAATCTAATTTCAAAAGACATCTTTATTTCAAAGTTTTCTTGAGTGAAAATTTATTAGCAATAAGGTGAAAATAATAAATGTCAGGTTCATGGCACTTTCGATCGTTAAATTTCATTAGTAAAAGAAGAATGAATGGCCCACAAAAAATTAATTATTTTTTCACAATGGAAATAATTTTACACCCCCAAAAAAATCTTTGCGTTTCTCTTAGTCTTCTGGGTGAAGAAAGGAAAGGAATTTTTCACCAAATCAAAAAAAAAAAAAAAAAAGAGTGATTCACACCCACTGCAAAAACAAACATCAAATATGTACATAGTTAAATTTTTGGCGGACAAACATTTCGTTGGAAAAATACATATTTCTATACATTTAAATAAACATGCACAAATACATAAATGTATTTTAATTTTGTCTTGTAGTTGTTTTATCAATGTTCTAAAATAAATTGTTGACTTTTATTAATTGCAGTCAAATTTGTCATAAACAATGCAATATTTTTGGAGAGAAAAACATATTAGAGAATTATTTGAAAAATGTTATGTGGTGCCAACAATAGAGACATAAAAAAAACATTTCTGTTTTTTATAGTTTATTTAAAAAATGGTTTTTTATTTGAAGCGTTAAACAATAATATTGTGTATTTTGTGTACAAGTTTAAGTTTGTGGGTAGAAAGTATTACTACTTTAATGGTATAAGATTTAATTTTGAAATATGGGCAGTTCTCAATTTTATTTATTTACAAACATTTAGACAACACAAAACTCTTCCTACCATTACAAAATTACATTTAGAGACATCTGAATCAATATATTTTATATACAATTATATTAAATAACCTCTAAATATTTAAATAGTAGAAAATATATAATTCAATGACGGTCAGTGAACCGATTGACATTATAGTAAAGGTATTAATATTTAGTTATGATATTCATTGTCGCTGTTTAAAATGAAAAGTGAAAATTTGTCATGATTTTATGTGACATTTTTGAAGAAAAAAAACCAAATTTAAAAATAAACACAACGAAAATTTTGAAATATTCTAACAACTGTTGTAGACATTATTTTAGTTGTTGCTAAATTTTGTTGTTTTCCAACAGATATACATACATATTTGTAATGTGAACAGAAAACAATGCCGCCCCCATATTTCGTTAAGATGTCACAGTGATGTGTTAAGTTCAGTCTATGACGGATTGAAAATAGAAAACTAAAACAGAAAATCCAGTCAAATAAGTATGTATGTATATACGAGTACATATAGATTTTTGATGACCATGGAATTTGTTCTTTTAAAAAGAACCCAAAAAGTGTAATTTAATATTGTAAAATAGAAACGAATTCAAAAAGCATACATATATGTATATTAGGGTGACAAAATTTTTTTTCCATTTGATCCAAAAACCTTATAAATGAAATTTTATGTCGATCGGTTAAGGTTAACCCGGTCCACCTGAGCGATTTTTTGTTTCCATAGTAATTTGTATGGGACCAAAAATTAATTTTCAGGAAAATTCTCAACGATTTCTACAAAAGTCTATGACGATCCGTTAATGTTAACCATTGCCTCCTGACCGATCTTTATTTCCGTAGTACTTTTTTTGTGGCCAAGGGCGAATTTTCAGGTAATGGCTCTGCAGGGCACAATTATTTTCCAATTAATGAAAATATTGTATCAGTTCACTGTTGTGGCTGAATAACGAATCCTACAAGAATTTGTGAAAATCGGGCCAGATTTTGATATTTTCCCATTATGCATATGTGGCCAATTATAGGCAACTTCGGCCTAATAATATTAGCTAACATCAAAATCCGAGCAGATGCTAGAAAAAAAATTCTAGCAAAACTTGTGGACATATGTCCACTTTTTGGAATAGCCCCAAATATAACGCAACCGCCCGATTTCAGGTGCAGTCCAACTTCTCTATACACGGTGCTCTAGAATAGGGCTGCTCATACAACTACAAACATATTTTGTTATTATGTTGGTTTTGAAACACAAACATTTTGATAGTGTCCCAACATACCGTTCAATCTGATTTTATAAAATTTACGAAAAATAATTGGTATAAATACTTTCTTCAATTACACGGATAAACATTCATTATTTTTAAGAGAATCAAGTTTCGTTTATTCTCCAGTGGCTACACAAGAATTTATAATTCAAATGTGATGTTTTTTTCGAGTAATGTTAGTTTGTTGGGTTGTCTCGTGTAATGGAATAAACTGTGTATTGAAAATTTGCATTTCAAAAACAAAAGCTCCCTTTTTTATTTGTGTGAGTGAGCAAATTGACACACAACGAAAGCAGAAAGGCGCTCTTGCTAAAAAGTTTTTGCGGATTCTGAAACTACAATGTTCATAGATGAGAAAAATCAAAACAAACAAAAAAATCGCCGGAGCGCTTTTTAAATAAATCGCGATTCAAGTTGACATTTTTAGGGGTTGTTTAGGTTTTCACGATTTTGGAAACCGCAAGTACTATCGAAATGGGGCTAAGGAAAATGTTGTAGCAATGAAAATTATCTACATGATTAGCCTTTATGATGATTTCGTAGGTTTTACCGTTATAGAGATATAGAAGTTCAAATTGGGACAATGCTTTTACTCCTCCTCCTTATAAAACAATGTCATGACTGCATTTTCCAAACTTAACCTTATATATCTCCAAACTTAACCTTATATATCTCGAAAATGGTACAACCTAGGAAAAAGTTACGAAAGCCAATCTTGTAGAGAATTTTCACAGCTAAAAGATGCTCTCTAGTCCCATTTCGATAAGACTTACCGTTTTCAAGCAAATCGTGAAAACCTAACAAAAAGCTAAAAAATGTGACCTGAACATCTATATATCTCAAAAATAGTAAAACCTATGAACAAATCATAACGGTCAATCCTCAAGAGAATTTTAACAGCTACTACATTTTCTATAGCCCCATTTCGATAGTACTTGCGGTTTCCATGCAGAATCGAAAACCTAAAATAAACCTAAAAATGTGAATTTCTTCCGGGATTTATCTAAAAATCCCTCCAGCGACTTTTTCTTGTTTTTGGATTTTTTTTACCTATGAACATTGCTGTTTCAAAATCCGCAAAAACTTTCCATGTGTAAGCGGTTTTCACTTAAAGTTAGTTAAGGCGCACCATGTATGATCTTGTTTTGTAAGGTAGCGATACAGTCAATGCGTTGCCCCAATTTGAACTTCTATATCTCAATAACGGTAAAACCTATGAAATTTTCATAGAGGTCAATCTTGTAGAGAATTTTCATAGCTACAACATTTTATTTAGTCCCATTTCGTTAGGACTTGCGGTTTCTTAGCAAAAACGTAAAAAAACCCAAAACTGTCAACTTGAATAGCGATTTAGTTAAAAAGCGCTCCGGCGATTTTTTTGTTTTTTAATTTTTCTCAACATTTTAGTTTCAGAATCCGCAAAAACTTCCTAGGTGTAAGCAACTTCCATTTAAGTTGCTTCAAGAGCATAACGTAGCACTTGTGGAGCGACAAATTACTAAGTGTTCTTTACAAGAAGTTCGCTATAGAGAAGATCGACTGTATTTTAAAGTTTATACCTACATTTGCAGTCATAGCTGGCTGTAATTTGGTATTAATTAGGGGTCCTAGTGATCTTCTTCACCAAAAGTTATGGACATTGCCCAGCTTTTTGTATAGCCCCATATAACACACGGTAACTCTCGAACGGATCAACCGGCTTGGTCCAAAAATTTTATTCAAGTCAAGATGGACCATATTGCTCCACTCTCTTCAAAATTTTTCGATAATATGCAGCGCACGAAAACTCTCGTAGGGAGTAATCGATTGGGTCCAAACTTTGCATGTTGTAATATTGCTCAGGACATAGATAAGCTTCGAATCGGTCCACACCTTTTCAAAATTTTAGGTGCAAGTGCAGTTTAAGGACTCTTGTCGGATGGACATACAATTTTTTGAAGCTGGACATAAATTTGCATATGGTCATAAATTTTTTCGCGGCCCGTTTTACGACGGTAAACGTTTTTTTCGGGCCACGAAAACTATCGAACCATTGCGCATAGTAATACTCCTTTCACATTCAAACCATGTTCTAATATGGACCATATCAGACAACTCCTTCGGTAAGTAATTCGCGCGATTCATATTATAACAGTATAATTTTATCGGGTTTAAGTCCACATTGAAATAATTAGCCTAAAGCTGTAGAATTGTAACGCTTGTTTTGTACTGAATTTTTTTATATCCTCCATCGTAATATGAAGGGTATATGTTCGCCTGTACGTCCGTATGTCCACCCGTCTGTTTTAATCCCGCTCTCATCCGAATGAATTGAGACAGAGGGCTAAAATTTGGTACACATGTGTCTTTGGTCTCAACTTAGATCAAGTTCGAATATGGGCTATATCTGTCCAAGTTTTGGTATGCCCCCATATAGCGGTACAACACGATTTCAAGTATTTTGACGTTTTTAGCTATATTTTCTGACATAATTTGCTTTGTTTTTTTAGTATTTAGGGTTCTCAATGGGAAAAAAAACTTCTCCACCAAAAATTATGGACATTTTGTTATAGCCCCCATATAACGGTACCAACCGATTTCTGGTATTTTGACGTTTCAGACCGAATTAGCTATAATTTATTTCTTTTGTTGCATTTCACCCTCTAAATGTTTTACGATCATCACTATGTAGGTGGCTATTCGGGTCGAAATCCAATGCTGGTGGATGGGCGTACATTATGGTTATGACTTTTCGACTTTTTTTTAAATGATTTCCTGTAGCACGGATTTAGGCTATTAATCACTAAAATAACGTTTATTCCCTTGAAAAGTTCGCGCACAAATCGATTTAAAAAATGTATGTTTTTTGAAAAAATGTATGGGATGAAAAAAAATTTTCTCAAAAATTATGTTTTGTTGCACGAATGAATAAACTTAAGCCTATTATTAGCTAAAATAATGATCTTCGCCCTAACAGGCAAAATTTCAAAAAAATAAAAATAAAAAACAGGCTGAGCCCGGCTGGGATTTGAACCCACGTCCTCGAAAACATATCAAGGGCAGCGCAAAAAAGCGTTTGTCATGAAGAAATACAATTGAACGGCCAAATATCCGTTATTGTATAAAGCACATTTGCATTTGAAAAACCAAAAAGTTCGATGACAGAGAAGCCACTCCACAGCCGATATGTGTGAGGAGCTGCCAAACCAACAGCGAAACTAGTCACATAATTTGGTGGTTGTGTGGATTCGTGTTTCCGGCTTTCCTTTTTCACTTGCAAAAAATTTCGATCATAAAGCTTAACTCTTAACGAAAAAATTAATAAAATTACGTTTATTTCATTTAAATATTGAAAAAAGTCATGCACAAAACAATTTGAAAAAATTTGATTTTTTTAAATAATATTTTAGAAAACAGCGTTGACGACATTTCTATGATAGTCAGAATTTAATAATATTATTGAAAAACAAATGTTATGCCAGTTTGGTTATCTCATGTGGCTCTAAAGTTTATTTTCAATTATATATCTGTTTACAGTGACTTCACGCAGAGAAAAAAATATGTTTGATCCAACAATATTCCAAGAGCAAAATATGTATTGTTAACATATTGTTGGATTCCTCATGTAGTATTGTAAATCCAAAAATAGTTTGTGTCAACTGAACAATATTTCTCTCTTTTCTTCGAGAATTTGTTTCTCTTCTCTCGCTATTCGATGCCGTGTTGAAAAAACAATTTTGGTGAGTTGTGGTGTGTTTGTATGACATGCTGCCTTTACCTTTGTTTTTGTGTGTATGTACTTGTGAGACTCTTGTTTTTATTTGTTCTGTTTTGTTTCATTCTTCTTTCCATTTCATGTTTGTTATGGTGTTTAATTATTCCTTATGTTGTGGTGGGTTCTTGTGGCTTTTTGTTTGTCTTTGTTGTCAGCCAATGCAGCAAACCATGTATTGTGTTCATCAATGATTGCAATATTATACGCGACATTTATATCCAAGTTATGCGAAAAGTGTATATGAGAAGTATATGCACTCAAATCAAAAATTTCTGGGCTGGTTTTCTGTATTGACAATACTTTTTGTAAACAAAATTAGATTATGATAGTTCCTACAATCGGTATTGTTAACGATTTTAACAATATTGCGGAAATTCGAAAGTTGTTTTTGTTTTCTACGTTTGGAACAAAAGATGGTATTTTGGATTTGGATTACAATGTTTGAACAAAACAAATTCATTTTTGGAACCAAAACATATATTTTTGTTCCAACAAAAGCGAAAAATATTTTTTCTGTGCGTGTTCAAAAAATGTGCGTAAGGTTTTCTCGCCGAATCACTTTATAGCTAAGATCTTATCTAGAAACTTATCACGCCATGATACAGGGATATGGGATATGTAAACAAGTCATAACCCTAGCGTACATATTCCAACATAACTTGATCGCTTTATATTGTCGAGATATAAAGATATACCAAAAAGTTAGATCGGAATATTTCAAGCTACATGCATTTTGTGCAGAACGAACGTTCAGAGTATCATTTTGGATCCAAAACTTGTAACCGTTCTTGCATTTGAAGTTCGAATAAATTTATTGTTGAATCTAATAATCCAATCTAATACCAAATTAAAGTCGAATTAGTTCAAAACTGCTCTATATACTTCAAATTGGAAGATATTGGAGTTGGATTGGAGTTAATATTTCCTTAACTTCTAGTGGCCTAGTTATTCAGGGCGTCACACCTTGTTAAAATAATAGTTACTGTTATAACTTATAAGTAGTTGCGATTACCAAAAAGTATTAAAAACCCATTATTTGGTAATGCTTTTTTGCTTGGTAGTTATTATTCGCGACATGCCCATTTTAAAATAAGTAAGTAAGTAGTTACGACTACCAAAAATTGTTATAAAAACCCAATATTTGGTCATGATTTTTTTGGTGGCTATGTTCACTTAAGGGTCGCTTTCCTTTAACTTTGATGTTAGATTTTGGGATAAGAATGCCTTGTAGAATTTCATCGCAGTCGTTGCCAGTGTATCATCTGGTGAAACGACCGTTTCGTAATGTTATATTAATACAAACGAGTATACAACTTAGGAAGACTACAAAGACTTTAATGGGTTTCCTGCACCATCAAAGTTAGATATTTCATCTTATAATCATTATTTTTGTCTGCCAAACTGCCACATTATTCTCATCAATCTCCCAATATGTCTGCCGGAATATTTCATCTACAAATCACACTATTCGTCTGGCTGTCTGCCATATTTGTTCAACTTTTTGACTTGAATGTGTGATATTTTGTTTCTTTTTATTTTTTTTTGTCTATCGTCATTTTATTATTATTATTATTTCTTCTTCTTTTATATTTTTGTTTACAATTGTGTTGCCTTCATTAGCGGGAAAATGTCAAAATGTGCTCACTAATATTGGAATGAACATAGAAAATTTCATTTTTAATTCATTTAATGTGCTTTTCCTTGTTTTCAATTGTGAAATGATTGCAATGAAATTACTTTTTTTCCTGAAGGCTACAAAATTAATTTCAAACATATTTTCACTATGAAGTTGTCAAAGATGAAAGAGGTATTAAACCAAAGAAATTACATATTTTGTCATTTATAAAAAGTCTTTATGGATATATAGCAGATAAAGGAATTATAATGAAACTTACGATAAATGTCATGAAAAATAGCATTTCTTTGCCTTGAACAAAATATTAAATTGTTTGTGAATAAAGAACAAATTAAGTTTAGAGGAAATGATGATTCAGGCCATCAAAAAGGAATAATTTTTTCTTTGAATATATTTATTTCCATTCAAGATATAGTTTGCAATTTTACCTGCAAATGTTAGTTAGCATAAATGGTTTCTTTTATGCATTTAGATCAGGCCTGCTCAGACACATACAAACACATTTTGTAATTGTGTTGGTTTTGAAATACACAAATTTCAATTTTCCTTTGTCTCTCTGTATACTGTGAGAAATATCGTAACAGTTTTTTTTTATTTTATATTTCAAAATATAGAGTAGAATAATTATTTTATTTTGACCAAATGTGACTGTTGATGTTATAATTTGTTGCAAATCAAGTTCGTGACAAACCAAAGTGCGTTGACAAACCAAACACTCTAATTTGCCGTAAAAATTTTAGGCAAATAAAAATTCGTATTCAGTATCTTCATTCATTTTTTCAGTGTACGCATATAAATTCATAGACAAATTCGAAAACAGAACCTTCCTCATTGAATGTTCAATAGAGACTGATTTTTAATTTTGAAAATATTCAAAACAAAAACAAAAGCTCTCTTTTTAAATTGTGTGTGTGAGAAAATTGACACACACCGACAGCTCAGGTGCGCACCTTGAGCAGGCCTGATTTAGATCCACCCAACTTATTTATAAAAAGGGTTTTGAAAAAATCCGAAAAATTTTTCTTTACAAAATCCGGGATATTTTAAAAAAAATATTCTTTAAAAAATCTTTCTTTAAAAACTCCATGAATTTAAAAAAATATATTCTTTAAAAAATTCACTAATTTTGAAAAAAAAAATATTTAATTTATTTAAAATAGACGCTTCCCCTGAAGAAGTCACCAAAACAGTCACGAAACGTAGGGAAAACCAGCAATAAATCTTTGTATTATATTCGCTAAAAATTCAAAGGCCTTAAAGCTAAAAAACCAAAACAAAACAATATTTCTTTAAAAAATCTACGAATTAAAAAAAAATCTTAAAAAAATTCACGAATTTTAAAAAATATTCTTTAAAAACTCCATTAATTTTGAAAAATGAGTGTGTAAAAAATCCAAGATTTTAAAAAAAAAAACATTCTTTAAAAAAATTACGAATTTTAAAAAATATTTTTAAAAATCTCCTCTAATTTTGAAAAATGAGTGTTTAAAAAATCCACGATTTTTGAAAAAAAAAAATTCTTTAAAAAATCCACGAATTTTGAAAAACAACTGTTTAAAAAATCAACAATTTTTGAAAAAATATTCCTAAAAAAATTCAAACAAATATTCATTAAAAAATTCGCGATTTAAAAAAATCGTTAAAAAATCTACGAATTTTAAAGAAATAAATATTTAAAAAAATACGAAATGTTATTTAAAAATCCACGATTTTAAAAATAATATTCTTTAACAATCCACGAATTTAAAAATAAATATTCTTTTGGGAAATTATTGTTTAAAAATCCACGATTTTTGAAAAAAATTTTACTGAAAAAATTCGCGATTTTTTAAAAAAATATTCCTTAAAAAATGCATTATTTTTTAAAAAAATATTCTTTAAAAAATTCACGATTTTTTTAAAAAATATTCTTTAAAAAATTCACGATTTTTTTAAAAAATATTCTTTAAAAAATTCACGATTTAAAAAAAATGCACGATTTAAAAATAACTGTGAAAAATCCACGATTTAAAAAAATCTTTAAAAAATCCACGAATTTCGAATAAATATTCTTCGAAAATCCGAAAAAATGTTCTTTAAAAAATCCACGAATTTTGAATAAATATTATTTGAAAATCCGAAAAAATGTTCTTTAAAAAATCCACGAATTTTGAATAAATATTATTTGAAAATCCGAAAAAATGTTCTTTAAAAAATCCACGAATTTTGAATAAATATTATTTGAAAATCCGAAAAAATGTTCTTTAAAAAATCCACGAATTTTGAATAAATATTATTTGAAAATCCGAAAAAATGTTCTTTAAAAAATCCACGAATTTTGAATAAATATTATTTGAAAATCTGAAAAAATGTTCTTTAAAAAATCCACGAATTTTGAATAAATATTCTTTGAAAATCCGAAAAAATGTTCTTTAAAAAATCCACGAATTTTGAATAAATATTCTTTAAAAATCCGAAAAAATGTTCTTTAAAAAATCCACGAATTTTGAATAAATATTCTTTAAAAATTCGGTAAAATTTTATTTAAAAAATCCACGAATTTTGAATAAATATTATTTGAAAATCCGAAAAAATGTTCTTTAAAAAATCCACGAATTTTGAATAAATATTATTTGAAAATCCGAAAAAATGTTCTTTAAAAAATCCACGAATTTTGAATAAATATTATTTGAAAATCCGAAAAAATGTTCTTTAAAAAATCCACGAATTTTGAATAAATATTATTTGAAAATCCGAAAAAATGTTCTTTAAAAAATCCACGAATTTTGAATAAATATTATTTGAAAATCCGAAAAAATGTTCTTTAAAAAATCCACGAATTTTGAATAAATATTATTTGAAAATCCGAAAAAATGTTCTTTAAAAAATCCACGAATTTTGAATAAATATTCTTTGAAAATCCGAAAAAATGTTCTTTAAAAAATCCACGAATTTTGAATAAATATTCTTTAAAAATCCGAAAAAATGTTCTTTAAAAAATCCACGAATTTTGAATAAATATTCTTTAAAAATTCGGTAAAATTTTATTTAAAAAATCCACGAATTTTGAATAAATATTATTTGAAAATCCGAAAAAATGTTCTTTAAAAAATCCACGAATTTTGAATAAATATTATTTGAAAATCCGAAAAAATGTTCTTTAAAAAATCCACGAATTTTGAATAAATATTATTTGAAAATCCGAAAAAATGTTCTTTAAAAAATCCACGAATTTTGAATAAATATTATTTGAAAATCCGAAAAAATGTTCTTTAAAAAATCCACGAATTTTGAATAAATATTATTTGAAAATCCGAAAAAATGTTCTTTAAAAAATCCACGAATTTTGAATAAATATTATTTGAAAATCCGAAAAAATGTTCTTTAAAAAATCCACGAATTTTGAATAAATATTCTTTGAAAATCCGAAAAAATGTTCTTTAAAAAATCCACGAATTTTGAATAAATATTCTTTAAAAATCCGAAAAAATGTTCTTTAAAAAATCCACGAATTTTGAATAAATATTATTTGAAAATCCGAAAAAATGTTCTTTAAAAAATCCACGAATTTTGAATAAATATTATTTGAAAATCCGAAAAAATGTTCTTTAAAAAATCCACGAATTTTGAATAAATATTATTTGAAAATCCGAAAAAATGTTCTTTAAAAAATCCACGAATTTTGAATAAATATTCTTTGAAAATCCGAAAAAATGTTCTTTAAAAAATCCACGAATTTTGAATAAATATTCTTTAAAAATCCGAAAAAATGTTCTTTAAAAAATCCACGAATTTTGAATAAATATTCTTTAAAAATCCGAAAAAATGTTCTTTAATAAATCCACGAATTTTGAATAAATATTCTTTAAAAATTCGGTAAAATTTTATTTAAAAAATCCACGAATTTTGAATAAATATTTTTTAAAAATCCGAAAAAATGTTCTTTAAAAAATCCACGAGTTTTGAATAAATATTCTTTAAAAATCCGAAAAAATCTATATATATAAAAATGGTGTAAAAAAATGTATAGTAATTCATAAAAAGAGAACGGCAAGGCCGATTTCTGTAAAAAATTTTGTCAGTTATTCGTATTTTCGAGGAGAAGGTCTTTACGGAAGAAAATTTTGGAAAATCTCTCTGGAAAAGTCGGAAAATTGGAAAAATCGAAAAGTGAGTTTTTGTATGAAATTTTATTCCTTAATAGCGAGACGAAGTTCGCCGGGTCCGCTAGTTTTATTTAAATAATCTACGAATTTTGAATAAATAGTCTTTAAAAATCCGAAAAACTGTTCTTTAATAAATCCCCAAATTTTAAACAAATATTCTTTAAAAATCTGAAAAGATGTTCTTTAAAAAATCCACGAATTTTGAATAAATATTCTTTAAAAATCCGAAAAAAATTTATATAAAAAATCCACGAATTTTGAATAAATAGTCTTTAAAAATCCGAAAAACTGTTCTTTAAAAAATCCCCAAATTTTAAACAAATATTCTTTAAAAATCTGAAAAGATGTTCTTTACAAAATCCACGAATTTTTTCCGAAAAAATGCTAATCAACGAATTTTGAAAAAAATATTGTTCGAAGAGTCCACGATTTTTGATAAAATATTCCTGAAAAATTCACGATTTTTGAAAAAAAAACAAAGATTTAAAAAAAAATAATTAAAAAAAACAAGATTAAAAATATTCTTAAAAAATCCAAGATGTTTGAAAAAAATTCTTTAAAAAATCCAAGATTTTTATGAAAATGTTCCTTAAAATCCAAGATTTTTGAACAAAAATATTAAAAAACATAAATAAAAATAACAAACACGCCTAATTTTTTAAAAAATTCAATATTTTTGAAGAAAGTTTTTTTTAGCAATCCTATTCTTTAAAAAATCCAAGCTTGTTGATTTAAAAAATCAACGCTTGTTGGAAAAATATTCTTTAAAATATCCCCGGTTGTTGGAAAAATATTTTTTAAAATATCCCCAGTTGTTGAAAAAATATTCTTTAAAAAGTCCACGGTTGTTGGAAAAATATTCTTTAAAAAGTCTACGTTTGTTCTAAACACATTCTTTAAAAATCCAGGTTTGTTGGAAAAATATTCCTTAAAAAATCCACGTTTGTTGGAGAAATATTCTTTAAAAAAATTTACTATTTTTGTTAAAAATATTCTTTAAAAAATCTACGTTTGTTGGTAAAAATATGTTTTAATCTTTATGCTCTTGTTTTTAATTTAATCAGTTTTATTTAAATCACTGCTTGAAATCATTAAATATTTTCCCCAAAAGACATGTTGCATCGCAAATTCTCCTTATCCATGACGTCATTGTCATTTAGTTATATTGCCTATCCAAACACATTATATTTGGAAGTAAGAGAGTACAGCAACAGCATCAGTTGATAATTCACTCTATAAGAAATACGACGATCTGACGTCAATGGCTTGGTTTTAGCAGTGCCAATGGCAGCCAGCGACTGCAATGGCAACAGTCGCTTAAGCTGAATCCTATAGCAATGCAAATATAAACCCTTTTACACCCGCCAACACAAAGCAAAAGGTTGAAGCAAAGCATATGACCAAAATCTCAACTATTTTCATTGCATCATTTTTGTTTAATTTGCAAACATTTGGCATTTTTTCAAATTTAACTTTGTTGTTGAATGTTCATTTTTGGGTGTCTTTTTTGATGTGGGTAAATGCTGAAAAACACCGAAATAGAACAAGAAGTGTAATAGTTTTAAGCCAAATGAATGTCATTTCATTAGAACAAATATCAACACCAATTAAACAAAAAATCATAAAATTCCATACATAAGTCGCTACATTGAAAGGCTTGGCCGAAATGAACAGTATCAATGTCCCAATACTTTTGGTTCAATAATTGTATTCCTTTGTTGTTAGTTTTTTATCGCTGTCATTATTATGGCACAGAATTTTGAAGAGTGATCAAATGTATTGTGCTTAAGGAGAATTTGGACAATTTTACCCCAAACTTAAAATAATTAAATTGAACAAATTAACTAAATGGAACTATCTAGTTCACTACGCAATTCCAATGTTCACATCATTTGTATGAACAAACTGCGTATACGTAATTTCGCACGTTATGACGGTGTATCGAAGACAGAACTCGTAGTTCATATGACTATTTATCATCAACTCAAATTGGTTCATAGATCTCGGAAATTTTTTCCACAAACACATCTGCTTGCGTATGTACGTTCGTGGCTCTGTAATTCTCAGCGTATTAAAGACTGATATTTTTATTGTTTGCGCTGTGAGCCAGATCCGCACTGAAACACCCATCACTAATGATGACTAATGCAATACTTTATGACTTCCCATGACCATGGAGTCATCTTCTTTCCTGAGAATAAACTTGCGAAAGAAAACTGATATAATCTGTCTTGTTTCGCGAAAAGGAGAGAATATGTATTTGTGAAGGACGAAGGTAAATGTTTTATGGGTTCTACATGTTGCACCGGAAAATCAGTTATCACATCATTTCCCAGGTCGGTCTTAGTATATTGCTGTCATTTCTACTTCTTTTTTTGCAACAGTTGATCGATATATCGAGTAAAGTAATGTTTGGCCGGACCCACATTTCTAGAAGGTTGAAGTAAAAATCAGATGTATTTTAACTTTTTTTTTTTAATTTGGTTTTCAAAATGTAATAGGGTCTACTCATGAAATTTGAAACTACCATAAAATACTTCTTTTCATCATAACGAGTAACTAGGCGTTTACACACAGACAGTATTATCTAGACAATAGCAAAGTTACAAACCATTTTCACCAATACATTCATACTTTTCTCTATACATATTCAAAAATTTAAAATGCATTTGTGAATAAGGTTTGTATTTTTGCTATGTTCTTGCCAATACTGGCATTTGTAAACGCAGGGTTATAAAAATTGCATACGACAGTTCTGGATGCTTTGTTTTTACATTTCGATTCAAATTTGTTATATTTTAGAGGATTTTCAAAATGTATTTATGTTTTTCCTGAGAACATTTTTAGAACGACCCTATTATTCGATATATTTTTGACATTTAATTTTCAGTAAAAACAATGTTGTTTTTGTTTTAGTTGTTGTAATTCGTGAATCTACCTTATATAAATGTGCCTTGGCCGAACCGAACTTTTTATACACTCCATGGCCATTGTAGCCAATGCTATGTCTTATTAACATTGTATTTACTACAAGTTAATATAATAATAAATAAATAATAAATAAAATAAATTCTGAACTAATATGGAATAATTAGTTTTCATTCTGTTACAAATGTCCACCACATAAGGTAGAGAAGTGATCCTCAATATACCTCAAATACCTAACTTCAGCTAATTCGGTAAACTGAAAATAAAAAAAACTGAAATCCGTGGTACGCTTAAATGTGGGCTATTAATTTATATTCACCATTTTCAATGGAGAAGTTTGGTGACCACTGCGAAAGGCTAAATGCCAAAATACGTCCAGCTTAGGCCGAAAATATAGATAATATCCTCAAAATTGCAGAAATTGGAGGTAATTTTATACGAGGAGAAATTTGTTGGCGGAGTTTTTTCCTACTAATTTCCAAATAACAAGATAAATTTCCAATTTACAGACAGATAATGTAGGTAATTTATATAATTGTTCCAAAAAATACCAGACATGACGGATAGCTCGGTCAAAAAATGTAGCCAAAATTCTAAAAATACCGAGAATCGGGAGGTAACGTTATAAGGTTTTATACGAAAAACATGGGCCTATGTTGACAGTTTTTGGTGGAGAAATTTTGTGACCACTGGAAATAAAACTAAAGGTAATTTGAAAAGAATCCACAGAATACCGAAAATGGGGTATCCCTATATGGGGGCTATACCAAAACTTGGACCTATATTGAACAATTTTAGTGGAGAAGTGTTTTGCCCCAAAGAACTGCAAAGGACATATCACATCAAATTTATTTTTAATATTTTGGCTGCAATCCCCAAGATACCGAAAATCAGGAGGTGTCAGTAATGGCGGCTATACCAAAGCATGGAGCTGTGTTGAAAATTATTGGTTTAGAAGTTGTGTGACTACTGGGAACCTTAAATGTCGAATTACCGCTATTTATGTAAAAATGTAGAAAAGATTTTCAAAATACCGAAAATTATAGTTACCGTTATATGAGGGCTATACCAAAACGTGGACCTGTATTGATCATTTTTAGTGGATAAATGTTTTGACCCCTTGGGACATCAAATGGCAAACTACAAGTAGTTCGGTTGAAAATTGTGTCTTAAATTCTCGCAATATCGAAATTAGGAAGGGGCTATATCAAAATATGGACTTATGTCCACAATTTTTGGCGGATAAGTTCTCAGTCTGAAAATGTAGACAAAACATAAAAATACCGAAAATCGGGAAGTATCGTTATATATGGACCTATTTTGGCAATTTTGGTGGTGACGTTTTGTGACCACTGGGAATCTGAAATTTAAATGTACAGGTAGTTCGGTCAAAAAATGTCGCTGAAATCTTCAAAATGCCGAAAATCGGGAGGTACCGTTATACGGGGCCATACCATGGCATGGGCGTGTGAGGATAATTTTTAGGGGAGAAGTGCTTTGACTCATAGGAAACTCAAATGACAAATTACAGTTAGTACAGTGGTATAGTCCCGAAAATCGGGAGGTACCGTTATATGGGGACCATACCATGACATAGGCGTGTGAGGATAATTTTTAGTGGAGAAGTGTTTTGACTCCTACGATCCTCAAATGACAAACTACAGTTAGATCGGTTGTATTTTAAATCTTAAAAATTCCGAAAATCGGGAGGAACCGCTACATGAGGCTTTGCCAAAACTTGGACCTATGTTGACAATTTTTGGTGGAGAAGTTTAGTGACCACTGGGAAGAGCAGGAGGTCTGCTCATAGAAGAGCAGGACGTCTTCTTATAGAAGAACAGGAGGTCCTCGCCTTGAAGAGCAGAAGGTTCTCTAATAGAAAAGCAGGGCGTCTACTCATAGAAATTTCAACGAAGAGCTGCACGTTTGCATATAGAAGGGTAGGAGTTCTTCTTATAGAAGAGCAGGAGGTCGTCACATAGAAGAACAGGACGTCATCTCATATAAGAGTAGGACGTTTGCATGAAGAAGCGGAGGATGTCTTCTCATATAAGAGCAGGAGGTCTTCTCATAGAAGAGCAGGACGTCTTCTCATAGAAGAGCAGGACGACTTCTCATAGAGGAGCGTCTTCTCGTAGAAAAGCAGAGGGTCCTCTCATAGAATGGCAGGTGGTCCTTCCATAGAAGAGCTGGGGGTTCTTTTTATAGAAAAATAGGAGCTCATCTCATAGAATAGCAGAAGGCCTTGTTATAAAAACACAAATGATCTTCTCGCAGAAGACCAGCAGCCCTTCTTATAGAAAGGCATAAGGTTGTAGACCAGGATGTCTACTTATAGAAGACATGAAGGTTTTTTATAGTGAAGGTTTTCACATAGAAGTTCTCCTTATAGAATATCTGGAGGTCTTCTTTTAGAACATTAAAAGCTTCTTATAGAAGACCTAGGGTCTTCTTATGAAAGATTTGAGGCCTTCTTATGGAAGATCTGAGGCCTTCTTTTTGAAAAAGTGGAGGACTTCTTATAGAAGATCTGAATGTCTCCTTATAGCAGATCTGAAGGACTTCATATAGAACACTTGAATGTCTTCTTATAGAAGGGCTGGAGTTAATCTTGTAGAAGACTGGGGCCATCTTAAAGAAAAGTTGGAGGACCTATTTTAGAAAATCTGCAGGGATTGATATACATGATCTTGGAGGTTTTATTATGGTAGATCTGGAGATCCTCTTATGGTAGATCTGAAGGTCTTCTCATCGCAGATCTGTAGATCTTCTTATAGAAGACCTGGAGGTCTACTTATACAAGATCTGGAGGTCTTCTTATAGAAGATATAGGGGTTTTACTATAGAAGATCTGGGAGTCAAACAAAGTGAAACATTTCCGCTGGGAAAAATCTTTGCCATATGGCATAGTATGAAATATAAAAAACCTAACAGGTCTATTGAAGAAAAAGTTAGCAAACAAGTAATTTTTGTTCATAAAATACATAAAATTATAATATCATATTTGCATGCAAATTTTAAATCGAGCGAGGATCGCTAGCTTTTTGAGACATAACCATGGATAATGTCCACCAATCAAAATCTTTTGTCGATTTATTTTTAGATAACACTTCAGGGAAAAATACAAAATTATTAAAAAAGGGTACCTATGGTATTTTGCCTTAAAACGGGCTTCGAAAACTGGCTATGGCATAGAATCATCGAATTGGTTAAGGCGCACCGTGCATGACTCTGTTTTATAAGGTGGCGATACAATCAGTACATTGTCCCTATTTGAACTTCTATATCTTACCTAAACCTACCAAAACATCATCAGTCTTGTAGAGAATTTTCACTGCTACAAAATTTTTTTTAATCCCACTCCGAAAAGACTGGTGGTTTCCAAAGGCGTAGCTTGTTTACATTACTTTCTTATTCGGCTCGTATGGCTCCTTAAATTTTGCTGGGGAAGGCTACCAATGTATAAAGTGCCAACTAGTCGCCATCACAGTATTAAGTTTTTTTTCTTCGTTTCTTGATATTTGTGCCCAATTACCGTCCCTGTGCAAAACTGTGTGTATTTTTTCGCACCACCCCCTCCTCCTCGCCAACATGTATATTTAAGTGTCAATATGTCGAAATGCATTTTGTTAAAAAAATATATTTGCCTCTGTTTTTTGTTTTACTATTTTGCTGAGACACAGAGTTTTTTCTCGTTTTCATTAAAGAATTCTACATCTGTGATATGATGGTGGTCAGTTCTTCCGCTCCGTCTGTCTCTCTGTCTGTCTGTTAGCATGTCAGTTTGTGTTTAAATATTTGTAATTGCATTTTACATGAACATAAACTAAAACCCTAAACTACAAATGCCTGTGATGTGCCATACATTTTTTTGTGTGTGGCTGTGAAAAGAAAAGAAGATAAGCATTAGGTATGTATGTACATATGTACACATGTATTTAATTTGTGTTTGTTTCACATAATTGCTTACATACCTAAATATGCCAAAAGGTATTGTAAGTAGGTACGTCTAGAGACCATAAATTAATTTCAAATATTAAAAGTGATTTTAATTTTGTTGTTGCTGTTGGTCTTTTTTTCAAATAACAGATGACAAATCTTTTGATGATGTTTACACACAATTATCTGGTCACAAGACTTCAATGTGCATACAATCAACAAAATGCCATTTTAAAAATAAATTTTTGCACTGATTATTATTGCATGTGAGAAAGTGAATGGGATATTGCCGATATACATGTTTACTATATTGGGTGGGGGCGTTAATTATTATAGCCTATATTACTATATGAAATTCTTTTCACTTAATTAAAGAAGAGAACAGTTACTTGGGTGGACCGAAACGAACTTTTTTCTTTGCTCAAACTTAGAACAGATATAAAAAATTGCAAATTTTTTACGTTAGCTTGCCAATCAATTTTTTCATTCATTCTCATAACGCGCACAATCTATGGTAAGCGTTGTGATTCGATAAGCCATCGCCTAAACGGTGTGTAGTAGCCGCTTTAACTTGAGTTGCAATGCAGTAGGCGTAAAAATCATAGTTCCCCCGAATTATTTAAGATTTCCAAATAATTCATTCCTTAAATGAAAGCCATACAATGATTGAACAAATATTCAGCGTTGTAAAAAACTAATTGCATTTGAAAGGGGAAAAGTTAGATGATAGCGAAGCCGCTCCTCAGCCGATATGTCCGAAGAGTATCTACCAACGGCCAATCATGTCACATAGTGGTGGTTGTGTGGCTTCGAATCTTCGACTTTCCTTTTTCACTTGCATCATTGGTTATTAAGCTCGAGAAATTAATACAAAATTTTTTATTGTGAAGTTAGTTTTGTTTAATTAAAAATAAATTAAAAATAAATTTAATTAATTTTAATATAAACTCGTCGTCTACCACTTTTCGCACTTTATCAATATTGTGCGCATCTTGCGTTGTCACACACACCTTATTAAAATAAATTGGAAATTTAACACATGTCATTTATGCTAATAAAACGAAATATGGCATTTTTGCTCTGCCATCATTACGCTTGTCATTACCGTGTATAACAAAAATGCACTCCGAATATTGAAATCAAAACAAATCATTTTAAATTATTATTTTTTATTCAAATCCAATTTGAAATACACACAAAAATGACATTTTAACTAATTAATATTTGTTTTTTTTTGCATTCTTTATTTTCAGGTAAGAAAAAAATTTAAACAAATATTTCAAATTTAAAAAATACGTATACTGAAAGGGTATGTATTAAAAAGTCTGTATAAATAAAAAATAACAAATAAGAACGGCGTTAAGTTCGACCGGGCCGAACTTGTTATACCCTCCTCCACGAGTTTTATTCAAGTAAAATGGATCAATTAGTTTTCTTTTTTTTAAGAAAACTAAATACCAAATTTCAACAAATTCCGGTAAAACAATGTGGCTAACCTTCAAAATGCGAAATTCGGGAGGTACGAGTCTATGGGGCTATATCAAGATCTATACCGACAAATTTTAGACTCAAAGAATACTAAATATAAAATTGCCGATAATTCGGTAAGATAATGTGGCTAAAACCTTCAAAATATCAGGAGCAGAGTACGTAAAAATACTTTAAATAACATTTCCAATCGTTTCGTTTCGTATTTTCCATAGGAACAATACAAAACGAAACATAACCCACGTTGGCCGAGCTCGCTGTTTAGTTTTGTTTTGTTTACATTCGTGAGTGCAAACAAAACGAAAAGCGAAAAGTACTCAATTCCACAAGAGCAGATAGAAAACGGAATAGTACTAAACACATGTGAATAAATCAAAAACGTTTGGTGGTTGATAAAATTCACTGTGGTATGCTGATGCTAACTTATAGGGTTGTTAAGCAATCACATGTGTGTGTGTGTCTGAGTGTGTCATTGACAATACGCACGGGAAACGTTTCCCAAAAATACTTCTTGTTTCGGTGGTGAATGAAACAACTCGGCAAAGCATAGCCGAAGTTACATTTCAGCAATCGTACTGTTTCCATCTTTTTAGATTGAAAAGTTTGTGTTTTTGTTTTGGTTGTGAGAATGAAACGATTCAGAGAAGCTGAAAAGTTTGTGGCTTTGTGTGATTGGTACGGGAATCGTTTTGTTTGTTTCCGTTCATTGATCAGGAGGTAAGCTCCCAATGCCGAATATCGGGAGGTAGCGTTCTGTGGGGCTGTATAAATTCGTGGATCTATACCGACAAATTTATATGTAAAGTTTTATACCCCAAATGAAGACTAAATACCAAATTTCAGCCATTTCGGTGTATTATTTTGGCCACAATCTTCAAAATAACGAAAATCGAGAGGTACCGTCCTATGGGGGCTATATGAAGGCGTGGATATATATTGAAAGATTTCAGGTGGAAAGTTTTATACCCTCAACGAACTATAACTACAAAATTTCAGTCATTTCGGTGGTATATTGAGTACACAATTTTCAAAATACCGTAAGTCCAAATTTGATTTCAACAGACGAACAGACGGTCAGACAGACGGACGAACATGGTTATGTCGACTTGGAATTTTACCCTGATCAAGAATATATGTATATACTATATAGAGTCTACGATGAATATTTCGATATGTTACAAACGGAATCACAAATTTAATTATACCCTCCATATTATGGTGGAGGGTATAAAAAACCGGGCCAAACTTTTTATACCCTTCACCATGAAATATTCTGAATAATTAATTTTAACAATTCTATGTGGATATTTTTTGGGCACTGGAAACAAATACCTAATTTTAGCTAATTTGGTCAGCTAAAAACGTGGGCGAATGTCCACAATTTGATGGAGAAATTTTTAACCACTGGGAACCATAAATGCCAATGTCCTTCCCATCTTCCCCGAATATGTAGATAAAACTGAAATCGGTGCTATCGTTTTATGGGGTCATATCAAAACGTTGAAAGTTATTGGTGGAGAAGTGTTGTGACTGCAGGGAACTTCAAATGTTAAATTACGAACAGTTCAGTCAAAAAATGCAGCTTAAACCCTCAAAATACCAAAAATCGGAAGGTACCGTTACATGGGGCCTATACCCAAACATGGGTTGATGCAGACAATTTTCGGTGAAGAAGTGTTGTGACGCATACCAACCTAAAATGTCGAATAACAGCTACTTCGATTAAAAATTATAGCTAAAATTCTCAAAATACCGAAAATCGGGAGGTACCATTATATGAGGGCTATTCCCAAACATGGGCTTATTCAGACAATTTTCGGTGAAGCAGTGTTGTGACGCCTACGAACCTCAAATGTCAAATTACAGTTAGTTCGCTTAATAACTGTAGCTAAAATCCTCAAAATACCGAAAATCGGGAGGTACGTTATATGGGGGCTATACCAAAATATGAACCTATATCCACAGTTTTTGACGGATAAGTTTTCTGGCCTCTTAAAACTCCAAATGCCAAATTCCAATAGCCAATTCAGACTGAAAATGTAGCCAAAAACATAAAAATACCGAAAATCGTGAAGTGCCGTTATATGTGGACTATACTAAAACATAAACCTATGTGGGACTTCGGTAGACTCCTAATTTTTCAATGTATATAATAGGTCTAATAAGCTCAACTCGAAAGAGAATTAAATATATATATGAGGAAAAGTCAAAATTTTTTAGTTTCCATGAAGCCAAGGTTTGCACTTTTATAATACGCGAACTATTGTAGTTTACCAGTAACGATGAATATTGCTCGATTAATTTAGATGTTTTTGTACAAAGCTCAAAAATTTAGCAAAAAAAAATAATTTACGTGGTAGTTACGACCGCGTAAAGGAAAAAAACATAGGTAAAAACACGTTGACGCTAAACAGGTTTTTTACATTGCTATTCGATTTCTGATTAAACCATTCAAATGACGGACATCTGTCCAAGGTAAAAGTAGGAGAATACAAAATGAAGATTACACTACTAATGTATCACTTTCCAAAATTTCCACTGCATCCACCTTTTATGGATGCTGACATTTTGAAGCCGGATTTCAGGTGTTTTTTGTATTTTTTATGTAACTGGGACGCGCATTCGGATATTTCGAAAAACCAATTATAGGATAAAAGAACTCGCGATTTCGCATAATCTGATATGTATGTTGAGTATGTAGCCCACACAGCAGCAGAGTAATCTACTGCCAAAGGCCAAAATTTAGTGTGATATTTTTTCTAAAAAAAACTATTTTTTGGGTACAGTATTTACAATATCGTTTTGAGTGTGCTGGTACCCCGCGATATTTTAGTTTTTCGACGATCCGGATCATATGAATCACAGATCGTAAAAATCCATCTACTAGAACGGCGGAAATGGCTACTGCAAAAAATGAAAAATTTGCGAAAAATGCTTTTCAAAATATCGCTGATTAATTCGCGTTTTATGTGGATCGTTTCCATTTCAATGAAAAAAGTGAATCATCACTCGCGTTTGTGCGAAAACAGCGGTTTGAAAAATTTAGTGACATGGGAGCTGTATCCGACTTATCCAAAAAATACTGTGTGATGCTACATCCACGGTTCTTGATGGATTTTATTGAAATATGTTTAGATCGATGTATTTTTTCACGGTTGATAGTGAAATCGGATGCGCATAAAAAGTGTATGCACTTTGTGCATAATATAAGCGTTATACAGTTTGTTGCACACTAAACTGCAGACGATGCTACATCATAGCGGCCAAAGTAAATCGTGGCAAATGTGTACAAATTAAAAGATAAGAATTCGCTGTATTGGTAAACCGAATGCGCATCAAGTGATTTTGAGGATTTCGCGGTTTACACTCATTTCAAAATGAACATTACCCGATACAATTTTATTTCAAGATTATACCCCATTTAAAGGAACCTAACATTTATTTGAAAGATATCCATATCTTCTGCTAGATGTTAGCGTGTTTTCGAGAAGTGATTAGAATAAAAAATGTGTGTCCTCAGTAAACATATAGTATGTAGGGTGCCCCTAATTAAGAGAGTTTCTCAATATAACGATTAGAGTCTTTTAAAGATTGTTTTCTTTTTATCAGAATTGAAACCGCCATAACATTTGCGCGCAACAACCAAAATTAGTATCTCGAACAGATTTAAGAATGGGATTTTTTCCCCAATCTATGTACAAAAAAATCTTTCATGTAGCTTAAAAAAAATTTTTTTAATTTTTTTTATGGAAAACTAAAAAATTTTGTCTTTTCTTCATATGTAAATATTTTTTTTTTTAATTTTTATCTATCTAATAATAACAAATGTTTCACACTGGTATAAAAAATAAATTGTATTGACAAATTTTAAAAAATTTAATACAAATAATAATCATTCAAATCTCACTACTAAATAGGACTTAATATTTTTGTAATTGATCGTAGTTTAATACAAAAAGATTTCAAGAAAAACGAAGAGTACAATCATTTTCAAAAATTGATTTTAAATATTAAATCGCGGAAATTGCGTGAAAGCCCACTGTGCAAAATTGTTGTTCTATTTTTTATTAAATAGCTGGTAAAAAAAAATTCCCCCTTAGTAATGCCGGCGACATTTCCTGAGTATTTAAGCCATGAAAAACTTCTCTACAAAGTGGTGTCGTAAGACACGCCGTTCGGACTCGGCAATAAAAAGTAGGTCCCATATCATTGAGCCAATATGAAGGAAGGGCCGAACTTTTCATACACTCCACCATAAAATAGTCTTAATTAAAATAGAATAATTAGGGTCCTTTCACAAGTTTAGGTGTAACAACTTTTCGACAATGGATAGACTCCTACTGCCTCCCACTATTGCTTAAATTACACTGTGAACACAAATGTTGGGGCAGAAATAATTACTTTTGGAGATGAAAGCCCTTGGTGTGTGTATATTAAAAACCCCAAAGGACAGATGCGCCGTGAGTCAAACTTCCGCGTTATGGCGTGATGAAGTTTTTGCAAGAGACCCTGTAAGCCATCATGAATTAGCATTATATCGTTGTTTGTTGTTTTTGTAGAGCACTTAAGCAACAGTGAACAAAGGTATAACGCTAATTCCTGATGGCCCGCAGGGTCTCTAACAAAAATTTCATCACGCCATAACGCGGAAGTTCGACTCACGGCGGATCTGTCCTTCAGGGTTCATAATATACTCACCAAGGCCTTTCTTCCCCAAGAGGAATTTTCCGTGCCCCAGACTTTCACCTCCACTTTGTTGCACAGTGTTATCTAATCTAATCTAATCTAATCTAATCTAATCTAATCTAATCTAATCTAATCTAATCTAATCTAATCTAATCTAATCTAATCTAATCTAATCTAATCTAATCTAATCTAATCTAATCTAATCTAATCTAATCTAATCTAATCTAATCTAATCTAATCTAATCTAATCTAATCTAATCTAATCTAATCTAAAAAATGTGTTCAGCTAGGTGAAAGGTACCACCTGCGGGGCTATATCAAAGGGTCAACCTATCTTTAAATTTTTTGGCGGAAAAGTTTTATAGCTGCAGGGAACTTCAAGAGTCAAATTGAGGGTAGTTTCATCAAAACAATGTAGACCCTCAAAAATGGATCCATGTTGATGAATTTTAGTGACAAAATTTCGTGACCACTGAAAATTCCCGAAAATCGGGAGGTACAGTTATATGAGGGGATATACCAAAACATGGACCTATGTTGACAATGTTTGGTGGAGATATTTCATGACCACTGAGAACCTCAAATGGCAAATTACAGCTAGTTCGGTTAAAAATTGTAGCTAAAATTCTCAAAATACCGAAAATCGGGAGGTACCGATAAATGGGGGCTATACCAAAACATGGACCTATGTTGACGATGTTTCGTGGAGATGTTTCATAACCACTGAGAACCTCAAATGCAGATAGTTCGGTTAAAAATTGTGGCTAAAATTCTCAAAATACCGAAAATCGGGAGGTACAGTTATATGGGGACTATACCAAAACATGGACCTATGCCCATATCCTTTGGGATATAAGTTTGTTGATTACTAGGAACCCTAAGTGCCAAATTATAGCTAGTTGGGTCTGCAATGTGGCGAAGAACTTCAAAATACCTCAAAACCGGAGGTACCATTATATGGGGGCTATACCAAAGAGTGGACCGATATAGCCCATCTTCGAACTTGACCTGCCTATGGAAAAAAATACCATCGGGTGCACTCTATCTCAATTATTGCGGACGCTAAAGTGATAACAACAGACGGACATGGCTAGATCGTCTTAGAATTTTATCCTGATCAAGAATATATATACTTTATAGGGTCGCTAATGATTAGTTCGATGTGTTACAAACGGAATATATGTACTTTATAGGGTCGCTAATGATTAGTTCGATGTGTTACAAACGGAATGACAAACTTGATATACCCTCCATACTATGGTGGAGGGTATAAAAAAGTCTGAAAATATACTGAAATGTTTTGCATATGAGCAGCATCACAACAGCAAAAAATAAAGGAAGTCAAAAAACTCATTGTTAAAAATGTGTCCGGTTTCACTCAGAAATCCCCTTAACAGGGTCACAAATGATTATTTCAATGTGTTACAAACGGAAAAACAAACAGAATATGCCCTCCATACTATGGTGAGGGTTAGCCGATAGCCTTAGATGATAGTACTATTTTTTTACATAATTTTATTGTAATTTTTTATAATAAATATTTTTTTATTTATTTTATTATAAATATTTTTTATTATAAATATTTGAAATAAATAAAAAATAAATAATACTATGGTGGAGGGTATAAGAAGAATTTTCATTGGTAACAAAAGACATTTCGCAAGTTTGTGGGGTGCATATCGCAAAATTGTGGGCCTTATTTTACTCCTGACCGACACAAAAACATAATTGTTCTTGTAAAAATATCACTTGGGTCTTTTTGGAACATTCAGGCTACTATCGAGAGAAGTATGAAGAAAAAAATTATATTGTTCCAACAAGGACTACTAAAAACTTTAGTGCGAGAGTTGTATGAATGAGTTGGCCTAAATATTGGAACATTTCGTGGCCTACATCTCAGAAAGTGTTGGCTTCCCCCTTTGTAACGTGCCGTTAAACTACACTTGTTTAATTCTGTAAATTTGTTTGCCTTCTCAGCAAAAACACTTATTACAAAGCCCCTTACCAAACCATTATTTTAACTTGTGGTGGTTGTCGATTCTGCTACTTATTTTGATGCTCAAAAATAAACAATTATCGTGTAAGTAGGGGGCTTTGTAATGAGGATTTTTAATTGGTTTTCCAGCCAAAAATTGTGAGCCACATTACAAAGTTATGAAAGCCAGCTACTTTCTGCATCATCAGTAAGCTGGAAAATAAGTTATTTCTCTGCCAAATGTTTGCTTGATTTTAGCGACGAATGTGATTGTATGTGTAGCTTTTTCTATTTGTCCATGACAGTTTCTATAACGTAGTTAACCTAACCCAACTATTAGTACTGCAACTTAGATCATTTTTGTGATTCACAAGTTCAAGCTTCGACGTAATTACTTTGTGCAATAGCATCTATTAAATTGTATTAATTAGTTGTTAATTACCAATATTGAGAATAGCACACACTGTTGTTGCTGCGGCTAAAGGGGTCATGTAATGATGTAATCTAATTGGCGAACATGTTATTTCACCACGTTTGGTCTCAGTTAGAAAAAACCAATACAAGAGAGTTAGCCGTAATACAATAGTTTTTAGCAATAGCAATTCTAATTTTGGCTTAATAATATGGGACTTATTTCGTATAGCCAATTCCATGGTAACTTTTTTAAGGGTGCGCGGCAAAGTGACATCACGGTGAGATATGTGTGCACTTGAGTTGATCGAGGAGCCAATAAATATCCTGTACATTGGCTTCATTGTCACGATTAACATATCCATATATATCCATGAACCACTACGTCACCTTTAAAGATAGATTAGTTGTTTCAATATGCTACCAACAAACAAATATAATTAGAACACACATTTTGCATTTGTTTATGGCGCAAATATTCATTTCAACAGCAATTAAAAATATTTTTTATGTATTTGATTAGAATTTCAGCAGAACATATGTTTTTGTAAAAATTATACTAAAAGAAATTAAATGTGGCTCAAGAAAAAAAACAGCACTTGAATATAACTTCTCTCGCATACAGATATACCTCTGCAAATAGCTTTTGAATAAATATATAATTCGTGTAAAATGTTTATAAAAGAATATGTAGAAAGGATGAAGATGGGTTGTCTTATAAAAAAGCACTTACAGATAAATTTTGCATATCCGAAATTTTGAGAAATATGGCAAACTATCTTAGGAATGTCAAAGCCAATTAAAAACTGAGCCCAGGCAAAATTTTAATTTAAGAAATATTACATGATACGAACTATCCGAAGTCGAATGCACATCAAATCCCAATTTACGCTTTACGCTTAATTGTGCATTTGTATGTAACATGCAAAAGGAAATGATATAGACCGATAGCCCTGATGGTCAAGCCATCGCTGCTTACGCAATTAGCAGCAGAACACAAAACTAGAGTTGTGTAGTTCCGGAACGAACTAGTTCCAAGGAACTATTGAAACTATATCCAGCTCTTGCGTTTATATAGTTCCTTTAGTTCATATAGTTCCTTTCGTTTTTCTCGTTCCTTCACTTTAACGCCTTCGTCGATCTTTCGTTGTTGGTGTTTGTTCGCTGCAATTGATTTATTATACCCTGGCCTTTAGGCTAAAGAGGGTATTTACACTTTGATACGACCAAAAATGTGCCTCGTCGAAATAATGGTTTTAGACCCCAAGTATGTTTGTACGATATCCGTTTCAGACAATTTTGAGTTGATCTAGCAATGTCCGTCCGTCTGTCTGTCTGTCTGGCAGGCTGGTGCGCACGATAACTCTCGAACGGATCAATCGATTAGGTTCAAATTTTGGGTATCTTGTCCAGATTCGATTTAAGTTCGATTTTTATTTACGCAAGTTGTATTCGCTGTCCTCTATACGACGCTGTAAGTTTCATTAGGGGCAAGTCCATACTTCCTGAGAAAATAGCCTGAAAGTTACAAAAAACCCTATGACACCGTGTGTAGTGGCTGGAGCGCAAGATAACTCTCGAACGGATCTGCCGATTCGGTCTAAAATTTGGCTTTCGTAATATTTTGCCCAAACTTAGTTCATGTCCAAAGATGGATTATATCGGTCCACTCCTTCTGGTACCTCCCCCACAAAAGTTCGAAAATGTTCGGAAAATTTGTGCGTACGATAACTCTTGAAGGGAGTAACCGATTTGGTCCATACTTTGCACATTATGAAATTTCTACCAGACTTAGATCAGGTTCCAATATGGACTCAATCGGTAAACTCCTTCGAGTACCTCCCACACAAAATTTCGGAAAAGTTCAGTTTAGGACCTGCTCTCGAATCGCCTTGGTTTTTGTTGTAACATCTTGTATTCACTGTCCCCTATACAAAGGTACACGTTTCCTCAGGGGCAAGTCCATACTTCCTGGAAAAATAGCCTGAAAGTTGAAAAACAAACCCTATGACACCATGTTTATGGGTGGAAGCGCCAGATAATTCTCGGACGGAAATGCCGATTCCGGCCAAAATTTGGTCTTTGTAATATTGTTTCCACACTTACTTTAAGTTTGTAGATAAGCCATATCGGTCCACTCCTTCAGGTACCTACCCCACAAAAGTTCGAAAATATTCGGAAAAGTTGTGCGCACGATATCTCTTTATGGGAGTGACCGATTTGATCCACATTCTCATAATACCTACCAGATATAGATCAGGTTCGAATATGGACTCTATTTGTCCACTCCATCCCGTACCTCCCACACAAAATTTTGGATAAGTTCACTTTAAGACCTGCTATTGAATCACTTTGATTTTTGTTGAAGCAACTTATATTCGCTGCCTCAATTACGATGGTAAAAGTTGTTTCAGGGGCAAGTCCATACTTCATGAGAAAACAGCCCGATGGGTGTAAAACCCCCTATGGCACCCCCATGGTCTATGTCGGTCCATTCCTTTAAGTACCTTTTCCGCAAAATTTTTGAACTTTAATCCTAATCAACATTTTTGTCGGTTCATACGACCAAAATTTTGAAACCCCCTAAATACATACGTTTTTTGTGAAAAAGTGTTTCAATTTGCACAGGCTGAGGGTATATCTCTGTCGGCAAAGCCGACTGATACTTTTTTACTTGTTTTTATGTCAATTCATCCACCAAACAATGAAAACATTTCGGTCTCGGAACTATTTGGAACGAAAAACAAACAAAAAGAGAGACGAAAGAGAAAGATTCGTTGAACTATTTCGGTTTCGGAACTACTTTAAGGAACTAGTTCCTTTTGGGAAAAGGAACTAGAAAGATCAATCCGCTCCGGGTACTAGATTGCCCAACTCTACACAAAACCACCACCATTAGTTTTGCACACAAACCAAGGCACACTGAATAAGGTAGACGATTCGACGAATAGCAACAACAAAAAATCTCTTGTTGTACACTTTAAATGTCAACATTTGTTATGTAGGCTGTTTACAACAACTTTTTTGACATTTCATTTTCAATCAGCTGGCGTGAATCGGTTACCTTATTCAATGTGCCTCGACACAAACTATACCAACACGGGGCTCGCGCGCCCTTACTGTGTGAACGAACACACACAATCTTATTTTGTGGCGAGTTTCAACGTTAATTTCACCATCGATGATTATATTTTATCGCGTGTGCAGACACTGAGTTACTTGTTTGGAAGTTCGGAGGAGATTTTTCGAAGGAGGTTGTTTGAAAGTTCGGAGGAGGTTGTTCATATTTTTAGAGTGCAAAGCAACACTTGTACTTATTCATTAGAGTGGCAAGTCACACTTACACTTGTTTTTGGCAAATGGCTCATTAGGCTCGAAATCAGCTACTTGTGCATGTCTCTGATTTGAACGTTACCTGCTGATTTTCGGCAATTCGAAAGTTGTAGCCTCGTGATCACATCGAAATTACTGAACTTTGGTATTTAGTTTTCCTTGGGGCTACAAAACTTTCCTTCAGAAATTGGTCAGTACAGGTCCTTGTTTTGACACAGCCCTCATAAAATGGTATCTCCTGATTTTCAGTGTATATTGTGGGTAGATATGCAAGTTTTTATATAGTCCCCATATACGAGGGTATTAAAATTCGGTCCGGTCCAACTTTCCTGTAATACCCTCCACCATAGTATGGAGGGTACATTAAGTTTGTTTTTTCTGTTTGTAACACATCAAACTAATCATTTGCAACCCTTCAAATTATATATATGTATATTCTTGATCAGGATAAATTCTAAGACGATCTAGCCATGTCCGTCTGTTCGTGCGTCTGTCCGTCCGTGTGTTGTAATCACTCTAGCGTCCGCAATAATTGAGATAGAACGGTAAAATTTTGAATCCGTGAGTCTTTTTTTCATAGGCAGGTCAAGTTCGAAGATGGGCCATATAGGTCCATGTTTTGGTATAAGTCCCTCCCGATTTACGGTATTTGAGGCTTTTAGCTCCATTTTTTGACCGAATTAGCTGAAATTTTACATTTGAATGACGAAAAAGCTTCTCGACTAAAAACTGCCAAGATAGGTCCACGTTTTTGTATAGCCCCCATATAACGCTACCAAAAACTTATCTACCAAGATAGGTCCACGTTTTGTATAGCCCTCATAAAACGGTACCGTCCGATTTAAGGTATTTTGAGGATTTTAGTTCGGCCGCTTTTACTTGTTTTTACTTTTACTTGTTCCGACTTTAATGTTATTGTCTAATATCCCAGCACTGATTCAGGACATTTCAAAAGAATGTGACCACTATTAAAGAAGACCTGCTGAGCTTTAAATTGGTCCTAAGAGCTTTACCAAAAGTGAAGGTCATCTATTCCATTTTCCAATTTGTGAAATGTTATTTCTATGGCGTATTTCTATGCTTCTGTTTGACATACTGATTAGTAGACTTCTGAACTTTAAGCCCATGCAAAATGTGTTGGTGTTGATGGTCTAATATACAAGTGTTATTGTAAAATACGCTAGGTTATACTAATTTTAAAATGTTGCAGCTTTTATTTTAATTGCAAGTATCTCTGCTTCGATTTGGTGTATGAAAAACATGTAATCTGCTAATCAATAAGACCAGTAGAGATTTAAGTCAGTACCAGATAGTTTGTCGATTGTAGTCAAATATAAAAGAAGATATCTGCTAATATTTTGCATATAATGTTATATTGATTTCTATTTAAATTAGTTAACCACACGGGTAACATGTTTTGTGGGCATTCCATTCATTAGTTTCTTGAATGTCTCATATGATATTGTTTTTATTATTTTAGGTGTTTCTAATTCATCTTTTCTTTTTTATAACAACGACAAAAACAATGTTTCCTTCGTTTTTAATTTTTTATTTTTTTGTGACCACACAAAAAATGTATTCTCTTGAATGAATAAATTTTACATTTAGCAAACGCACAATTGGTTCGGACATGCTAGTCGGTCTAGTTCTATTCTTAAATAAGAATAACATGCCTCTGGTAAAATAGAAATGCTTGTTTGAATATATATAATATATATATATTTTTAAGTGAATGCATTGCAATAAGTAAAGCCGCAAAAATTGAAAAGAAATTCTTTTGTACATTTTCATTGTTGATCGTTTTAACATCAATGAAATTTTGAAACATTTTTGTTTTAAATACCTAGAATTACCATATGTTCACTTGCCCATTTACCTACATCCACATGTACAGAAACACATCCATATAACAATATCCAAATTGAAATGTGTTTTTTATTATCAATTTTTGGGATTGATTAGTTTTTTTTATTCGACATGCTGTTGTTTTTTGTACGTTGTAGTTGTTTCCTTAAATCATTTCATGTTTGTTGTAAACGTTTTATTTCAAATCAATCAATTTGATGTATTAGAAATATGATTATGAATTGAAATACAATTTTGTAGAATTTTCCTTGAATTTTTGTGCGGTTACTGATGGCATTTTATAATGTATGCAGTAAAATCTATTTCATCAAAATGAAAAAAATAGATTAATTGTAAAAACAGATAACAATATCTTAAGTTGTGTAATAATAAAACAATGGATTGCAATACTTGTATAGTAAAATACATGATTACTTCTGTTCCAAAACCAAGAATTTACTATTTTTTAATAATTTATAAAACAAAAAATTGTCAACATTTAACAAATAGTAGACTCTTGCAGGTTCTGGAAAAGATCATATATAACGGGTGATCAAACTAGAGGCACTTTTTTCAATAGTCAGGCTGTCATGATGGCATGTTATATTTGTTTAGTCTTGTTTGGCATTTTATTGTGGGAAGACTTACGATTTAACAATGTTTGCAAATAGTTCTACTTTATTACGAAAATTCGCTTTCTTTGAGAAATGTGTGTTCGAGCCAATTGTTGTTCAGCGAGGAAGCCCATTTCTGGCTTAATGGGTATGTAAACAAGGGAAGTAGCTGTATTTAGGTTAAGAGCAACCTAAAGTGATTCAAGAGGTGTCACTTCATCCGCTGGTAGAACCATCATTCCATATTTCTTCAAAAATTATATCGGTGAGGACGTAATCTTCAATGGCGACCATAATATCCGACCATTTAATGCCTTAACATTAAGCTCGTGATGTCGGCGACATTTTGGTTTGAAGAAGACGACGCTACTTCCCGACATTAAGATAACACAACGATGAGCAGACAATTTCAGATTTTGGGACGGCCGATTGGCCACCAAGATCGTGTGATATCACGTCGTTAGACTTTTTCCTGTGGGGGTATGTATAGTCTAAAGTGTATGCGGACAAACCAGCTTTGATTCAGGTCTTAGTACAAAATATCACGCGTGTCATTCGTCTGACACAAGTCGAAATGTTCGAACGATTGAGCGAAAATTAGACTCTACGGACAGACCGTCTAAGATGTAGGCGCGGCAAACATTTGGTAGACATAAACTTATAAATAAATACCAAAGAATGTCCTTCCAAATGATAATACTTATTTTCCATTCAATTAAAATTTTCTCGTTTTTATACCCTCTACCATAATATGGAGGGTATAATTCAATTTGTCATTCCGTTTGTAACACATCGAAATATTCATCGGAGACCCTATAAAGTCAGGGTAAAATTCTAAGTCGATATACGTAACAATGTCCGTCCGTCCATCTGTTGAAATCAAGATACAGCTCGCAATCTTTAAGATAGAGCTTTGTAACTTGGTATAGAAGTTTCTGTTACTCCTAGGATGTTTGGTATTGCAAATGGGCTAAATCAGTCCATGTTTTGATATAGCTCCCATAAAACGGTACCACCTGATTTTCGGTATTTTGAAGGTTTTAGCTTCACTATCACACCAAAATGTCTAAAATTTGGTATTTAGTCTTCCTTGGGGGTATAAAACTGTCCATATAAAATTTGTCGGTATAGGTCCACGCCTTTATATAGCCCCCATAGAACGGTACCTAGCGATTTTCGTAATTCTGAAGCTTGTGACGTCAATGTCCCACCGAAATGACTGAAATTTGTTATTTAGTCTTTCATTGGGTTATAAAATATTCCAGAAAATTATTATTAGTATAGGTTCACGTCTTACTATATTCCCATAGAAGAATACCTCTTGATTTTTGGTATTTTTTAGGTTTTAGCCACATTATCTTACAGAAATAATACTATTTGTCTTCTTCATAAACGAAAAGAAATTAATTGTTCCATTTTACTTCAATACAACTCGTGGTGGAGGGTATAACAAGTTCGGCCCGGCCGAACTTAACGCTTTTCTTACTTGTTTTTCTTTAAGAAAGTTTGGGAACCTCTAGTTGGATCACCCTTTATATGACAGCGTTTAGAACATCGGCTTCTTTCAATGTTTATACGGTTGAGTTCGTCGTGTAGGGTAGGTAGTTTGGCTGATTACACACTCAGAATTTATGCTAACGAAGGTATATACACTTTCATACGGGCAAAATGTGCCTCATCGAAATAATGGTTTTAGACCCCAAGTATATTTGGACGAAATCCGTTTCAGACAATTTGGAGTTGGATTAGCAATGTCCGTCCGTTTGTCCGTCTATCTGTTTGTCTGTCTGTCTGGCTGGGGCACACGATAACTCTCGAACGGATCAACCGATTCGGTCCAAAATTTAGCTTTCATAATATTTTATCCAAAACTTAGTTTATGTTCGAAGATGGATTATATCGGTCCACTCCTTCTGGTACCTCCCCCACAAAAGTTCGAAATCTTGAAGGAAGTAACCGATTTTTTCCATACTTTGGACATCGTGAAATTTCTAACACTTAGATGAGGTTCCAATATGGACTCAATCGGTCCACACCTTTGGGTATCTCCCACACAAAATTTCGCAAAATTCAGTTTAGGGCCAGCTCTCGAATCACTCTGATTTTTGCTGTAACAAACAGCAACATGCATTCGCTGCCTCAATTACGACAGTAAAAGTTTTTTCAAGGGCAAGTCCGAAAGTTGTAAAAATCCCCTATGACACCATATGTAGTGACTGGAGAGCTCGAACCGAATACTGCGTTCGTCCACACTTTGGATATCGTCATATTTCTTCTAATATTAGATGAAATTCGAAGGTGGAAAGAGTGGACCTTCCGATACATCCCCCACAAAAGTTCGAAAATATTCGCTAAAATGGTACTCTAAATATTGTCGAAACTCAGTTTAAAAAAGCCCTATCTATCGATATCCCTGCAAATTTTTGAGCTTTAATCCTATACATATTGTTTTGAAAACCCCCCTAAATACGTAAGTTTTTTTTGAAAAAAAAGTATTTCAATCCACTCAGGCTGAGGGTATATCTGTCGGCAATGTCGACTGATACTTTTTTACATATTTATTTTATCATTGTTGACTTTGCATTTCCTTTGGAATTGCTTTGATAAGTTCAAAATACATTTCATAAATATAACGAATGTTTCTGTAAAGACAATTTGTAACATTTTTTTTAATAGTTTCAATATTTTAAACCGGACTTTTAGTTACATTGTCCAACTTAAAAGAAAATAAAAATTAACTTTCGCGATAAATTTACGTGTACTTAATTATTTATAAATTTTTTATTGCTTCATTTCTACGCGGGATTATTAGTTACTTTGCCCAACTTAAAATAAACTATATACTAACGTTCAAATTTTTTACGTAAATGGCAATGCCGTACCTGTACAAAAGTTCATTTTCGCACACATACAAAACACAAACTATAACACACCCTAACGGCAAAAATTGCAACTACAAGCAAAAGGTTGTTGGACAAAACTATCAAACCATTTCTCTGCCGTTAAAATAAAAGCTTTATTTATGAAAGCTTTTCACTAAATAAAAAAGTGTACAAATGTTAATAAGCTAACAACAAAAATACATACAATCATACATATCTATTTACGACCAAAAACACCTGCTAGATGTAAGGAGGAAAGCATAAACGTGTTCATACAATTTCCTAAATATTCCCGCCATTTTCGCTGATAAGCATAAAACAGTGAGCTATGCTCATATTAGTAATTTATGTATAGACTTATATGTGTGAAAAAGCTTGTTGTAACAGAACAACAAGTTAGAAAACAATATTTTGAATGGTAAGTATTAATTTTACATACAAATACATGTAAAAGATGTAACAGAACAACAAATTAGAAAACAATATTTTGAATGATAAGTATACATTTTACATACAAGTAAATGTGAAGTATGTTTATAGAGCTACTAATTTTCTTTACACAAGAATCTATTACTTTTGAAGTTTATGACAAATTTATAAAGAAAAATTCAAAATTTGAAAAACACTAGATTGTTGCATGTTTTAGAACAAGGATATTACTATTTGTTTATAATTTCCAAGCTTTATTTTTACCCTCCACCATAATATCGAGGGTATAATTAACTTTGTCGTTGCGTTTGTAGCACATCGAAATATTCGTCGGAGAACCTATAAAGTGTATATGGAGATTTCTTAGTGAAATCGGACATTTTTTAAAAATGAGGTTTTTGATTTCCTTTATTTTTTGCTGTGATCATGCTGTTCATCAGCAAAACATTTCAGTATATTTTCAGATTTTTTTTACCAACTGTTCCACAGATATCGCGTCTTGAAGAATTCGAATTCTGTAAATACTATATGCATAGAAATACTCATAACTTTTTTCATATTGGTCCAATTTGAAAAAAGTTTTTTTTTTTGTATGTTTTGGATTTGATAAAAAATAGAAAAAAATTGCACAGTGGGCTTGGATGCCATTTTCGCGATTTAATATTAAAATCAATTTTTAACAATGATTGTACTCTTTGATTTTCTTGAATTTTTTTGTATTAAACTACGATCAATTACAAATATGTTAAGTCCTATTTGGCAGTTGGATTCGTATGATTACTATTTGTTCTTAATTTTTTAAAATTTGTCAATACAATTTTTCCTTTATACCAGTGTGAAACAATTGTTACTTCACCAAAAAAAAAAAAAAAAAAAAAAAAAAAAATACAAAATGATATTTTTGACATTTGTTTCGTTGTTGAGTTGTAGTTATGTTCCTTTCAAGGCAAATTTACTCTTGCGCCAGACACTGAAAATAACACATAAAAATATTTTAGCTTTTATGAGAAAGCGGAGGTGAAGGAGTTCCCTTTCTCCCTTCTTACCCATAAGTCAGAGACGCGCTTCTTTGCAAAGACACTGAGTTGTTTTTGCATTTGCTTCTCTCTCTCACTTACAGTGTAAGTGAATGAAAACAAACAACAAACATCATGTGGCTGTTGTTTTCTTCACTCATACATGCACACATACTAAAACATTCTTGGGCGACGCTGCCATAAGCTCAAAACATTTTCATGAAAATGTTCATAGTCTGGCACAAGACTTATATAAGGTATATGCATGAATTACAACAACTAACAAATTTACAAAAACAACATTGCCGTTATTGAAAATTAATTATCAAAGAAAATCAGGGAAACATAAATAAATTTTTAATTAATTTAATTAATCGAGCTAATATGGCCTAAGGAGTTTGCATTGAAAAATGAATTCTAGCGAAGTACCACACACCCAACCAGTATGCTACGATCGTTTCGCTGGTGGTTTAAGCCAGCTCATCAGGCATATTTGAATGTAAGACAAGACAAAGGCTGATTTTGATAACTTCTATTTATACAACCATTTCTACAAATTTGTAGATATGAAGTATTTTTTGAAGTCTTTTCATATATCTAGTCACCCAAGTGTCTTGTCTAGGAATCATTTTCTCAATACATACACATGTGCAATTGAAGGGGGGTTTCCTTCATGAATTGTAATGCCTTCCATTTCGGAAGTTTTGTTGAATAAATGAATTTTGAAATGCCTCTAAAATAGAACAAATTTGAATCGAAATGTAAATATAAAGCACTCAGAAATGTCGTAGGTCATTTTTATTACACGTTTAGGATTAAAAGCTGTATTTTTTGGTAGCAAATTTCGATGTTTCAAAGTTCATGATTAGACCCTATTACATTTCGACAACTAAATTTACAAAAAAAAAGTAAGAATACATCTGATTGTCACTTCTACCTGATATAAATATGCCTTGTTTCCTTTACTTGCCTGAGAATACAATTTTTACCATTTCTAACCTGTAAAGTGTTCCTTAACCCCAAAATGTGGTAGAACCGAAAGCAATTTTTAAGAGAAAGAGAGAACAAATATGGTTTTCTCTTCTACCACAGGTTACCAGACAAATTTCTTCGGGTAAACAATGATAGAACTGATTTTTCGATATTTGTTTGTCGACTATTTGGCAATGATGAAAAAATAACAAAAACAAAAGAAACAGAAAAAAGCTAGCGCTGAATTTGTATGTTTCTTTTTAACATTGTTACCAGATCTACCATTTTTCTGTTCCTTTACTTTTCTGGTAAAACTGGTCATGAGAGAGCAGTTTCGACAGTTTTCTCTTCTACCACTTTTACCATTAAAATAGTAAAGGAACAAAGCCTGTATTGAAGTAAAATGGAACAATTAATTTCCTTTGGTTTATGAAAAAGAATAAATACCAAATACTATACTGATAATTCTCTTCTGGAATATTTTAACCATAACCACATAGCCACATGGAAGACTAAATAACAAATTTCAGTCTTTCGGTGGGATATTGACGTCACAACGTTCAGAATTACGAAAATCGGGTGGTACCGTTCTATGGGGGCTATATCGAAACGTGTACCTATACCGACGAATTTTAGTCTGAAAGGCTTTTACCTAAAACAAAGACAAACAACCTTCAAAAACCGAAAATAGGGAAGTACCATTCTATGGGGGCTATATGAAGGCATAGACCTATACCGAAAAATTTCTGGGAGAAAGTTTTATACCCCCAAAGAAAACTATGTACAAAATTTCAGCCATTTCGGTGTGATAATGAGCTAAAACCTTCAAAATACCAAAAATCGGGAGGTTCCGTTCTATGGGGGCTATATGAAGGCGTGGACCTATACCGACAAATTTCATACGGAACGTTCAATACCCTAAATGAAGACCATATACTAAATTTCAGCCATTTCGCTGGAATATTGAGGCCACAACCTACAAAATACCGGAAATAGGGAGGTACCGTTCTATGGGGGCTATCATAAGGCGACCGACAAGTTTCTGGGGGAAAGTTTTGTACCCCCAATGAAAACTGAGGAATATTGAGGCCACAACCTTCAAAACACCGAAAATTGGGAGGTACTTTCTATGAGTGCTATAGTAAGGCGTGGACCTATATCGACAAATTTCATATGGAAAGACCAAATTTCAGGCATTTCGGTGGATTATTGTGGCAACAACCTTCAAAATACCGAAAATCGTAATATTTCTACCAGACATATTTCAGATTCAAATATGGACTATATCGGTCCACTCCTTTGCCTCTTTTATCGTCGTAAAAGTGGCCCCGAAAATAACCTGTTGCAAAAAACGATGAGGGAGCTGGAATTAAACTGGAATTTTTCCACACAAAAACGCGTAAATGCCAGTTTAATTCCAGCTTCCCACTCATTTTTGTTTTATTTTTCCAACAGGTTATTTTCGGGGCCAATTTAAGGACGATACAAGTTGAAAAAAGCTGAAAAAACTCCGACGGCCACCCTGTGTAGTGGCTGGTGACGACGAAAACTTTTGAATCGGGTACAGCGTTGGTTCAAATTTGGCATATCGTATTATTTTGCGAATCTTAAATAAAGTTAGAAGATGGATTTCATCGTTCCACTCATTCCGGTACCTACATGATAAAAGTTAAATATTTTAGTTTAAGTGCAGACTAAGGTCTGTTGGAGAATCTTTTGGAAATTTTTACCGAAGCAACTCCTTGTGGGCCTGCTTACAGCGTGTTATCTTTTTTGTGGGCAAGTCCACACTTCCTGATATAATGGTCCTAAAGCTGTACAACTAAAATGACTGATCGGTGCAATAACTATCGAAAGGTATGACTTCCAAAATAAGACCTCCTTTCTAAATGGACTATGCCTGTCCATCCTTTAGGGTACCTCCTCCGCAACATCTTTGAACTTTAATCCAAATCCATATTTTTGTCGTCAACTTCATACGTCCAAAAAGTACCAAAAAAATCCGAAAACTAATAATTATTGGAGAAAAGGATTTTTGTTGTGTAGCCGTTATTCCATCTGCCCATAGATGAAAATTTCAATACACACCGTCTGAGGGTATATCTCTGTCGGCAAAGCCAACTGATACTTTTTTACTTTTTCTAAGTTTTCTGGCCAAATTAGCTTATTATTGACACTAAGCGTGGTCAAGAAAGGTTCGAAGTAGTCAAAAAAAACTGATCCACTAAAAATTGTGAACATAGGACCACGCTTTGGAATAGCATCAATATAACGGTACCGCCCAGTTTCAGGTTTTTGGAGTTTTTGGCTACATTTTTATACCGAATTAGCTATAATTTGGCATTTGGGGTACCTAGTAGAGTTTTTCATCGGAAATTTCCGTCCCTAAATTTTCACTTCGGAAATTCTGCTGTCTATCACATCTATTTCTCGGGAAACATTATATACTAAGAAGCACCTATATATACATATCGCACTTGGTCAAAAAAAGGGTAGTAACTCAAAATGTTACATTGTTCAGTAACCAGCAAACCAATCGTGCCGACATAGTAACGAAATCGGAACAAAATTCGCACGTTACTTCCGATGTCGCATCCGAAATCGTAACGATAACTTAACGAAAGTTGTAGAAGTGGTTGACATAATTTCGGAACGAAATGTCGGAGCGAAATCGGATAGATTTCGGTAAGAATTCGGAACGAAATCGTAAACAAATACCTGGGGAAATCGGAATGCGAATTTTTTCTTCCGAATTTTCGTAAAGATTTCTGAACGATTTCGGAATAATGTCGTATGTATATCGAAGAAAACAATTTTGCTCGAAGGGAAATTTACTACCGACATTCTCTCCGATATCGGAACGAAATCTGAACGAATTCCCCCACAAAAAATCGTATAGAAATCGGAACGAAATTTTAACTATTTTGCTTCCGAAATTGTTCAGATGTGTCTGAAGACATGAAGAGTGAAATAACCAAAAAGGTGCCTCATCAAAATAATGGTTTTAGACCCCAAGTATGTTTGTACGATATCCGTTTCAGACAATTTTGAGTCGATCTAGCAATGTCCGTCCGTCTGTCTGACTGGCTGGTGCGCACGATTACTCTCGAACGGATCAATCGATTCGGTTCAAATTTTGGGTATCGAAATATTATGTCCAGATTTGATTTAAGTTCGAAGATGGGCCATATCGGTTCACTCCTTCAGGTACCTCCCCCACAAAAGTTCAAAAATGTTCGGAAAAATTGTCCGCACGATAACTCTTGAAGGGAGTAACCGAATTAGTCCATACTTTGCACATCGTGACATTTCTACCAGACTTACATTAGGTTCCAATATGGATCCTATTGGTCCACTCTTTCGGGTACCTCCCACACAAAATTTTGCTTAAGTGCAGTTTAAGGCCTGCTCTCGAGCCAAACTTTGCTATTGGTAATATTACTTTCAGGCATAGATCGGGTTCTAATATGGACTATATCGGTCCACTCATTTGGGTAGCTCCCACACAAAATTTGGAAAAAATATAGTTTAACAACTCTTCTCTATCTTATTAATATGTGATGCAGCATGTTGCACTTGTGGCCCCTGTTACGACTTGTAATTTTTTTTCGTGGGCAAGTCCATACTTCCTGAGATAATGACCCAAAAAGGTCCAGAAAATCCTACCGGCACCCCCTAAACTGGCTAATGCGTAAAATAACCCTTTAAGAGAGAAATCGATTTAGCTCAAACTTTGTAAATTGAAAAGTAAAATTGTAATATATTTAAATTCAGAAAATTAAGTACAACATTTTGAATTATAAAGTCTATAAGGAAAATATCCATAGACTAATAAAGAACAAAAGTTATTTCCTACAGATTTGTATTAGGTCCGAATATGTACTACATCGGATCACTCCTACGGGTACACCCTACACAAAGTTTGGAAAAAATGAACTCGTCTTGGATCATTCTGAATTTTGTTGCAACATGTAGTTTTTTGCGGCCCTTTCCATCCTGGAAATTTTTCCCAACAGCTAAAAAACCTGCAGAAGTATTGTGTTCACTTTTTTCTTCGGGTACGTGGCTGAGGCAGGGACGTAGCCAGGATTTCATTTCGGGGGGGGCCCACCTGACCAAAATTTTGAAAGTTCATGTTAGCGAAAATTTCTTATTTAGCAAAGACGTAAACCTTATTTTAGACTTATATTACTGATGAAATAATGTTCATTATTATTTTAAATAAAATGACGTAAGTCTTCTTGGCCAATGTCCCTTGTCTTTTTGGCAATATATCAGAGTTAATATATGTTCAAAACAATAGATATATTAATCGTCGCATATATTCTTGGGTATATAATTTATCAAATAACTCACAACTACAGTGAATGTTATGTAATTCAGTGATATCACTTCGGTAAGATCCCCATACCCTTAGAAATATCTTAAGATTTAACTTTTTTGTTTGCACGGAATATTGAGGACCTTTCCTTTGTTTCCTACTTCACAAAAGTTCAAAATCACGGCTTTAATTTTCCACTCCAATTTTATTGAGTAATTTGTGGAAGGAAAATGAGATTAGTAGAGAATTGATTTATGCTGAGGGAACGTTCGGATATCATGACGTTATCCAGTTGTATTTTTTATATTTACAGGTATATTTAGCAGTTATATAAATAAAGGAAAAAACGCCGTGACACGCGTCTTCTTTTTTGTCTTTTATCACGCTGCCGTGTCAGAATATGGTCAATTTCGGAAATTCAATCGTTGCTATTGTCATAAAGAAACCAATTGTAGTTATTTCCCTAAGTATATTTTGGTGTTCAATCGTAGATCTTATCGCAAAGAATTTCTGAAGGCTGATAGTGGTTTTCTTGATAGAGAACTAATGCTGAGCAATAGTGAGTCTATCCATCATGAAATTGTAGCACCCAATCGTGGGACAATCGTCGGGCTTCTCTTATAGAAAATCTGGTTTCCTATCGTGGATCTTCTCATAAGTTGATTAGATACTAGGAAAACTCTGGCAATCAGTCTTGAATTCGTTTAAAATGAAATTCTGGCACCAATCCAAGATCTATACATGTATACAAATCCATAAACACAATTTTCCCCAACCTACATTTTTTATACTCTTAGCATTTAGTCAAAATGTGCCTCATCGAAATATTGGTTTTAAGGGCAAAGAGTGTTTGGAAGAGATGTGTTTCAGAAAATTTGGAGTCCACTTATATATGTTCGTCCATCTGGTCGCTGCCTGGAGAACACGATAATTCTCGAACAGATCAACCGATTCTGTCTAAAATTTGGCCTTTGTGATATTTTGTCAAAATTTCGATCAACTTCGAATATGGACAATATCGATCCACTCTTTCGATATCCTTTCACAGAGTATTTCTAAAATTTTCAGAGAAGTGCTGTTTAAGACCTCTCTGGATAATTAGTACATATGGTTTCACTTCCTTTATGCTAATAATTTAGTTATAAGTAAAAACATGAAATAAATATACGCTTTGCTTTTTTGCAACAAGCGTTCTCGCGTCCGCTATTACTACAGTGCAAGTTTTTTCAGGGGCAAGTCCATACTTCCAGAGAAAATGGCTCGAAAGCTGTAAAAAGAACACCTACGGCACCTACCATGTGCGCACAACAACTTTCGAACCGGATACTACGTTGGTTCAAACTTCGTTTAGCGCCATATTTCTGCGAGCCTTATATAAAGTTCGAAGATGGTGATTTTCGGTCTACTCCGTCTGGTATTTCCCCTCAATAATTTTAGCTAAAGCGTTATGTGCGATTTTTCTTGAATGGAGCAACAGATTTGGACCACACTTTGGATTTAGTAATATTTTGTCCAAACTTAGTTTTAGCTCGAAAATGAACCACATTGGTGAAGAACTGAAATGACTGGTGGGCGCAATATCTTTTAAAAGGAATGACCCCCAAAATAATATCTACTTCCCCCAAAATAATATCTACGGTCCATTCCTTCAGGTACTTTCTTCGCAACACTTGTGATCAATGATAAAATCTATATTTTGTTGGCAATGGCTACACAATTCGGAAAATCTCCTAATACATAGCTTCGAGTTAAAGGATTTTGGTTATGAAGCCGCTATTCAATCTCTCCACAGATGAAAGTTTCAGTTCACAGTTGGTCTCGACGAGCTGAGTCGATATGGCTATGTGTGTCCGTCCGTCTGTCTGTCCATCTAAACCTTTTAATCACACTACAGGTCGTAATTTTGATCAGATAGTCACGAAATGTTGGTTGCTTATGGGGGTCCCAGAGAGATTATATTCCCTAAAAGAAATGTTTACCAGTGAAAATCTTATGCACAGGGGTAGTGGTGTAGGGTATCACATGGTCGGCCCCGTCCCGACTATAGCCTTTGCTCACTTGTTTGATTTCGTTTGTAGTCACAAAATCCTTTGCCGAAGAAGGAAAAAGGAACATTTCTAGAAATGTGTATCCATTGAAAGTACGTACCAAAATACAATTCAATTCAATGTAATTTTGAAATATTAGAAATAAAATGCAATAAATAAAATATAAACTTTAACCTCAATAATCTTGATTTTATTATCATTCGAAAGGTCGAACCAAACATACACAGCCCAATTATGAATATCAACTCACGGGGAGTTTACATTCATAATCACCCTGAAAAATAGGACAGAAAAATCCTTTTGTACAATAGGCATTTACAAATGTTTAGCAAGAGACCAGTTTCAAATAATCTCAAAGGGCGACACTGCGGTGAAAAAGAACTATATCATAAAAAATGGTTGATATAGTTTTTTTTTGCAAATTTCAAACATAATAAAGAATTGGTAATTGTTATGATGTTCAAAATAGTTCATTACAAAAACGTGTTAGAAACTATATACAAAAATTTAAAACCACAAAATTAAGCTTCGATTTTATCTTTTATTGTTGAATTGCTCTTATCAAAAATTTCAAAAACAAAAGATCGCAAGAATGTTTTTTCTAGATGTTGTTTATAAGCCAAAGTAGATGTAATATGCAACAAACGTTCAACAAATACAAATAAACATCTTGTTCAGAAATCAGTAACACTAAACGGTTAAACAACACCTTAACTTAACAACAAATATGCGGAAAATTGCTCAAAAAGCCTAACGTGTTCATTAGTCTTTATACTTTCAAATATGTTGGACAATAAGTATACCAATGTATTTAAATAATTCTCTGTTATACTTCCTCCAAACACTTTACAAATTTCTTGAAACATTTAGAACATTTTAACATTTTATTCAAAAATTAAAAATATGTGTACCATAAGCTAATATCTTATGGGATCGAAAATCATTTCGGGGGGGGCCCGGGCCCCCCGGGCCCCCCCCTGGCTACGTCGGTGGGCTGAGGGTATATCTCTGTCGGCTCAGCTGACTGATAGAGTTTTTCATCGGAAATTTCCGTCCCTAAATTTTCACTTCGGAAATGCTGCTGTCTATCACATCTATTTCTCGGGAAACATTATATACTAAGAAGCACCTATATATACATATCGCACTTGGTCAAAAAAAGGGTAGTAACTCAAAATGTTACATTGTTCAGTAACCAGCAAACCAATCGTGCCGACATAGTAACGAAATCGGAACAAAATTCGCACTTGTAGAAGTGGTTGACATAATTTCGGAACGAAATGTCGGAGCGAAATCGGATAGATTTCGGTAAGAATTCGGAACGAAATCGTAAACAAATACCTGGGGAAATCGGAATGCGAATTTTTTCTTCCGAATTTTCGTACAGATTTCTGAACGATTTCGGAATAATGTCGTATGTATATCGAAGAAAACAATTTTGCTCGAAGGGAAATTTACTACCGACATTCTCTCCGATATCGGAACGAAATCTGAACGAATTCCCCCACAAAAAATCGTATAGAAATCGGAACGAAATTTTAACTATTTTGCTTCCGAAATTGTTCAGATGTGTCTGAAGACATGAAGAGTGAAATAACCAAAAAGGTGCCTCATCAAAATAATGGTTTTAGACCCCAAGTATGTTTGTACGATATCCGTTTCAGACAATTTTGAGTCGATCTAGCAATGTCCGTCCGTCTGTCTGACTGGCTGGTGCGCACGATTACTCTCGAACGGATCAATCGATTCGGTTCAAATTTTGGGTATCGAAATATTATGTCCAGATTTGATTTAAGTTCGAAGATGGGCCATATCGGTTCACTCCTTCAGGTACCTCCCCCACAAAAGTTCAAAAATGTTCGGAAAAATTGTCCGCACGATAACTCTTGAAGGGAGTAACCGAATTAGTCCATACTTTGCACATCGTGACATTTCTACCAGACTTACATTAGGTTCCAATATGGATCCTATTGGTCCACTCTTTCGGGTACCTCCCACACAAAATTTTGCTTAAGTGCAGTTTAAGGCCTGCTCTCGAGCCAAACTTTGCTATTGGTAATATTACTTTCAGGCATAGATCGGGTTCTAATATGGACTATATCGGTCCACTCATTTGGGTAGCTCCCACACAAAATTTGGAAAAAATATAGTTTAACAACTCTTCTCTATCTTATTAATATGTGATGCAGCATGTTGCACTTGTGGCCCCTGTTACGACTTGTAATTTTTTTTCGTGGGCAAGTCCATACTTCCTGAGATAATGACCCAAAAAGGTCCAGAAAATCCTACCGGCACCCCCTAAACTGGCTAATGCGTAAAATAACCCTTTAAGAGAGAAATCGATTTAGCTCAAACTTTGTAAATTGAAAAGTAAAATTGTAATATATTTAAATTCAGAAAATTAAGTACAACATTTTGAATTATAAAGTCTATAAGGAAAATATCCATAGACTAATAAAGAAAAAAAGTTATTTCCTACAGATTTGTATTAGGTCCGAATATGTACTACATCGGATCACTCCTACGGGTACACCCTACACAAAGTTTGGAAAAAATGAACTCGTCTTGGATCATTCTGAATTTTGTTGCAACATGTAGTTTTTTGCGGCCCTTTCCATCCTGGAAATTTTTCCCAACAGCTAAAAAACCTGCAGAAGTATTGTGTTCACTTTTTTCTTCGGGTACGTGGCTGAGGGTATATCTCTGTCGGTTCAGCTGACTGATACTTTCTTACTTGTTTTAAAAAAAAGTGACAATTTCAAAATCTTGACTTATTACTTTTTTTGTTGAAGAGGTGCGGGAAAAGAAAAACCCTAGTTCCTAGTTATTAACAAAATTATCTACCAAATTTTGTGGGCATAGGTCCACGTTTTAGTTAGTCCCCATATAACGGTACCGCCCGATTTCAGCTATTTGTAAGTTATTATTTACATTATCAGACTAAAGGTGCTGTAATTTGGCATTTTGGGATCTTTGTGCTCAACAAACTCCTTCATTAAAAATTGCGGACATATGTCTATGTTTTGTAATAGACCCCATACAACTGTACCGCCCTGTTTAAGGTATTTGGATGTCAGTTGGCATTTATAGCTCCCAGTGTTTAAAAACATCTCCATCAAAAATGTTGGACATAAGCCACGTATAATGACGCCGTCGGATTTCAGGTATTTTCAAGCTATTGGCTGACCGAATTAGCTAAAATTAAATATTTAGTGTTCCCAGCAGTCAAACAACTTCTCTACCCAATAATATATTTTATACTTTTTCTCTACATTTTTTGGCAAAATTTTCCTTATTAGTTCAGAATATTTCATGACGGTTAGGCCAGGCTGAAAATATTCTTATTTGATCTGCATTTATTTCATTCAAAGTGGAATAGATAACAAAAAATATAAAGCGTTTTTCAATAAGAGGTGTTTTTTTTTTTTTTGGTATTCAAAGAAAATTTCAATTTTTTGAGATAAATGAAAGGATGTTTATTTCATAAAGACGAAGAAGGTAAGCTGTTAATATTGAAAAGCAATATCAGCCAAAAGACTTACTGACATTTTGCATAACAAAATCGCAAAGTGACTCCCTATGTCCTTGATAGCCTCAAAAATTCCATCTTTGAGGTGTTGATGCGACAATTTTGCTTGTTGATGTAGCCCCCAAGGTTGCTTCACGACGACCCAAAAATGCTTTAGTTTTACTTTGACTACAAAACTTTCACCATTATTGTAGTGAATTTTAATAATTTCAATGCGTTGTTGAAACGTGTATCGTTTCAATTTTAGTGTTTCTACTTGTCAAATGTCAAAGAATAAAACAAAACCTTCGAAAAGTAATTCAAAATAACGCCTCTTGTTAGAAACCCCTTTTACTTTTGTGAATTTTTGCATATTTTTCTTACACATTTGAATCAAATTATATATATGCAAAAAATCCGAGGTGTAGCTAAGGCACCCCAATAAACAAACCTTCCTATGTCATCAAGGGTAAAGTGTACAAATGCATGCATTGAGGGTATGAACACCACAAGAGAACTAACTCACCAACCAACACTCTCTGTCGTGTAGTGATGGTCTCGTTTGCTCGTTTCTGTTATTACCAGATATTTTTATTGTACGTAGTTCATACAATCAAACAAATATTCGTTTCGTTCTTTCTGCTGGGTTCTTTTCAATTGTATTGTGACTGACTGTTATTATTGTATGGCGGGAAAGCACGTGTTTATCAAACGTGATAACGATATTCTCAACAAAACAATAAACAAAACAAATATACTACTAACTCACACTCGCATGCTCTCTCTCTCTCTCTCTCTTCCGACATGGCACGATGTAGAAAAATTAACCGCATAAACCAAATAGCAAATTGTTTGCATTGGTTCGCTGTCGATATGGACAGAGCAGCAGCTGAACTGTCATTACTGCTGGCGCGCTATTGAACAATTTCTGCAAACAGCGAAAATTTTTGCTCCCTGGAAAGCTACGCACCAATATCATTTGAGATATGTATACAAAGTGTACTGTGCATTTGACAGATATTATTTGTCCTGTAACACAAACAAACAAACAAATGAAGAACAAGTACAAAGTAATATTTTCATAATTACAAAAGCTTCACTCACCATTCGTATCTTTACAAAATCATTATTGAATCTATTTGAGTGGGCGTGAAAATTAGCCACAAGATATAAACGCAGAAATTGGTAAAATAATTATTAGAGGCAAAAAGGTTTCAATTTCTTCATTGGACCTATGTACATTTCAATATATTTTCCCGAATATCTTCATTAAAATTAATTACGGTTAAGACGATACGCACATGCGGAACGACATTTGTTGCTAATAGATATTACATGTGGACAAATACAATTATCGTTTAAAAGGAAATACCGATTTTGAGGATGTAATTTCATTCAGAGTCCACGTGTGGTACAATGGACGTATGCTTAATGTGGAAATCGCGAGTTTATAAAGTATTCGCTGTGATACAAGTTTGTTGTGGTTGAAGAGTAAATTCTTATAGAACTCCTACTCTTCGTAATAACTTAATCATTACAACAGGTGTAAACAAAATATATCGCTCGTTTACTCAAAGAGTGACACTTCTTGTTTCGAGAAAAACGCGTTTTAAGTTGGCGTCTGAAATTTGACTTCCCAACTTAAAAAGATTATAACACAAAAACTAAAATATCTAAATGTACCATATTTTGTAAACAGTTAACCAGATATCAGTGCTAAATTTCTGTACAAAATCAAGCATGATTTGGAGTGTTTTAGTGCTTCATAAACTCAAAAAATTTTGTGTTGAATTATTCAAAACTCGTAGTAAATGAGCTGTAACTCGTTGAGTTTTAGAGAAAAAATAGAAATTTCTTACTCAGAAAAAGAATTTTTTGATTTATGCCACTCTTGGAGTGAATGAGCGATATAGACAATTTTGATATCGTTTGTGGCAATTTTCAAGTTATAGGGTAATAATTTTCAGTATATCGCTCATGGACTTTATACCTACTGAATAATTTGCTTCTTAGGAAGGCAGTTGAGCGTCTGGCTAACAACTCAAACTAGGAAAAAAATTACAAAAGCAAAACGAATAAGAACATAAAATGCTTATGCTGACCACGCCTTAAACGTTTTAATGACCACCCGGTTCACGCAGTGGCAGATGCTAACAAAAAGTACAAAACCATTTATTTTAGGGGAAAGTCAGTGGGAAAGTTTAGGAGTAAAATACACAAATGAATACACACTCTACAGTGCATACAGTCTGTCGCAAAAGTTAGTATGCAGCATTAAAAAATATCAAGAATTTTGTACACAGTCCTTCAAGGGTTCTTCGGTGCATACTTACTTTTGTGTTATAAATTTAGGCTTTTTGGGATTCGAACCGTACATTTTCGAATGAATGTAAATATTGCGCACTTCTCATTGTTATCATCGAAGACTACCTTGGTGCCTATCAAATAAAACTAATTGTTTGTTGTTTTCGATAAGTTGTAGTGTTTTTTTATCCCCAAAACATTTTGATTTCAATGTTGCATAATAACTTTTGCGACAGACTGTATGTACGAGGGCTGCACGGCAACTTTCTGGTCTAAGAATAAAAACGTGGATATTTACCAAAAAAAAAAAAAAAAAATAGTTTTATAGTTTTTAAACCCTTAGCATGTCTGCTAACGAGGGTATATACACTTTCATACGGGCAAAATGTGCCTCATCGAAATAATGGTTTTAGATTTCAAGTATGTTTGAACGAAATCCGTTTCCGACAATTTGGAGTTGATTTAGCCATGACCGCCTGTCTGGCTGGCTGGAGCGCACGATAACTCTCGAACGGATCAACAGATTCGGTCCAAGCTTTGGCTTTCGTAATATTTTGGCCAAACTTAGTTTAAGTTCGAAGATGGGTTATATCGGTCCACTTCTCCGGGTACTTCCCACACAAAATTTCGGAAAAGTTCAGTTTAGGACCTGCTATCGAATCGCTTTGATTTTTGTTGTAACAACTTGTATTCACTGCCCTTCACACGACGGTACAAGTTTCATTAAGGGCAAGTCCATACTTCCTGAGAAAATAGCCTGAAAGATGCAAAAAAAACCCTATGACTATGTATTGACTGGTGCTCTTTCGAATGGATCAAACGATTTGGTCCAATATTTGGTCTTTGTCATATTTTGTTCAAACTTAGTTTCAGTTCGAAAATTGGCAAAACCGGTCCACTCCTTCCGGTACCTCCCCACAACAATTCAAAAATGTTCGGAAAAATTGTGCGCACGATAACTCTTGATGGGAATATATCTACCAGACATAGATCAGGTTCGAAAATGGACTATATTTGTCCAATTCTTCTCGTACCTTCCACACAAAATTATGGATAACTTTAAGACCTGCTCTGGAATCACTTTGATTTTTTTAAACAACTTGCATTCGCTGCCTCAATTAAGACGGTAAAAGCTTTTTCTGCGGCAAGTCCATACTTCTTGAGAAAACAGCCCGAAAGGTGTAACAAACCCCAATGGCAGCACGATAACTCTCGAACTGATGAACCGATGTGGTCCAAAATTTGGTCTTCGTCATATTATTTTGTCCAAACTTATTTTCTGTTCGAAGATGGGCAATACCGGTCCACAACTTTCTGTACTTTTTAACAATATTTAAAAAATGTCAATAAAATGGTATGCAAAACATCTCTTGAAAGAGGCAACCGATTTGGTCCAACTTTGGATCTCCTAACACTTTTGTCCAAATTTAGTTTATCTTTTAAAATGGTCCATTATCGATCCTCTCCTTAGGGTACCTCCCCCACAAAGGTTTAACATTTGTGTCTAAGTGCATTTTAGGATCTGTTCGAAGATCCTTTAGAAATGTATACCGATGCTGTTTGCTGTGGTCCTGTTTACAGCGATATTATGTTTTCCGTGGACAAGTCCATGATTCCCGGCATATTGGTCCAAAAGTTATACGCTGACCCACTGAAATGACTAGTGGGCGCGATATCTATCGAAAAGATATGACTCCCAAAATATGATCCACTTCCATAATGGACCAAGTCGGTCCATTCCTTTAAGTACCTCCTCTGCAATACTTTTAAACTTTAATCCTAATCCACATTTTTTTTGGAATGTGCAAAAATGGCCATAAAATTCTGAAAATTGATGTGCGGGAATCAGATGAAGTCATTGGGTGCCAAGCCAGGGCTGTACGGGGGATGACCCAACAATTCTATGTTTTGTCCGGTCAAAAAGGTGCTGGTTCGAATCGATGTGAGAGAGCTGGCATTGTCATGGTGTTCGTTTTTTATAATTTCTCCGAAGAATTCTGGCAACAAATTTTAGAGTACCATTTAGAATTAACCGTCCTACGTTCCTTAAGCCTTATAGTAACCACATGGTCAGTTTAGTTGAAGAAACAGGCGACCATTTGCTGCGAAGTGCTTCTTCCATGAATAATTTTTGTAGGATTTGGCTAGACTTTCAAGACCCACATGGTCGATTGGTGTTTTTGTTCGCGCTCATACGCATAGTAGAGCTGGCAAACTATCGATATTCCCAACTTTAGATATTTTCGATATATAATTTCAAAAGATCGATATCTATCGATATTATCGTTAATTTCTCATAACCATTAGTTTGTAAATAAAAATGGTGGAGATGTCTATTCTGTTGTTGAAATTTTTCAAAAATACTTCACAGAAATATAAAGGAGAAAAAACAATTGCTTTTATTTAATAAAAATACACAAAAATATAATTTACTTTTCCGACAAATATGTACGTGTGAACACGGACATACTTTCTCACATCTACAAAACCGAAGAACCGTGAAATTTCTATTAATTTCAGTAGATTTTAGGTTGGGGGCTTTTAATCCGATAATATCGATAGACAAAACTATCTATCGATATTGAATTTTTAAAGAAATAATCGATACTATCAGTAGTGCCATCGATTTTTTGCCACATCTAACGCATAGATCCAAGATTCGTCGTCTGTGACGATCTTTTAAACATCGTTTGAAGCACCGTTATTATATTTATTCACAATTTCTTTGCACCAATCGTCAAGAGCCTTTTTTGAGCGATTGTCAGATTGGGCTGGATCTAAGAACGTTAACACGTGACACAGGGGTAATTTGTATGGGACCAAAAGCGAATTTTCACGAAATCGCTCTACAGGTCACATGTATTGTCTAATCGATGAAAAAATACTAGTTCGTTGTTGTGGCTAGAAGATTAATCCTACACAAATTGTGAAAATCGGCTCGGATTTTAATATTAGCTGTATATAGGGCCCATGTAAATTTTGAGGCCCCAGTGGCACGTATTAACATATTCTGATTCAATCTTTGGTAATCTTTTTTAGGGTACCGCCTAAAAAAAGTCCGACATCGATTTTTTAGAACCACCCTAGTGGACATGTACTGAAAAATTTCTGAAAAATGTTTTGTAGCCACAATGAAGAAAGACTAAATACCAAATTTCGGCTATTTCAGTATTACTCGTATAATGAGGCTAAAACCATTAAAATACCGAAAATCTGAAGGTACCATTCTATGGGGGCTATATCAAAACATGGACCCGTACTGACAAATTACTGGGGGAAAGTCTTGTTGTCCCAAAGAAGACTTACTTTACAATACAGAGTAGGAAGGCACCGTTCTATGGACACTATATTAGAACGTGGAAAAGTTTAGTGGCCCAAAGAAGACTAAATTTCAGTTAATTTGGTTAGATAAAACCTTTTAAATACCGAAAATCGGAAGGTAGCGTTATATGGGGTTACTATCAAAACATGGACCTGCACCGACAAATATCAGAGACAAATTTATGCTGTCCCAAAGAAGTCAAAATACCAATTTTCAGCCATTTCATTGTGATAACGAAACAAGTACATTGAAAATACGGAAAATTGGCCGGTACAGTTCTATGGGGGCTATATTAAAATGTTTACCTATAACAACAAATTTCTGGGGGAAAGTTTCTTCAGGCATTTCGGTGTCCTAATGAGCTAGAACTGTGAAAATAACGAACATCGAATGGTACCGTTCTATGGAGGTTATATGAAAACGTGGACCTGTACTGACACATTTTTGGGGGAAAGTTTTATAGCTCAACGAAGACTTAGTAGTAAATTTCAGCTATTTCGGTAAGTTAATGAGGCCACAACCTTCAAAATACCGAAAATTGGGAGGACTGATATGGGTGAAACCTTCAAAATACCGAAAATCTGGAGTACCGTTCTATTGGGGCTATATCAAGAAGTATGTGGACCGATATAACGCATTTTCAAGCCAAACGTCCTATGAGTAATATAAACTTGTATAGCTGTAAACTTTAAAACTTCGTATCTTGATTTCAACAGTCGAACTGGTAATATCGACTTAGAATTTTATGCTGATCAAAAATAGATGTTACAAATGAAAAATGTAAATCAAGTAAGCTTTTGATGATGAGAAAAACAATTAAATAGGTTTAAAAGTAAATAGTTTTTCTTTAATATTTTTTTATTTCTTAACACTGCGCATGGTTGTTATTATAATATTTCTAATTAATAACAAGCACACGCCCTAGGGTTCCAAAATTTTGGTTTTTTTTTTGAATATTTTGAATTTCTTAACCTTGGAACCCAGGACGTATTATGGTTGTTAATTATAAATATTATAATAACAACCATACGCACAGGTTGTCGAATGTAAAGAAATACAGAATTTTTAACAAAAAAGACTTAACAGAAACTATTCTTTAAGCGATTTTATAGTTTTCTGCCTTTTTCGAAAGCTTACTTAATTTCCTTTTTTCGCAATAATAAATAGGGTAAACGCTCCTATTGTTGGCCGGTTCCAGTATTCGGCCACATTTGTATATAAATACGAATAAATAAGAATACCGTTATTTATATAGTCAAATAAGATTACATTTACATAAAATATATTCCCTTCTCCATCTATAAAATTTTTCATGGTCCTGGGAACGGTATTTTAAGATTTATAGTCGTTTCTAACGGTACTGATTTGTCAACACGTGTTAAAGTGCATTTTTTAAGAAATTTGTTAGTTTATAAATAAAAGTAAAGTAAGTAAAAAATCCTATTAATTCATATCTTGTTTTGAAATGAGTGACTGCCATATTATATATTACTAAAACTAATAAGGCAGAAGTGATAAATGTTTATAAAAAATTCGAATTCGTCGTATTTATGGTATGCCGACAATAGGAACAATAAAATCACAGTTGTTCCAATAGTCGGCATAGGTATGCCGACTATTAGAACATGCCAGTATTTACATGGTTCCTAACGTCGGCCACCAATAAAAATTCAATAGATATGTATTTTTTGTCTCGTAGTTTCAAAATAAGAGTGCGAGTGAAAATACTCGAAATAGAGTACGAGTTTATTATACCCTCCACCATAGGATGGGGGTATATTAAGTTTGTCACTACGTTTGTAACTACTCGAAATAATCATTGTAGACCCCACAAAGTATATATATTCTTGATCAGCGTGCAATTCTACATCGATATAGCCATGTCCGTCCGTCTGTCCGTCTGTCTGTCTGTCCGTCTGTCCGTCTGTGGAAATCACTCTAGCGTCCGAACGGATTGACGTAGGTTGATGAAATTTTGGGAAAATATGTTATATTTACGTAGGACTTTTGGTATTGAAAACGGGCTATGTAGGTCCACGCTTTCGTATAGCCCCCATACAAAATGACGCGTGACGCGTCGTCGTTTGTAGGAATTTTTAAGATATTTGGCCCATTTTACCACCGAATTGATTGTAATTTGGTACTTTGTGTCTCCAGAGGCCAAAAAATATTCCTACCAAAGTTGGGTTATATAGGTCCACGTTTTGGTATAGCCCCCATATAAGGCCCCATATAAAGTACGCGTCATTTTAATATATTTTGAATGTATTAGACCCATTTGACCACAGAATTGGTTGTAATTTGGTATTTTGTGTCTTCAGAGGTCAGAAAACATTCCTACCAAAGTTGGGTTATATAGGTCCACGTTTTGATATAGCCCCCATATAAGGCCCCTTATAAAGTACGCGTCATTTTAATATATTTTGAATGTATTTGACCCTTTTGACCAAAGAATCGGTTGTAACTTTGTATTTTGTGTTTCCAGAGGCTCAGAAACATTTCTATCATAAAATGTTTATATAGGTCCACGTGTTGATATAGCCCCCATAATACAATATCTCCCGATTTTCGATATTTTGAACGTTTTAGCCTCATTATCACACCGAGATGGCTGAAATTTGGTATTTAGTTTTCTTTAGGCGTATAAAACTTTCCCCCAGAAATTTGTAGGTATAGGTCCACGCCATCATATAGCCCCCATAGAACGGTACCTTCCGAATTTCGGTATTTTGAAGGTTGTGGCCACATTAATCCACCGAAATGGCTGAAATTTGTGGTGGAGGGTATAAAAAGTTCGGCCCGACCGAACTTAACGCTTTTCTTACTTGTTCGTATATTAAAATCGAGTGAAACATATTTTTTTGCCGTTTGTGTGTTTTTGCGTGTGTAGTAGCGCGCAGGTTTTAATATTCCTGTGGACTGAATGTGAAAAGAGCAAGTTGTGCGGAGGTTCAGAGGTGGCTATCCCGAAGTTCGAAGATGGGTGATAGGCGGTCCAGAGGAGGTACTTCCGAAGTTCGGAGGAGGATGCTCGGAGGTTCAGAGGAGGTAGTTCCGAAGTTCGGAGGAGGACGGTAGGAGGTCCAGAGGAGGTAGTTCCAAAGTTCGAAGGAGGGTGTTCGGAGGTCCGAAGGAGGTAGTTCCGATGTTCGGAGGTGGGTGGTCGCAGGTCCAGACGAGGTAGTTCCGAAGTTCGGTGGAGGGTGGTTCCGAAGTTTGGAGGAGGGTGGTCAGAGGTCCAGACGAGGTAATTCCGAAGTTCGGAGCAGGGTGGTCGGTGGTCCAGTGGAGGTAGTTCCGAAGTTCGGAGGAGGGTGGTCAGAGGTCCTAAGGAGGTAGTTTCGAAGTTCGGAGGAGGTTGGTCGGAGGTCCAGCGGAGGTCGTTCCGAAAGTTCAGGCTTTTAAGTGTATGGTGCACTACAACACTTCAAATCATGATATATCTTGCACAGAAATTAAGCACTGATATCTGGCTAACTCTTTGCAAAATATAATCTAAGTAGTTATTTTATTTTTCCTGTAATAACCTTTTTAAGTTGGGTAGTCAAATTTCCATTTCCAACTTAAAACGTGTTTTTCTCGTATCTTGATTTTTTGAGATTTGCCACTCTTCTGGTAAATGAGAGATATGGGGAAATAAATTTCAATTCAATAAATATAAATGTTAAAATGATTAATTTCTTGTTATATTTGTAAGGTGTATTAATGTAAATGAATTTGTCAGATTTAAGTTTTATTAATTGATATAAATATATTTATGTAGGTTTTTAGTCGAAATAAATTCTTATTTTTTTAAGTTTCTTCTTTTTTCTACAACGGTAAAAGGGGTGCCGACTATTGGAACATCTGTGGCCGAACTTAGGAACATGCATGCCGACTATTAGAACATAGGGTGTTTTTGGGAAAAATGCAAATTGGCAATACTTATTAAATAATTAATAAAAACAAGTTTATAAATTCTGAAACACAACCCTTTAGTGATGTGTAAAATTAAATATTTACAGTAAAATTATATTCCCATAACCTGTGACACCAGTTTAAAAATGAAAAAAAGTTAAAGGGCCGACTATTGGTGCATTTACCCTACTTATATTGTTTGTTAATTTCTACGTAGCCATTTTTCATGCGTTTTTCACACTTCAACCCATTTGTTAACCGATTATAAAAATATATGGCTGGTTTAAAAGGTAATACTCGACTATCTTAAAGAAAAATTCCGTTGTGAGAAACAGAATATATGAAGTTTAAAGTTGAAAATCTAAGAAACCCAGTTTTTCTCTATTTTCACCATCATAAAATTCCTTTGTGAAGTGACCTAAAAACCAAAGGTATTTCCGGCTTCAATGGACTCCATTAGTGAGGTGTAGCACAGTGTTATTTAAACAAACTTTTCCATTCTCACAAATAATGCTGTTAACACTAAAATAACTAAGTCAATGAAACGCATCTCTCCTCTTCATTAACATACAATCTGGACATCCGATATGTCTTCATATCCTCTTAAACTATGCATTCAGCAACGTGTTAAGGTATTATTGTCTGGTGGATTCCATTTAGTTTGAATTTATAATACCATTCGCATCTTGTGTCCAAAAAACGTGCGTATCATTATTCTAACATGTGATGATAGAGACCATCGTTGGTTGATACGGCCATCTATGAATGAAGAAATGGTGTGAGTTGTGGATCAAATGGAAATTATTTTGCCACAGGTTAACACGTTTGATGTCCATACAGTACCCAGCTAACATTTTTTGCCGAATACGGACAGAATGTCTGAAAATTTTTCCGATTCTAATGCCGAATTCTGTACGAAAGTTGTATGGATGGAATGAATTTTCTAAGGAAATTCTAAAAAAATTAGAGTTTCGCGACGAATTCGGTCCGAAATCGGAAGTAAATTCGGAGAAAAAAATTAGATTTTCTGACAGAATTCGGAAATAACTTCTGGAAAATTCGGTGGAAAATTTCGATTTTGTGAAGAAAATCGGTCCGATTTCGGAAAAAAAAATATGGAATAAATCGAAGAAAAGTTTAGATTTTTTGAAAAAAAAAAAATGGCAAAAATACTTGGGCACTGACAGACAGTGGAAAAAAATACCGATCTAGCGTGCAGAAAATAAAAAATGGATTTGAAAGAAACTATGAAACGTTAGTACAGATTGAACTAAAGTGGCATACGTAATAATTAGAAAAAGTTAGTCAGTACGGAATAACGGTATATTTGAAATAGATATTTTTTACAACGTTAACGATGAAATTTTTTGCCTGTAAAATTGCGATAGAAGTGTGCATTCTGTGAATATATTTTTGTGGAATCTTTTATATTTTTGATATTGCGTAAATAAATAAAATAGTCTTATAACCCAAAAGTTATTTAAATTTACATGTTTCGTGCTAAATTAATGTAAGGTCCATTTTTTTAATTACTTCAATTAAAATGGGGATTGTTATGGAAATTAGTCTAGTTTAGCTTTATTTTTTCAAATTTTTTATGTATCCTGTCTAGAATAACGTCATAAACTTTTACATACGACTTCCGGCGACTTTTGCTTTTATAGAAATTTTTAGGAAATATGCCAATTCGGGAAGGGATTTTTTTTTTAATTTTGGTTCAAATAAAACTATGATTATGGGAAAAATTTTGATAAATAACATCAGATATCACTTGTAATTGATCACATAATAATAGATAAGAAAACATCGCCCCACGGGTGTCCCACTTGTATGGAAAGGAAAAATAGTTATAATCGAGTTAACGCCTCGAAATTTTAAGCATTGTTTTATAACGAGCCCAACAGGGTGAAAAACAAATTTAATGGATGTAGGTCCACACTTGGGTGTATCCGCCATATAAAGGTACCCCCGATTTTTTATATTTTGACGATTTTAGCCAAATTTTCCAGTCGATTTGGCTGTAATTTTGCATTTTGTGTTCTGAGGGAACAGCATGCCACCTTGCAAGAAATGTTCAATATAGGCCTAAGTTTAGGTATAGCTCCCAAATAAACGTACCTCCCGATATTCGGTATTTTGACGATTTTAGTCAAATTTTCCAACCGATTTGGCTGTAAATTTGCATTTTAAGTTCCGAGGGAACACCATACCTTCTTTCCAAAAAATGTTCAATAAAGGTCCACGTTTCAGTATAGCTCAAATATAAACGTACCTCCCGATTTTCGGATTTTTGGCGATTTTACAGGCGTGGTATAAGGGGAATAACTTACAGGTGGCAGATGGTGGAAGCTGAATTTCTTTTTATCATAAACTAGAGACTTTCCCCTGTATTTAAAAAATATGGACTTGATTTTCTGAATGTGTTTTTGTTTGTCCTTACAGCGCCAACATTAGAATATAATAAAAAGTCATTTAAAAAGAATTTATTTTAAGGAAATTAGAAAACGAATTTTGAATTTGTTTTTTTCGTAAGAATATTTTCTATATCATCAACTATAAGTTTCATTTTGGAAATTGTACATTTACCTCTTGATTTTTTTATTATTTCGCTCATAAGCTACGAATGCTTTGCGGATCTTTTTTTCGTTTTTAAGGTACCACATACAAATCTCAATTTCTTCGACTTAACTTGGCATATTACCGCTATAAATTGGCAAAAATAATACTAGACAATAAAAATTTAATGTGTGTAGAGAATATTTATTTCAATCGCAATCAAATTTGTCGACATAAATTTTTCGATTTTTTTCCACGGGCGGAACTACAGTGCGCCCTGTGCAGTGTTGCGTCTCCAAACCAACTGGTCAATACAAGTTTTTATTACTAAAAAGTGCAGAATGGGGCGTTTTTGAACTATTATTATACCATCCACCATAAATTATGTATGTGTATTCAAATCACATTTCAGCCATTTCGGAACGATAGTGAGGTCACACCTTCAAAATACCGAAAATCATAAGGTACATTTCTATGGGGGCTATTAGAAGACGTCGACCTATGCCGCGAAATTTCAGGTGAAAATTTTTGTAACCCCAACGATGACTAAATACAAAATTCTAACCATTTCGGTGGGATATTGAAGCCACAATCTTCAAAATACCGAAAATCGGGCAGTACTGCCCTATTGGGGCTATATCAAAAAGTTGACTTATTTTCTACACCTTAGATCTGCATTTTTTCCCAATGTGTGATGCCTTTGAAATTGACACAACACATGTTGGTCTTTACAGAAACAAATCCCAATCAGAATCAATTTCTTCTTAATGCGCTATGTATGGAAGATAGGGTTATGACTTTTTACAACCGCATATCCTTGTATCATAAGGTGATTAGTTTCTGCATAAGATTACGAAAAATCTTAATTATAAAGTGATTCAAAAAAAAAAAGCAAAAGCACAAAAAGCTTTTAACGTTTTCTGAACTTTTGACCATTTTTGAAGTCACCATAAGCAGATATTTAATTGAAAACAAGGTATAGGGGCACACGACATAACCGAAATGATATAACGGAAATGACATAACCGTTGGTTTCTCACTATTTTGTCGTTGTATTATTACATATGTACATATATATCATTTTATGTTATATATAACATTATTTCATATATCATAAAAATTAAAAATGGTTTGTGCGGGACCTCTTCCAATCTTTATGTGAAATAAAAGTTATTTTAGTCATTAATAGGCAAAATGTTATCATTCTTGCAAAAGGAAATATTTTTTTAGCAAAAAAAATTGTTATTCATTTCATAGTTTTTCAAAAAAAAAAAAATTCTAAGTTGTTTGCGCGGAACCTTTTTTATAATAAAATGGAATGAGTGTTATTTTAGGAATTAGTAGGCAAAAGTTCATTCATTCTCACTACACTACAGAAAATCGGTCCAATTTCTAGAAAAATATTAGAGAAATTTCTAAAAAAAATATTCCGAAAATCTCAGAAAAAATCGGAAATCAGAGCCCTCGAAAAAAATTGTTAGCTGCGGTAGTGACTTCAATATCTACCTATCTATCTATATAGTATGTGTGTGTAGCATGTACACTAAATGAAAAAAGTATGAAGTCCACAACACAACATAAATTATGAATGCTTTACTACATTCGTGTTTTACTGTAGAACATGCAGTGAAGAGGCGGCTCGTTTTCGCTATAAGGCTTAAAATATGATAACATGTTTGTATTACTTTTTATTTCAATTGCTAAAATATTGAAAACACTACAACATGTCTTTAATTTTATATCAATGTGTTTTTAACTAACATTTTCTCTATTTTCTTATTTTTAGGTAAGTTGAAACGTTGATACGATTATATCAAATATCCGTAAGTAATTGAAAAAATGTTGTACAAAAATCAATATTGATGAAATAATAATTGCATACAAATAATTGTTGAAAACATATGTATTTAAATACAAGAATTAGCAAGAATACCAAAAATATATGAAACTATAAATAGTATATCCCCATCTTCAATACGGAATAACTCATACATACAAGCAATGCATTTGACTGATGTTTTTCGCAGTCAATACGAACAACGTCATTTTTGTACAATTTGTTTTTGGTTTTTGTTTTTTTTTTTAGCTTTTTCTCTTCTTGTTGATTCTCCTATACGTTTGTTTAGTTGTTCACTGGCTGACTTTGAGTGTGTGTCACCAACACGTGCTTAGAACACTGCTAAACAGTGGGCTTTGGGTCATACTGAGATCCACGTGACCACATTTGCGCAATACCAACGTGCAATGCACCGTACTATCACAAACACACGCATACAGGCCAAAGTATACCCTAACTGTTTATCCATTTATTTCAACAGACAGACTGCTCGTGTTGGGGTAAAAATACCTTTGGAGCTGCAGTGGCTGGCATATTTTTTTGTTTTCTCGTAACAAACTATTCCATTCATATGTGAACGGCACACAGAGAGTCACTGAGTTAAGAGAAGAAATGGATGTGTGTGTGTGTTTATTTTTGATCGAATATAAAATCCAACACAAAAAAACTGAGCTTGTTTATTTTGCTTACTTGCAATAGAACGTATTTCAATTTGAGGGTACTTGTTATAGGAAAATATCATTTAGCAATGCTAACTCTCCGATGCTTGGCAATTGAATGACGACTAGCTGTTTGCTAGACTGTATTTTTCCATCCAAATTATCATGAAATTGTTGAAAATAAATATTGTATTCAACACGATGGGCATTTGTTAAGCGTATATTCAGGTTCGTCGCATTAATTGAAAGACGACTAATTCTCTCTCTCTCTCCTTCTGTCATATAAAATATTTATAATATAAATTTAGAAATCTACTGCTCAATTCACTACTTCGTGAGCAAAAATATGTGTAAAATAAACTGTCATTAGCTATAAAATGAAGAAAATGCAATAATTAAAACCAACATCTACGTCAAGACCGGAATATTTGCCAGGTTTATAGTTGCATTGATATGGTCCAATTATTTCCTTGACCATATGATTTATAGTTTAAATTATTCTCTACAATTACGCATCTCTGTATTAGCTGTTGCAGGAGACTGAAGTTGGAAAATAAGTTATTGTCTCATTTGTTGCGAACGGGATATATAGTTCGGAAGCTCAAATCATTCCCTATGTACAAGTTTTGCATTCTCAGCTAGTAACCTTCGATCTAAAACAGCTCGGCTTATAACCCACCATCGCTTTTGCCTTATAATTCTTCAGTCGGTTTACTACTATTCTCACCTTATTCTGGTTACGCAGTCATTGTAATCATCTGGATTTGGCATCATCATTCCCGATACAACGATATAATATTTGTGATACTGATTTTTTTCTTGGGCAAGACCATACTTCCGTAAACTCCACAACCCTACTGAACAAAATGGCTGGTGAAGGTGTAACCAATTTAAACCCGCTGAATTCAAAAATTTTCTTGTGAAAATTTCGGAAAATATGTATGGTAACATGGGGCGCCTTCGCCACGTTTTTGTTCAAAATGTTCTCATACCGACACCGTTAAAGTTTTTTCAAATACAATTTTTGGAACAAATATTAGCATATCTTGACTATAAGTTTTGATATATAAATGGTTATAATTTTGTTTTTAAAATATTATTTTTGAAAATTTACAAAATGTGTAAAAAGTGGCGAAGCCTCCCCACCCATGGGGCAGCTTCGCCATCGATATTGAACATTCTCCAACGGACTCTAAAACTTTAATTTACCATACTTCTTTCTTAAATATCAACAATATGCGAAAAAGGAACATGTTTTCTATTGAATAATCAAAAATTATTTTAAAATTCACAAAAAGTAACCGATTCTAGCGGTTAATTGAAGTAGGTGCCTTGAATTTAGGTACAAAAATCATAACATAACTAAAACAAGATACGTTTAGGATAATATTTGATTTTAACTTCATATTATAGTGTGGTAGATCTATGGTATAAATAATTTAAGTTAAACATGACCAATTTCTAACATTAACCCACCACGCCCCTATCATGGCGTAGGCGCCCACCCCTTACATATTTCATAATATTAATATATTGACATTTACAATTGCTTTTTTCATGCGAATTATTGGGATTTATATTCTTCAGTAGTTGTCTTCTAACGGTATAAAAGGTAAAGAAGATATCACAAAAAATACCTACCATAATTATTTTTCCCAATACCCTGAAAACACAAAACCGCGTGCTTCCGCTATCATGCCTATGACACAACTGCCAACTTTTGGGAGAAGATAGATCTTTATTAAACTGACAATTTTGCTTTTAACGGATTTTTTCTAGCACTTGTATTTTGCGAGAAAATCGGCGCTGGCGTAGCCGCCCCAGTGGCGAAGGCGCCCCATGTTACCATATATCAATTTTCAGAGAAATATCATCACACTCAACATTTTTTTGTTTCATTTTTTTTAATTAAGCTTGCGACCGTACTATTTGTGGCTTCGGGCACATTATATGGGTACCAGAATATGCTGGGAGTAGGGTGAACGAAATAGCTAACAAATTACGGTATGCCAAGACAATGCTAAGCAACTAAGTGCGGTGCGTCTAGGGTTAAAAACATGGGCAAAGAATGGCCAAATATAAAACCTTAACAATACCGAAAATCTGAAGGTAACATTCGATGGTGGCTATGTCAAAATTCTGACCTATACCTACAAATCTCGGGAGGTAGCGTTCTTGGGTGTCTATATAAAAGCGTGGACCTATACCGTCAAATTTCTGGGGGAAAGTTTCGTAGCATCCAAAGAAGACCAAATGTCCGCCATTTCGGTTAGATTATGTGGCTATCACCTTTAAAATATTGAAAGTCGGGCGGTACCATTTTATGGTGGCTTTATCCAAGCCTGGACCTATACTGAAAAATTTCTGGACTAAAGTTTTGTATCCCCCAAAGAAACCCAAAGACCAAATTTCCGACATTCCCTTCGGCAGCGGTTTCTTCGTACCGGATTGATCCGAAAGCATAGTGTTTCGGCCAGCGGCCGCCAACCCAGCATCAAACCTATGCTTCTACGTAGGATTAATGCTGCTACAAAAACAACACCTACATTTGGTAAGTTAATGTGGCTAAAACTATTAAAATACCGAAAGTCCGGAGGTACCGTTCTAAGGGGCTATATCAAAACGTAGACCTGTACTGGACAAATTTCTGGGTTAAAGTTTGGTAGCCTCAAAGAAGACCAAAGACCAAATTTTCGACATTTTGGTAAGATAATGCGGCTAAAACTCTTAAAATACCGAAAATCCGTAGATTCCTTTCTAAGGGGCTATATCATAACGTGGACCTGTACGGGACAAATGTCTGCGTAAACCCAAAGAAGACTAAATACCACTTTTCAGCCATTTCGGGAAGATAAAGTGGCAACCACCTTCAAAATATTGAAATTCGGCCGGTACCATTAAATGCGTGGATTTATACTGAAAAATTTCTGAAAGAAAGTTTTGTAGCCCCCAAAGATCCTAAATACCAATTTTCAGCCATTTCGCTGTGATAATGTGGCTATGAAGCTTTTCTTTTACTGATCGTCCCATGATGTCTATATTATCAGCATAAGCAAGTAACATGTGGCTATTGGTGTAGATTGTGCCACTTCTTTTGACGTTTGCCTCTCGAATAACCTCTTCCAGCAGGATGTTGAAGAGATCACACGAGAGGATGTCTCCTTGCCTGAAACCTCTTTTGGTACAAAACTCTTCGGAGAGGTTCTTTCCTATTTTAACTGAGGATCTCGTGTCAGTTAAAGTCATTTTACAAAGCCGAATGAGCTTTGCGGGGATACCAAATTCAGACATTGCTTGGAATACCTTTGAACGTAGTGGGCTGTCGAAGGCTGCTTTATAATCGACAAAGAGGTGGTAGGTGTCGATCTGCATCTCCTGGGTCTTCTCCAGGATTTGCCGCAGGGTAAATATCTGGTCAATGGTGGACTTGCCAGGTCTAAAGCCGCATTGGTATGGCCCAATTATCTCGTTGACCATCGTTCGCACAATATCCCTGACACGATCTTGTAAGCAATCGGGAGTAGACTTATGCCGCTATAGTTAGAGCATACAGTCTTATTTCCTTTCTTATGGACGGGGCACAGGATACTCAGGTTCCAATCGTCGGGTACTCGTTCTTTCTGCCAGATGGTGCTAACTAGCTGATGAATACACCTTATTAGCGTGTCGCCTCCGGTTTTGAACAGCTATCGGCTCCTGCTGCCTTATTATTCTTCAGCCGGTTTATTGCTGTCTTTACCTCATCTTGGCTGGGCGCTATACATTCAATACCATCTTCTGGGATTGGATCTGTGTCATCTTCGTCGTCTTCGCTGGATAACAACAGGTTTGAAAAATGATCTTTCCATATCCTGAGCACACTATCTGTATCAGTTACCAAATTACCTTGCTGGTCTCTACAGGAGGTGCCTTTACCAAAGCCATCAGTTTGATGCTTCACTCTTTGGTAGAATTTTCGGACTTCATTCTGGCTCCTGTACATCTCGATTTTTTCGCATTCTAGTTTTTCCATTTCTCTATTTTTTCTGCGGAAAAGACGTTTCTCCTCTCTCCTTTTCTCCCGATACCATTTTTCTCTTCGGTAGCAGCACGACACTCCTGGTCATACCATGGATACCTCGGTGGAGGTCTCTGGTATCCAAGTATGTTTGCATGGAATGGGCAAAACTTTGCCTTTGTGCTGATATGTTATCGGGACGTGGAGTGCTTTGATTATGCAATTGGGCCAGTTGAGTGGAATATTCTGTGGCTATCTGTTGTGATTGCAGCTTACCGATGTCTAACTTTCGTGTTGTGTCTGTTCGTATTTTGTTTGCTAAGTTTAACCGGGTGCGTACCTTTGCTGCAACTAAGTAGTGGTCCGAGTCTATGTTTGCTCCTCGGAACGAGCGAACATCCAACACGCTCGATGAGTGTCTTCCATCTATCATAACGTGATCAATTTGATTTCTTGTTTTCTGATCTGGAGACAGCCAGGTGCCCTTATGGATGACGAGATGTTTAAATCTGCCATGTTTTTTTGTGGAGAATGTTTCATTGTGGAGACTTAATTTTCCGACTGTTGGGCCAAAGATATTTTCCTTTCCAATTTTGGCATTAAAATCGCCTAGAATAATTTGAATGTCATGGGCAGGACAACGGTCATATGTTTCTTCTAAGCGCTCATAAAATACATCTTTGGTCTGTTCGTCCTTGTCTTCAGTGGGAGCATGAGCGCAAATAAAGCTGATGTTGAAGAATTTTGCTTTTATTCGAATTGTAGCAAGTCTTTCATTCACGGGTGTAAAGCTGGAGACCAGGTGCTTTAACCTCCGACCAACTACAAATCCGCAACCAAACTCATGCTTTATGTCATGGCAGCTATAATACAGTGCGTCAGCTTTAGGTGTTGTTGTGACGCCTTTCCCATTCCATTGTATTTCCTGTATGGCAGTAATGTAGGCCTTGTACCTTTTAAGTACATCTGCCAATGCGTAAACTGCACCGTCTCTATAAAGTGTGCGAACATTCCAGGTGCAGATTCGCAGATCATGGTCCTTAAAACGTTTGCGGGGGTCGTCAACCTTAGAGGAATTTGTTTTTCTTTTCTTTTGTTTTTTCATAGTAGGCTGCTTTTTCTAGGGTAGGGTTACTAACCCGGCGCCCAAACCCAAGTTTTTAACGTTCTTATGGGTGAACGCGTGGCACATGTTAGCTCACTACCTTTAACGGGTGTTAAAGGCAGCTCCCCAGGTGACACCACGGGGAGGTCAGTGTCCACTTGAGATGAGAGACAGACCGATATAAATCCTGGACTTTGCCATGTTAAAGCCGGTCAGGACCGTTCCTTGGTATCTCTCATCCCCTACGTGGTAAAGTATTTTCTCCAATCCCATTTCGATAGGACTTGCGGTTTACAAGCAAAATCGTGAAAACCTAAAAAAACCCCTAAAAATGCCAACTTGAGTCGCAATTTATTTAAAAAGCGCTCCGGCGATTTTTTTTTGTTTTTTGATTTTTCACATCCATGAACATTGTAGTTTCAGAATCTGCAAAAACTTCCCAGGTTTAAGCTCCTTTCATTTAAAGTTGGTTCAAGAGCACCGTGTATATCGCTCATTTACTCAACGAGTGGCATAACTCAAAAAAACGCGTTTTTTGAGTTAGGAATTTCTATTTTTATACCCTCAGCATTTATGCTAACGAAGGTATATACACTTTCATATGGGCAAAATGTGCCTCATCGAAATAATGGTTTTAGACCCCAAGTATGTTTGGACGAAATGTGTTTCAGACAATTTGGAGTCGATTGAGCAATGTCCGTCCGTCTGTCTGTCTGTCTGGCTGGCTGGAGCGCACGATAACTCTCGAACGGATCAACCGATTCGGTTTAAATTTTGGCTTTCGTAATATTTTGCCCAAACTTAGTTTAAGTTCGAAGATGGGCTATAGCGGTCCACTCCTTCCGGTAACTCCCACACAAAAGTTCGAAAAAGTTCGGAAAATTTGTACGCACGATAACTCTTGAAGGGAGTAACCGATTTGGTCCATACTTTGCACATCCTGAAATGTGTACCAGACTTAGATAAGGTTTCAATAAGGACTCAATCGGTCTACTCCTGCGGGTACCTCCCAAACAAAATTTCGGAAAAGTTCAGTTTAGGGCCATCTCTCGAATCGCTTCGATTTTTATTTTAGCAACTTGTATTCACTGCCCCCCATACGACGGTACATGTTTCATTAGGGGCAAGTCCATACTTCCTGAGAAAATTGCATAAAAGTTGCAAAAAACCCTATGACACCGCGTGAGGTGGTTGGAGCGCAAGATAACTCTAGAACGGATCTGCCGATTCGATCCAAAATTTGGTCTTAGTTCGAAGATAAGCCATATCGGTCCACTCCTTCAGGTACCTCCCCCACAAAAGTTCAAAAATGTTCGGAAAAATTGTTCGTACAATAACCCTTGAGGGGAGTGGCCGAATTGGTCCATACTTTACAAATGCTAATATATCTACCAGATATAGATCAGGTTTAAATATGGACTATATTTGTCCACTCCATCCGGTACCTCCCACACAAAATTTCGGATAAGTTCTTTTTAGGACCTGATATCAAATCACTTTGATTTTTGTTGAAGTAACTTGCATTCGCTGGTTCAATTACGATGGTAAAAGTTTTTTCAGGGGCAAGCCCATACTTCTTGAGCAAACAGCCGGAAGAGTGTAAAAACCCCCTATGGCACCATATGTTGTGGCTGGATATCCACCTCCATAACGGTCAATGTCGATCCATTCCTTTTAGTATCTCCTCCGCAAAACTTTTGATCTTTAATCCTAATCAACATTTTTGTCGGTTCAAACGCCCAACATTTTTAAAATCCCGTAAATAAATTTTTTTTGTTGGGAAAAAATTGTTTCAATATACACAGGCTGAGGGTATATCTCTGTCGGCAAAGCCGACTGATACTTTTTTACTTGTTTCTATGTCTTTTACTTGATCTTGTGTCAAATGTTTATGTTGATATCTCCCAATCTCAACGAGTTACAGCTAATTTACTAGGAGTTTGGCATAAATCAACAAAAAGTGTTTTGTGTTTATGAAGCACTAGAAGCTTTCAAATCATGTTTGATCGTATACAGAAATTTAGCACTGATATCCGGATAGCTCTTGGGGAAGATGAACCAAGTAGATGTGTAATTTTTGTGAAATAATCTTCTTAAGTTCGGCAGTCAGATTTCATTCATCAACTTAAGACGCTTTTTTCTCGAAACTGTATTTTTTGAGTAAATGAGTGATATGTTCCCACAACATCCCCGAAGTGACAGGGAAGATTTATCTCAGGCACGCCGATTCCTTTGAGGCTCAATGATATGTGACCTAGTCCACACGGCGTGTCCTACGACATAACTTTGTAGAGAAGTTTTTCATAGCTGAAATACTCAGGAAATGTAAGCCAACATTACGCTGCAGGGATTTCGCAACGCCGAACATTTTAATGTTCTGCTCGGGGATTATACCGCAGACCTCCTGAGTACAAGGCGGACGTGCTTACCACTGCAGCACGGTGAAAATATTTGTTTATGGTGAATATAAGCTTTGTGTGATCGCTGTCAAGGTCATATTATGACAATTGATGCAGATCATCCAGCTAAACATTCATATAAAAGCGAACCTAAGTTCAGCTCAACGGACTCACACAAGAATTTTCTTATTGCTCGACAAAACGAGCCTATAAAAAAAAAATAAAACCAACAAACCCACCACTCATATTGAATTTGATTTCCCTTCAAAGGTTTCCATGGAACACACACAATTTGCCTTTATATCGTGACCAGAGTGCCATTTATCCGCTTATTGTTGTATTGGATTACAGCAATCCATACACCCGCCAACCAACCAATAATGAAATTAATAAGTGGCGTTAATTGAGCAGATACCTCACGTGTACTTAAACTTGTTTGCTGTCAAACATCTCTATATACATGTTCCCAGAATTGGTTTTTCACGTTGACTGTTTGGATGGCTGCTTGTTAGGGCAAACAATAAAAACAACAAAAAAACTGGAAGCAAAAAAATACATACACGTGCGCAACAGCAACAAGATACCTGCCATCACCACATCAAAAACAAGTGAGGAAGGAAGAAACAAACCTGGCAAACAACATCAAACCCCCAACGTCAGTTTGTTGATGAAACCGAGAGTTGTTCTACTATGTGTAGACGGACAGACTGACATGTGCATGCATACATAGATATTTGCAAATGCTTATACTCATGTCTTGACTTAATACTCAGCTTTACAAGTCCTCTCCCAATACCAAGACAACCGCAAACTTTTTCCATAACTAAATCTATTTTTACGTCATTTTTTTGTATTTTTATATTTTTTTGTTTATGACATTTTTCCGATTTGCCTTGGTCGTAGAAAGAAAATCTAATGAAATTAAAAGCAAAACATTTCAGAGAGAATGTTAGTATTTATTTCAGAATCTCAATACAAAACAAGAAATCTATATGGAACAGCGCAGTTGCTGCTAAACATTACCCTTAGATGTGGGGCCTAGTTCAGTTGGCAGTTCAGTTAACGCCACCCACTGAGCACAACCCTTCCACAGGTAAACACAGCAATTGTTATTACTGCTGTCGCTGTTGCTGCTGTGTTCCAGCTGTTGTTGCAATTTGCTGAGAATGGCGAGGGCGACCGCCCCCATCCCCCCTAAGAACTACTCACGTTTAATTAAACGATGTAAGCGGACATTGCTCAAAACTGAAACGACGTATTCGTTTGCCGGTTTGTGGCATTTGATCGCAATGCTTTAACCGGACCGGAGAATTTTTAACGTGAAGCGCATCGAAAAGACCAACTATAAAAATTGAATAAAGATAATATTCAATAGTATCAGTGCAAAAAAAAAAAAAAAAACAAAGTCCAAAAATATCAAAATATACAATTTTGAAAAAATAATATATATAAAAATAAAAAATATATAAAATATTGCATCTGCAAATATTATGTGCAACAAAATCTGTGTTTCAACTTAACAAAAAAATAAATAAATAAAATGAAAATTCCTTAGAAAATAAAACATACAAAAATTTGTGACTACAAATAATTGTTAAGAAAAGGAATTCGAAATTATTTAAAAACACCATAACAAATATAATTTTTAAAAATACAACCAATATTAACAGTGTGAATTTAAAACCCAATTACATCGATCGTTTTCGTTTTATGTTTTTTTTATTATCGGTATGACGGGCTTTAGTCAAGTTATTTCCGTTTCCGATATTTGATGACGAACAGATTTCAAACAAACAATACTTTCTCCAATAACGAGTTACTATGTTTTGAAAGCCGTTCCCTCAACACCACCGTTCAACACCTTAAAGTTATGGATTTACACTCAAATACCGCTCTGTTATATAATCAATGAAATTGATAAGAAATCAATTTTAATATAATTTCGATTTTTTGTTTAATCAAAATAAATGCATTTGTTTCCATTCAAACGAGAACATAAAACAAACAAAATTTTATCATTGAACATTAGATGTGTTTTGTTTGCAAAATATTATTTTCAGAAGAAATAGTGTTCCGAAAATATAACAAATTGTTTTGAACACATTTACAAAGAAATGAGAATCTAAATTATTTTACTATAGTGGTTTAAATTTGGTTAATATCTGAAAAATACAGATCATTAAAACCAGTTTAAATATAAACATAAAATTTGAATAGATTCAACTTTTTACACTTTTCTCAAATAAAAACGCACTGCTCGATTCCATTCCTAGCTCAATGATAAGAAACCTGTTTCATATAAGCGCTCAGCAAAAATAGTAATGTGGCTTAGCTTAATAACCTATTACAAAATTATGTGTATAAACTACCTTCTTACTGCATTACCTGCAGGCTAAAAAATAATGGGTTTATTGTTTAAAGTCGTACAAAGCTAAATTACTTAATTAACTCCATGAATATGATGGCATAGAGCGTGTGTTCCCGAAATACAAAACCGACAGTTGTGATTTTAACGCTCACCGTCGGCAAACGTGTTTTTTGTTAGCAAAAATACGAAAAGTTGTTGCTGTATTTATATGGGTCTAAACAACCCATAGTGTTCGTAAGAGTGGCACAGTGTGTAATGTGTTTAGCTACAAATTAGAAGTTGACATGTTCTATTCCCAGCGATCATACATTTTAGCAGAGTAATTTCGAACCAGAAGGACTACCTTAACAAAAGGACTGCTCTTTACGCTGAACTTAAACAGAGCCATCTCAAAAAGTATCAGTCAACTTTTCCGACAGACATATGCCTATACAAAAGAAGAAGAAAACAAGTACGAACGGCGTTAAGTTCGGCCCCGTCGAACTTGTTATACCCTACACCACGAGCTGTATTGAAGTAATGCTGAACAATTAGTTTCCTTTCGTTTATGAAGAAGCTTTAATACCAAATTCCAGCTATTTCGGTAAAATAATGTGGCTAACTTTCAAACTACTGAAATTCGGAAAGTGCCGTTCTATGGAGTCTATATCAAATTGTCGATCTATACCTACAAATTTCTGGCGGAAAGTTTTTAGGCTCAAAGAAGACTAAATACCAAATTTCCAATATTTCGGTAAAACCTTCAAAATGCCGAAAAACAAAAAACGCGGACCTATACATCTGGAATATAATATAACCCCATGACGTCCCAAACTTCAGAATAACGTAAATATATCGAGACTAAATACTAAATTTCAGCCATTTCAGTGGGTTGCTGAGGACACTACCTTCAGAATACCGAAAATCGGGAGGTACGTTCTATGGGGCCTATATGAAGGCGTGGACCTATAGCGACAAATTTGGTATGAAACGTTTAATACCCCAAATGAAGACCAAATACCAAATTTCAGCCATTTCGGTGGAATATTAAGGCCATAAACTTCAAAATACCGGAAATCCTTACCGGAAATATACCGGATATCCTTTTATGGGGGCCATACTAAGGCGTGAACCTATCCCGTCAAATTTCATATGGAACGTTTAATACCCCAAATGAAGGCCAAATCCAAATTTCAGGCATTTTGGTGGGTTGCTGTGGCCCCAACATTCAAAATACCGAAAATCGGAAGGTACCGTTCTTTGGGGGCTATATGAAGGCGTGTACAAATTTCTAGGGGAAAGTTTTATACCCCCAACGAAGACTTAGTACCAAATTCCAGACATTTCATTGTGATAATAAGGCTAAAACCTTAAGAATACCGAAAATCGGGAGGTACCGTTCTATGGGAGCTATATAGATATAGCCCATTTGCAATACTAAACATCTAAAAATTGCGAGTTGATTTCAGCAGACGGACGGACGAACAGACGGACATGGTTATATCGACTTAGAATGTTACCCTGATCAATAATATATGTAAAGTATATACATATGTATACAGGGTCTCCGATAAATATTTCGATGTGTTACATTAACAATTTTTGGAGACTAGTTTTCGATCACTGGGAACTTCAAAATTTTAATTACAAGCGTTACCACAACATGGTCGTATATTGAGAATTTTTGGTGGAGGCGGTTTGTGACTACAGGGAACCTGAAATATAAAATAATAATTAGTTACCTAATTACCTAAAATCGGGAGGTACCGTCCTATGGAAGCTACACAACATGAACCTAATTTGATAATTTTTGGGGAGAAGTTTTGTAATTACTGGGAAGGTCAAGTGTAAAATAATAGGTAGTTCGATGAAAGATGTAGCTGAAATCCTAAAAAATACCGCAAATAGGAAGGTGGCGTTATATGGGTGCTATACTAAAACGTGGACCTATGTTGACAATTTTTGGGGGAGAATTTTGTGACCAATGGGAATTTCCAATGTCAAATTAAAAGTAGTTGATGATTAGTAATGTAAAAAATGTAGCAAAAATCCACCTGTCCATGAAAAAAAAACGCTCGGTTGCAAAAATGTAGCGTTCAACAGTTCAATTATTACAGACGCTAGGATGATAATAACAGATGGGCAGACGGATTTGACTAGATCGTCTCAGAATTTTTTCCTCATCAAGAATATGTATACTTTATGGTGTCGCAAATTAATATTTCGATGAGTTACAAACAGAAAAACAAACTTAATATAGCCTTCATTCTACGGTGGGGAGTAAAACTAATATTTTGCAACAACAAGAAAAAACATTCAAAACAGTACGAGAGCTGGTCTTAAACTGCTTGCGAACATTTTTGAAATTATGTGTGGGAGGTTTGGCAAAATCGTCTTCCATATATTCTATTCTTAGAACTGTTTACGTAAATTTATGTTCAGTTTCATTCAACTCCACATTTTGACTTTTGCCCTCTAACGGATTCGAACATATGAATTTGTGATTTGTAGTTAAACATGCTAACAGTGTATAGCTTAGTCAGGCTTACGAAATTAAGGGTTTTTTAACGCATACAAAGTATGTATTTTACCAATCTTCGTATTTTTTGTTGTGACAAAATTTTTTTTACCGACGGTGAACGTTGACCTGTCGTTTTTGTAGTGTGACACACACTCTCTCTGTTTCACTGTTCTCATTACGTAGTAATGAATAAAATAACTACTTTTACCTTGAAAGAATTTAAAGAAATAACTCATTATGGATTGAAGATTTTTTCATTGTGCTTAACTTAAACTCATGCTGTGCCTTCAGTAAAGTGCGTGAATAGCTATTTAATATTTAGATTGATTACACCGTCCGACAGTCAAAATTAAACATGAACCGGACTATAAACGTCTAAAACTATAGGCAAATGGAGTCAAATAGCATTTAAGTTTTTTTCGTTTTTGTCCTTTTAAAGGATATTCAAGTTTCAAAGGACAACATTTTTCAAATAAATATTTTAAATATTTGTACTCATCGCACGGTGTTTGTGTTGGTGTCATATTAAAAAGGAGAATATTGGCTTTCAAGGATAACAAGGACATCAAAAATGTCCTTGAAAAATTAAATACTAAAAACAGCAAGTTCAGTAAAACAATGTGGCTAACCTTCAAAACATATACATTAAGGCGTGGACCTATACCGACAATTTTTTGGGGGAAGGTTTTATACCCCCAACGAATACTAAGTACCAAATTTCAGCCATTTCGTTGTGGTAATGAGGCTAAAACTTTCAAAGTACCCAATATCGGGTGGTACCGTTCTATGGGTATATATGAAGGCTTGCGCCTATACCGACAAATATCATATGGAATATTTAATACCCCAATTGAAGACCAAATACCAAATTTTAGACATTTCAGTGAAATATTAAGGTCTCAACCTTCAAAATACCAGAAATAGGGAGGTACCGTTCAATGGGGGCTATATGATGGCGTGGACCTATACCGACGAATTTCAGTCAGAAAGGTTTTTAACTCCAACAAAGACTAAATATCAAATTTCTGCCACAACCTTCAAAATACCGAAAATCGGGAGGTACCTTTCTATGGGGTGTTATATGCAGGCGGGGACTTATAGCGACAAATTTCTGGGAGAAGGTTTTATACCCACAACGAATACTAAGTACCAAATTTCAGCCATTTCGGTGTAATAATGAGGCTAAACCCTTCAAAATAGCGAAAGCTCTATCTTAAAAATTGCGAGCTGTATCTTGATTTCAACACACGCATGGATATAGGGACATGGTTATATAAATTTAAAATTTTACCCTGATCAACAATATATACTTTATAGGGTCTCCGATGAATATTTCGATGAGTTATAATGACAAATTTAATTATACCCTCTATATTTTGGTGGAGGGTACAATAACGAACAAACCACATTGTGACACCGCAGCATTATAGAAGATCAAAAATAAGAAGACACGTGTCCCGGTATTGTTCCCCATCACTTCCACTTTCGCGGTTATGGGCCCGCAAAGGACATTTTTCCAGCCTCATATCTTCTTAGCCGCTAAGAATTTTAATTTGCTCGCGGGGGAAAAATTGTAGCTCTTGTCTTAAAGAACAAATTATGAACACAAAAAATTCAGCAAACCTCATCTTCAGGTCAAAATCCTCAAGGTCAAATTTCCTTTATAATTTCTTGTAGGGGTTTGGTCATGTGTAACGAAACTTTTTTAAAATTGTCGGAAGGTGTTTTGAATAAATTTTTTTTTTCATTTTTCTCTTTTTTCAACTGAAACCTCAAAATCTACTTTTTTTTGCAAACAAAACACGTCTATTATGGTCACACACATGTCAAATAGTTTTTCATATCTAAGAAAATTGATAAACGATCATGTATTCATTCTCTCATACTCTTAACCCAACAAATATTCACTCACACAGACACACATTTAGCGTATGACATTAGCGATTTTAACGAGAAAAGGTACAGCAACGTGACCACAAATATCATTAAAATATGACGCACATATTTTGCTTAAAGTGGAATGGCTTAGTAATTATATTAAATAAATGTAAATTTAATATTTTTAACAAAAAAACAAACAAAAAAAACAAAAAAATATTAACCTTAAAAACACCTAAAAATTAAGATTAATATAAAAAATTAAAAAAAAAACAGTGCGCCCCCATAAAGGACATTAGAAATGGATCAATTGTTGAGGACATTTGTAATGTTTCCATTTTAAATATTTAAAGAAACTATTTGAAAACAGCTTACTTCACTGTTCTCGTTAAATAAATAGCATTTACTTCACCCAAATTTTAAGAAACATACATTTAAAAAAAAAAGAACAAAAAAAAAAACAAAAAATATTTTGAAATTTATATTAATGTCACATTTGCAATGAGAGCACACAATTTTCAGATAAATGTATATAGGAGCATGGGCTTACCACCAATTCTGTGTATTTCTTTAATTTTAAAAATGTATGACATACGGAAGCAACGAAAGTGGAAATAATTTTAAAAGCCCAACCCTTCACACACTCCCCGTCAATACTACGATAGCGGACAAGTCCTTGTGAGTGTGTAAAACTTAATAAAAACGTAATTGGTTTTTTTATGATCCTTTCCCGATTAGAATAAACTAAAGTGAAATTTATTTCAAATTAAAATGCAAAGCGTACACATGGATTTCTTGCAATTGTTGTGGCTTTTAAAGAAATACCATTTCCTCGAGTTAAAGGTATTAAATACCTAAACGGAGCGAACGCGATAAACAAACACCAACATCTAAAGAAGTTTCAACTACAACCAATTCAGATACACAACAAAAAAAGTGAGAGTGATAGAATTTTTCCATATCTAAACGAAGAAATTTGCGCCTAAACACACATAAATATTTCTACTAAACTAATTGCAGCTTGTTGGCTCACAGGGAAGCCATCATGGCTTCAGAGGCCTCACAATGTAGTGGATTTTTCCAGGATCATGGAAATTCGACGGCTCTTAATCAATATTTTCAACATTTGAATGCCCAGTCAGCGGGGGGTGGGGGCAATAATTGTGGTAGTGATAGTGGCAATGATAGATCATCGGCCGATAATACTCGTAGCAGTATCAGCAGCAATGATTCATCGAAATCATCAACTAATATGGGTTCTAGAAGTAGTGGATGTGGTGGTGGAGGTAGCAGCGGCAACAATAGTGGCCAATGGCAACAGAATATGCAAACTCAAGAACAACAGCAGCAGCAACAACAGCAACAGCATTTACAACAACAACAGCATCACCAACAACAGCATCACCAGCACCACCAGCAGCAACAACAGCATCACCAGCAACAACAGCATTTACATAACCAAAGCCTTGCGCAAAGTCATCAGCAACAACAGCAGCAGCAGCAACAACTACAGCATCAGCATCAACACCAGCAACAACATCACCACCACCAGCAGCAACAACAACAGCAGCATCAAAACCAACATCATACTCACTCCAACCATCATCAACAACTCTCCGCAGCCCTTAGTCAAACATTACAACAAAATTTAGTTGCCTCGAATTCCAATAGTAATGCCGCTGCAGCAGCCGCAGCAGCAGCTGCTGCTGCTGCAGTAGCCACTAATCCACATTCAATCTTTGGTACTGGCAACTTCCATTACAAAACCAATAACTCCTGGTCTATACCTTCACTATCATGCTATCAGCGACTCTACAATGAAAATGCTCATTACCAGCGTAATTATGGCGGCAGTGGCGGAGGCAATAACTCGACTAGCAGTGGCGGCAGCAACAGCAGCATTAATAACAACAATAACAATAGTTCTAGCAATAATTCCAACGATACAACAACACATGGATCAGTGGCACAATGCAATAACACTGGTGCAGGTTTAAATGGTGGTAGTGGTGGTGGTGGTGGCGGAGGCGCTAACAATACTACTGCTGTCATAACCGGTAGCTACACTCCAACTTTTGCTGAAGCCTCGGCAGCGGCAGCAGCAAATAATACAGTGCAACAGGTGGCGAATGCTGTAGCGGCTGCAGTCATTGCCAGCGAACATCATCATAACCATATGAACAGTTTAAAGTCTCGTTTTCAACCATCCAGCTCAGGTAGGCAATTGTTGATTGTAGAGGAATTTTAGCTTTTCTTTAAAAAATTTAAAAAATAAACCAGCCTAAACTGCTCTCAAGCGAACACTTAAAACTTTCCTGAGGGAGGTAACCGAAGGCGATGACCGATATACACCCTTTACAGGTGTAATTCGAAACATTTTAGTTGTAATTCGTAACATTTCATTTGTACTTCGAGAATTCTATTTGTAATTCGTAACATTCCATTTGTAATTCGTAGTATTCCATTTGTAATTCGAATTATTCCATTTTTAATTCGAATTATTCCATTTGTAATTCGAATTATTCCATTTGTAATTCGAATTATTCCATTTGTATTTCGAATGATTTCATTTGTAATTTCAAATAAAATAATTCGAATTACAAATGGAATAATTCGAATTACAAATGAAATAATTCGAATTACAAATGGAATACTACGAATTACAAATGGAATGTTACGAATTACAAATAGAATTCTCGAATTACAAATGAAATGTTACGAATTACAACTAAAATGTTTCGAATTACAAATAGAATTCTCGAATTACAAATGAAATGTTACGAATTACAACTAAAATGTTTCGAATTACACCTGAAAAAGGTGTAGACCTTCTTTGAACTTGATATACTTTTCGAACACATTTTACGATGTTCAAAGTTCTGGTCAATTCGGTTACTCAATTCATAAGATATCGGGCTCATCAGTCATATTAGTAGGTATCGACTGGGGTTTCGTTTAGAGCTTTTTGTCCATTATCTGAGGAAGTATGGACTTGCCTGATACCACCATCGTAGCCAGAGGGGGAAGGCGGGGGCGGCTCCCAAAATGGTATTTTTTAGACATTTTACATGCAAAATTTAATTTGTCCGCCGGCTCAAACCCAGGCATACTGAGTGTAAGGCGGTATGCATACCTCTGTCCATCCAAGTATTATGGCTAAACATTAAGTTATAAGGACTGAACACTAACCTTCAACCTTGGGAACATTAATTTTTCCCTGAGAAATTTGTTGGCATAGGTACACGTTTCGATATAGCCCCCATAAAACGGTTCCTCCTGATTTGCGATATTTTCAACATTTTAGCCTAATTATCACAACGAATTGGCTTAAATTTGGTATTTAGTCTTCGTTGGGAGCATTAATCTTTCCCTTAGAAATGTCTTGCATTAGGTCTACGTTTGTATGTATGTTGCAGAAAATTGTCAGTATAGGTCTACGTTTTGATATAGCCCCCATAGAACGGTACCTTCCGATTTTCGGGATTTTCATGGTTTTAGCCTCATTATCAAAACGAAATTGCTGTTAATTGGTATTTGGTCTTCCTTGGGCCTACAAAAATTTTCCCCATTTATTTGTCAGTACAGGTTCACGTTTTGATTTACCCCCATATAAAACTGCAACTCCCGATTTCGCCATTTTCACGGTTTTAGCGTCATTATCGCACCGAAATGGTTGAAATTATGTATTAAGTCTTCGTTGGAAGCATTCAACTTTCCCCCAGAAATTTGTTGCTATAGGTTCACGTTTTGATAGAACGGTACTTTCCAATTTTTGGTATTTTCAAGGTACATATTTTTCATGATCACTGAAAACTTGTATTTGTTCTTCACTGGGATCGCTGAACTTTGTCCTTGCGGTTTTTTTTCTATAGGTCCACCTTTTTTTCTATAGCTCCTAATAAACTGTACCTCCCGATTTTCGGTCTTTTGAATGTTTAAACCTCAATATCATACCGAAATGGCTAAAATTTCGTATTTACTCTTCTGAACTTTCCCTCAGAAATGTGTTGGTTTAGGTCCACGTTTTGTTATAGTCCCCATAGAACGGTACCTCCCCATTTTCGATATTTTCAAGGTTTTAACCAGGTTAACACTATATAGGCTGGCATTTGGGATTTAGTCTTCGCTAGGGTATAAAACATTTCTACAGAATATTGTTGGTATAAATCATCGATTTAATATAGCCCCCATGTAACGTTGCCGCCCGAGTTTTTATATTTCCTGAGGAGTTTGTCACATTTTTGGACCGAAATGTGCATGCAATAGTTTTATTCGGAATATTGTTATTATTTTAAAAAATCTCAAAATCATTTAAAAATTTTTTCATGTTATTTTCATTTAAAATTAATTAAAACCAAATAAATTAACCTCCAAAAATGGTTGTCCGGCGTTTTTTAAATTATTCTGAAATTTGTTAATTTTCACAACATCTTGAAATGAAATCGAAAGCATTTCACTTTCTTTCAGTCTTTTTTTCATAAATTTTTAGCAACCTTAATCGAATATATATGTATGTATGTCTTCGGACTACATATTGTGCTGTATAGATCACAAACGATGTTTGCGGATATTGGTGAGCATGCGCTATAGTTAGCGTTACTGACCACTAATATCAACACATACATGCTTACTTTTTGCTGTATTCTTCTTAAAATGTTTCTTTCTTTTGACAAAAGCGGTTCGTGAAGGTGGTTTTGCATAAATTTTCCGTTCTTCTCTTTTAGCAGTAACAAGAAATTGCCCAGTAAAGTTTTCCTATAAAGAGAGAGGGTTAGAGCGAGGGAGAATAAGTTAACAAATGAAAATAAAAATTTACGAATATGAAGAGGTAATTTGATAGTTTTGGCCACTCATTTCCTTGTCATAAAAAATTTTGTGCAATTTTTCAGACTAAAATTTTACAGCGCTAATGCTTAAAGCTTCAGACGAAGTGTATGAGAGTACTACACACAAACATTAGCATGTTTGTGTGTAGTTTTGGATCATCATTGTTAAAGACCTTTTTTGGCCTAACAGACTTGATACCGATGTTCGTTGTTAAACTTTGACTTATGACAAACTTGCTCTTTGAGGTTATACATTTGTTTCTATGCTTTCCGTTGTTGTTGCTGTTTCTAGTAACATCTTGGTATTATCATATTTATTTTAATTCTTTTTTTGACAAATAGCTGTTAAAAACGTCAAAAGAAAAGAAAGTTGTAGCTTGATTCTCATCATGATTTTTGGGATGGTTAACAGAAAATGCAAATTATTTGGAGTTAAAAAAATCCAAAATTTTAGTGTTTCTTGTTTCTTTCTCCAAAATCGGTTTTGAAATAATCAAACAAAACTTTTTGCTACAAACACAATAATTAATTTGAGGTAAGACAAATTTTGTGTAGATACCAACACCTTAATTTAATACCATTCAATTATATTAAAAAATTTTTGTTCTTCTGCCTTTAACCTAATGCTGATTTTAAAATGCCGTCACAGTAACAAAAAAATGCAATTACATTAGGCCTCTTTCATTTGCCTAAAATGAGGTAGGAATCTGGCTTTTATGTGCATCAGTGCGAATGTCATAGAAAAGGGTCATCATAGTCCAAGCCCATGTAGAGTTTTATTCCTTTTTATTTTGATTTTTCCATAATTGATAATTGTATGAATGCCATTTGGCTTGCAAATATGTGTATGTATGTATGTATGTACCTGCAAACTGAATGATATTGAAGTGATAACTTTGTTGTTGTTCTTTTTATACATGTGTATACAAAGCTAAAATACATGCACCACAAAAACTCTTTTTACATCTAATCACAAAATTGGCAAGCTATGACTTTAATACCGAAAAATGTATTAAGAACTTAACACTCCACTTGTTAATATATATAATTAAGTAATGGTGTACTTACTTGAAAATAATATTTAATTACAATTTTATTAGTAATAAGCAAGAAAAAAATTAGCCGGCTTTATCGACTGCTAAACATCCTCAGCCTCCATAAAAACCTTAATAGAAGGGGTGAACTGATACTCGTAATCGAAGTTTCCAGTGAATTTTTTAGGCGTTTGTGGGGTAGGAATCACAAAAAGTCATAATCGTTATATATTGCTAGAATACCACTTAGGCGGATTTTTTGGAACATTCGGGTCATTATCGAAAAATATTGAAATTTTGTGTGCGAGGTACCCGTAGTAGCGGACCGGTATAGCCCATATGGGAACCTATTCTATGCAGAGATGGTCCGCCAGAAACTGTAACGGATGTGACATACATTTTCGACGTATACAACATATGTTTGCAACGTCGTAAAACTAGCATAATATTTGGGTTTTGCCGATCGCAAATGATTATTGCCTCATGCCACCTTTCCATACGCATATCTGTAGTTACCGACAAAAATCGGTAAAATTAAAATGCTTATAATTTCGGTTATTAACGATATTTGTCGGTAAGATAAGCAAGAGTGCTGTCAACCTTTATTTGAACTTTTCATTCATAATTTTGAATTTTAATTTTATAGATTTTTGTGGGTAACAAAAAATGGGTTCCAGAATTCCAAGATGGAAATGAGAAAATGCACGAGCAAGCGCCCATTTGGGCTATCCATTGGTCGCCAATTTGGATACTTAGTTCTCCCAGTTTGGTGGTCGTTCCTGCCCCAACTTACGATGGAGCAATTATAACCAATGTGCATTCTGGCTCTCATTTGAGAGATATCTTTAATATGAAGCTTTTGGCGACAAAACATTTGCAATTGAATTAATCGAATCACAATAGTTTGATGAAAATGGCTTAACTTTTGTGGGGAGGTACCCTAAACTAATATGACCCATCTTCCAATTTCAACTATGTTTGAACAAAATATTTTCACTTTCATGAACAAAAAATTAAAATTTATGTGGTAAAAAAACAAAAAAGTTTTACAATAGATGAATCCATTTTCACTCTTTCAGAATTCGCTAGCTGTTGACATAATCTGTATAATATAACTGAATTTCTCTAAAATGAAGTATTTTAGGAGGAATCTCATCATATCGACCATTAAAAATAATTTACGTGGAAACTGTGTTGGCATCAATATAGAAAAGTGGGTTGAAGCCAACAAGTTTTTTTGTGTTCCCTTAGCCTTACATTTCATAGACCTGTGCCTAACAAAGAATCAAAGAATATTCCATGGGAACATGATATTATTTTATGATTTTTTTCGATATATTCACTGCATCCACCTAAAATTGATGCTGATATTTAGTTTTTGGATTTTTTAATAATCAGGACGCGCAAATGGATAATATCCCAAAATGATTATAGGATTACAGAACTGGTGATTTTACGTTGTTTGATATGTATCTCAGGAGTGTGCTCCTTACAGCATTGGAGTCCAAATATGCATATTATAAACCTAATCTGTATAATTGTGGTTTTATATTTTCCTACACAATGCATTGCCTAGGTTCAGTACGTATATTTTAATTTTTTTTCTAGAGGTTTATATGGACTCCGAGGCTCTATAATTACGACTTGCTCTCACATTTTTTATCATTTTCCGCGAAAATAAAAACAAATTTTTTGAAATTTTGTTGCATCTATGGATGGATTTCGAATGCTGTTACTGATATATACATAAATGTTCTCAGTAGAATAAAAAAGGAATGTAAAAATAGTTTTTCTTTATGATAAAACAAAAACCGCTATAATTATTAGGCGCATCGGCCAATTTTTTGAAAGCGAACAGATTTGAAACCAGAATTTTTTTCCTTAACCTCAAAAAATGGAAGGTGTAATTATCCTTGTCATTACACATTGAAATATTCGTCAGGGACCTTGTAATGTATATGGTAAAAACCAAATTTCCTTTACAATTACATTTGAAAAAAAATTAAAAAAAAATTTGCGAGCACATTTACGTTTTTTTGGTATGGAGGTTAAGGAAAGAATTCTGGTTTCAAATCTGGTCACGTTCACAAAATTGGCCGATGTGCGCAAAAGTTATAGCGGTTTTTATTCTCTTACAAAGAAAAAATATTTTAAAATTTCTTATTTGTTGTATTGAAAAAATGTATACGTATATCTCAAAACAGCATTTTGCATACATCCGTAGATGCACCATAATTTCTAAAATTTGTTTTTAATTTCGCGTAAAATCAAAAACTAAAAAAAATCTGGGTGCAAATCAAAATTATACTACCTCAGAGTCCGTATAAACCTCTAAAAAATAAATTAAAAATACGTACACAATCTAGACAACACGTAAAAAATATGAAACCAAATTATAAACATTGGCTTTATAAATTGCATATTATAGCAACAACAAAAGAGAAAAAAAATTGTTGTTAAAATATTATTCCAAATATATTTTTTGGTTCGATTAGAAAAATTAGAAAAAATATTTGGGAGTTCTCCAACTATTTCCCTGCAATCCCATACAATAATTAATGTTTACTGCTATAACTTCATCAAGGAATATGGTTTACCATCGCGAGAGCTTAACTGCTTACTGTGATAACTTATAAGGATAGGAAATTAAGAGTAATATTGAAATTACAATCATTCAAAGAATATGAAAATTAAAAAGCCTTTTATTCGCGAATTAGTTAAAGTCGGTTGATGCGCATCCGATTTTGTGTACAGCCACTCAATCTCTTTCTACATTTATGCATATTTGAATGTTTCACTCAGCGCGAATTTGTCAAAATATATTTTTGCTGATTTTCATATTTCCAAGGTATCTATATCCGCGGTTTTAGTGGATGGATTCGATCGCGGAAAGGCTCATTAGATCCGTCGGAAAGGAAGAAAATTGAATGACACTTGTAAACTTTAAATGCCTAAAATAGGTTTTTATGAAAATTCACGAATCAAATTTTGGCCTTTAAACTCCAATTACTAGGATACTGTAAGGAGTTACACGTAAAATCACAAGTTCTCTAATCCTATTGTGAGTTTGGTATAACATCTTGTTGCGCGTCCGGATCATTAAAAAAATTCAAAAAACCTTTGATAAAAATTGATTTTAAATATTAAGTAGCAAAAATTGCATCCAAGCCCATAAAAGTCCACAATTTTTTTTTCTATTTTTTTATTAGATAGATAATAAAGAATAAAAAAATTTTTACTATTTGGACCAATGTTAAAGAAGCTTTGAGTATTTCTTTGCAAATACACAGCAAAAATAAAGGAAATAAAAAACCACATTTTTCAAAATGTCCGATTTCACTCCGAATTCCCCATACCCTACATACTACCCAAGTCAGAGTTTCTCAACGTAACCTATACATGGTTCTCTTGTTCTCTTCTATAATAAAACTCAACAACAAAATATATTCACTCGCTTTGAAAGAAAAATAATGCAAATTATTTTCTTTTATTTAGTGGGTGTACAATCTTCTACTTAATTATAATATTTTAAAACCATGACGATAACGATCATCATTGCCTTATTTTCTAAAAATTTTCTAACTTTGTAATATAAATGATAAAACAACTCAAAACAAGATGATGCCATCATTGAAGGTGAAATTCACGTTAATATCTAAACATTTATTTTGTTAATTTCATTTGAATTCTTTCCTTTGTGTTTACGAATAAATTTCCATTTTTGTTAAGCTTCCTAAAGGGATGATCACAATGACTTATAAGCGAAAGTGTTTGTTGTTTATTTTTAAATCGCTAAAGAGTGAGGGTGTCTAGTTAATCGGTGAAATAGATGACTATTTAAGTTTGCAATGGCGAGCAATGTCATCTATGTAAATTAAGGGGTACAATCCAGATTATAATTTCCTTGTCCATAAATATTGTTTTAAAAAATGTATGTATCTTAATTTATTCTTATTACATATATCAATGCAAAGCTCGCAATATGTGAGATAAAGCCATATAATTTGGTACAAAAGTTTATATTATATTGAGTCGCCATAGAACGGTAGGGGAGGGAAGGCTTTTGAAATTTTGTCTTCTTCCATAGAACGGTACTGCCCGAATGTCGGTACTTTTAAGTTTCGGGCACATTATCCAACCCAAATTGCTGATATCTTGTTTCAATATAATTTATGGTGGACGGTATAACATGTTCGGCCTAGCCGAACTAAACTCCGTTTTTACTTGTATAAAATATTATTAATTTTTATGTTCTGAAAATTTATCTTTGAAATTTATTCTTTATTTCTTTTCAGGTAAGATATCCGTATTTCTCTGCATAAAGAACATGAGTTCGTACTGTCTGGCTTTTTTCCTGTGGCTTTGTCAAATAATCATCATTGATTGTGCGCTTCAAAACATTTACATATGAATTTCCTTGTGTATGTATTCTATTAACGAGCCATTTTCAATTCATAATATTTCATTTAGATTTCGATTGCGGTAAGTAATACTTATTTTTTAAAATTCTTCAATAAAAGCATGCTCCTGAAACTTGAAGACGTTATCATATACCTATAACCAATGAAACCTAGATCGGAATTGTATTTGATCTTGGATCAATCGCATGGATGAGAAGCAAAAAAAAAATGAATTTTTATTTTAATTTTATAGAATGGTCTTGTGACCGACCAACTCATTTGCCTTGTTTTGAATAAAATGTGCAATAAAACCACAACACTACACTCAAATTTTACAACTCAAACACCAAAACTTAGCTTAGAAATTGAGTATGAAATATTCACTCAAATAAAAACAAATGAAAAAGCTTTCATTTCTCAACCACTCACACAGACTCAACAGTAATTCAACTTTCACTCATAATGAAAATGAAAACGTTACTATAAATAACCAAAAAGAAATTACAGCACCAAAACAAAATGACCAACAACTGAGACAGAGTAAAACAAAAAAACCAACAACTCATACACAAACAATAAATGCGAATCATACAGCATAACGTAATAGCAAGCCGAGAAAATATGCTTCCGCATGCTACTGTGTAACTGACTGGATGGCTGGCTGGCAGTTTGGTTAACTTGTTTGTGTGTCTTTTTTCTTTCTTTCACTGAGACTGGCTTGCTGCGGTAATAGCTGCTACCTACCGCACAGCTTCAGTCTTAACGAAAGTTTCCATCGTTTGTGCATCTTGAATTCAACTAAGCTTAGTGCTCATGCGGATGATGATCATGTGAATGATGACGATTATAGAGCACTGTAACACCAGTATCTGAACAACCAGTTTACTGAGTACAAATCAGCATGAAATTGTGTTTAATTTTTGTTTTCTGGATCATTGTAAATAAAGTGAGAGTAAATTTAAATATTGGAGAAAAGCTTTGGTATGGAACACAGCGCAGTGGCTAAGGTCGGGAGGTTTTGGGGGTGCATGAAATAAATTAAAAATCAAACAATTCTAAAAAGTCAAAATAGCAAAAAATAAAAAATCGTTTCGTTCGGCCGGGCCAAACTTTTTACACGCTCCACCATGAAATATTCTGAACTACAATTGAATAATTAGTTTTCTTTCCTGTCCACGATTTAGGTGGAGCAGTTTACGACTACGGATACCCAAAATGTCTTCAGTCGGGCAATACCTTTACATTGGGGTTATATCAAAGTGTGGGGCTATGCCAAAACATGGATCCATGTAGACAATTTTTGGTGTAGAAAATCGGGAGGTACCGTTATATGGGGGCTATACCAGAACATGGACCTATGTTGACAATTTTTTGTTGAGGAATCTCTAATATCAAATTGCAGGTAATTCAGTCAATAAAATTTAGCTAACAAATTACAGGTAGTTGGGTCAAATAATGGTGGTATGATCTGAAAATGGGGAGGTACCGTTATATGGCGGCTATGCCAAAACATGGACCTATGTTTACGATTTTTAGTCAAGATGTTAAGTGGCCACTAAGAACGTCAAATATAAAATTACAGCTATTTCGGTTAAAAATTTAAGTTAAATCATCAAAATACCGAACATTGGGACATGTTGGTGATTTTTGGTGTTGCTAAAATCCTCAAAATATCGAAAATTCGGAGGTATCGTTATATGGGGCTATGCCAAAACATGGACATATGCTTACGATTCTTAGTGAAGAAGTGGTCACTAAGAACCTCAAATATCAAATTACAGCTAGTTCGGTTAAAATTTTAGCTAAAATCCTGAAAATATCGAACATTGGGAGGTACCGTTAAATGGGGGGCTATATCAAAACATGGACCTATGTTGATTTTTTTTGTGGAGAAGTTTCGTTACGACAGAGAACCCAAAGTCAGATTACACCTAGTTCGGTTTAAAATTGTAGCTAAAATCCACAAAATACAGAAAATCCGGAGGTACCGTTATATGGGTCATACAACAAAAAATGGATCAATGTCCATAATTTTTGGAATATAAGTTTTTTGGTTACTATGAACCATTAATGTCAAATTTTAGCTAATTCGGTATGAAAATGTGACTAAAAACCTAAAAACACCTGAAATCGGGCACTACCGTTATAAGTATGGGGGGCTATACAAAAACGTAAACCGATATGGCTCATCATCGAACTTGCAAACAATAGACGTATCTGCCAGCAAACAAAATACTATCTTCCCAAAATGTCAGCGTCCTATCTCCATTTTTGTGGATGTGGATGCTCGACTAAAAATTTTACCTGATCAATAATATGTTTTTTATAGGGTCGCAAATTATTATTTCAATGCCTTACAAACTTTATTTGATAATATAAAATTTTTCTTTCCGCACCCACTGTGCATGCCATTGATCTCGCACACTCACACACACAACAAGTGAGTGCTCGAAGAAAGTTGTTCGTTCTGTGACGTTATTTTTAGGAGAACAACAAAAAGCTTGAACGTTTTGCTGCAGTACAAGTGAAAGAAAAGAAATGCTCATAGCTAAACATGAAAGCTTACTCACTGAAAGTTTTCAACAAGGGCGACAATGAAGAAGCTTACCATTGGACTGACTGACGACTAGCTTAGCTAGGTGGTTGGGAGAAGCAACAAAAGAAACCAAAATAAAAACATTTCAGCAAAGTACGGTGTGTTGTTGTTTCTTTTTCGGCTGCTGTTTTATCTTTTTGTTGGACTCTTTCTCCGGGTATTGGATGTATGTATGAGAGCGATTCTGTCGTTTCTTCTTTCAAGTTAGGTTTTCAAATTCCCTCTGCATAATAAGGTGGGCTATCGTCTGGCTAAGAGTCTGTTACCACACATTGAAATATGCAAACATTCAACCAGGCAGGCGGCATACACGTTGCGCTTTTATTGTGTGTGTGCGTGTGTGTGTGTGAACTGTTTCTGTTGAACTTTTACGGGATCGAAGAGCTCACTCTGCAAACGTATGGCATTGATACCGGTGGTATTAACGGAAATCGGAGAAAATATTAAAACTTGTTTAACGGGCATTTTCTGAATTTGAAAATTTTGAAAAATAATTACACAAAAATCCCAAAGTGAAGCAAATTGCAAAAATAACGTTTGCAGTGGAATTACAAAAACAAAGCCAAACTATTGAACAAACAAAAATTGTGTGCAAAAAATCTAAACAAGCTTATCTAATGTATAGTGTTTGAGAATACCTACGTACATATGTACATACATACCCCCACTTAGTAAGATTATAGTGAGAAAATAACGACAAAATACCTGCAAGTGATAACACAAGAGATCTCAGTTTTAAAATAACAAAAGCAATTGTATTATTCTAAACAACAATCTAAGATTGATTTGCTATGGAAAAGTGCAATGAATTTTTCAAAATTGAAAATATCAAATCACATCACAAATGACAAGATTGAAATTAGCACATAAAAGAAATTTTGTGGTTCAAACCTGCTCTAGTTTTGTGTTCGAATTTAAGCCAATATTAAAATTCTAAACACCAGTATAACAAATTAAAGGAAAAAAAATCAAGGTTAAATTTCAGCTAAGAGTATATTTTTGTTGGAATCTAAAAAAGTGAAAAGTTTTAAAAGTGAAGACAAAATATTCTAAATTTTAAGTTTGTGTGATAAAAACAACTAAAATTTTTTATGGAAATTCCTTAAATTTTAAACATAACTGCCCAACAAGAAGGAAAATTATAAACACGAAATTGTTAAATATTGATTCTAAATTAAAAATAAAATATCTTAAAATTAAAATTTAATTAAAAATAAAATCTTAAAAGTTGCAATAAGGTATTGAAAAATACCACAGAATACGTTAAAATCATATTGTTCAAATTTGAAACTACAGTACGAGCTCAAATTATCCAAAATTGTCATTGTCATCTCACTTCTGAATTTCAAATTGGATATAAGGAAATAACGAATTTTTACACTCTCACCGCACTTGGAACAGTTTTTGGGCTCCAACCCGGAAACTGTAATTTTCAGCAATTTTTAAAACCCAGACCCAGACTTAATGTCGTTGTACAACAAAGGGATTAATCGTTCCTGAAAATGACTACCAGATTTATGTTTTTGGTCACAAAAATACGTAGTATTTCTCGCGACATGTCCTTTTTTTAATAATGGGCTAATAAGGACATTTGTAATGAGTTTTTTGCGGCAATTTAAACACAAACGACCCGATCGATTTGATGTTTTTTTGTTGCTTGTGTGCGTAGTAACTCACTAAGCCACTGTCATAGCCAGAGTTGGGTAATCTAGCTCCTAGTTCACTGCTCTACACCTTTTTCAGATGTAATTCGATTTATTTTAATTGTAATTCGAGAATTCTATTTGTAATTCGTAACATTTCATTTGTATTTCGAGAATTCCATTTGTAATTCGAATTATTCCATTTGTAATTCGAATTATTCCATTTGTAATTCGTATTATTTTATTTGTAATTCGAATAATTCCGTTTGAAATTTGAATTATTCTACACCTTTTTCAGATGTAATTCGAATCATTTTAGTTGTAATTCGAGAATTCCATTTGTAATTCGTAACATTTTATTTGTAATTCGAGAAATTCATTTGTAATTCGAAACATTTCAATTGTAATTCTAATTATTCTATTTGTTATTCGAATTATTCCATTTGTAATTCGAATTATTCCATTTGTAATTCTAATTATTCCATTTGAAATTCGAATTATTCTATTTGTAATTCGAATTATTCTATTTGTAATTCGTATTATTTTATTTGTAATTCAAATTATTCTATTTGTAATTCGTATTATTTTATTTGTAATTCGAATTGTTTTATTTGTAATTAGAATTATTCCATTTGAAAGTCGAATTATTGCATTTGTAATTCGAATTATTCTAATTTCAATTGGAATAATTCGAATTACAAATGGAATAATTCGAATTACAAATAAAACAATTCGAATTACAAATAAAATAATTCAAATTACAAATAGATTAATTCGAATTACAAATAGATTAATTCGAATTTCAAATGGAATAATTCGAATTACAATTGGAATAATTCGAATTTCAAATGGAATAATTCGAATTACAAATGGAATAATTCGAATTACAAATAGAATAATTCGAATTACAAATGGAATAATTCGAATTACAAATGGAATTCTCGAATTACAAATAAAATATTACGAATTACAAATAGAATAATCGAATTACAAATGTAATGTTACGAATTACAACTGGAATGTTTCGAATTACATGTGAAAAAGGTGTATTTGTAATTTGTAATTCGAATTATTCCATTTGAAACTCGAATTATTCCATTTGTAATTCAAATGATTTGATGTGTTATTTAAAATAAAATAATTCGAACTACAAATGGAATAATTCGAATTACAAATAAAATAATTCGAATTACAAATGCAATAATTCGAATTTCAAATGGAATCATTCGAATTACAAATGGAATAATTCGAATTACAAATAGAATAATTCGAATTACAAATAGAATAATTCGAATTACAAATAGAATAATTCGAATTACAAATGAAATGTTATGAATTACAAATAGAATTCTCGAAATACAAATGAAATGTTACGAATTACAACTAAAGTGTTTCGATTTACATCTGAAAATGGTGTAGTTCCAAAACGTATGACTAACGAATTACAAATGAAATGTTACGAATTACAACTGGAATGTTTCGAATTACATGTGAAAAAGGTGTATTTGTAATTCGAATACTTCCATTTGTAATTCGAATTATTCCATTTGAAATTCGAATTATTCCATTTGTAATTCGAATTATTCCATTTGTAATTCAAATGATTTGATGTGTTATTTAAAATAAAATAATTCGAATTTCAAATGGAATCATTCGAATTACAAATGGAATAATTCGAATTACAAATGGAATAATTCGAATTACAAACAGAATAATTCGAATTACAAATTGAATAATTCGAATTACAAATTGAATATTTCGAATTACAAATGGAAGTATTCGAATTACAAATACACCTTTTTCACATGTAATTCGAAACATTCCATTTGTAATTCGTAACATTTCATTTGTAATTCGTTAGTCATACGTTTTGGAACTACACCATTTTCAGATGTAAATCGAAACACTTTAGTTGTAATTCGTAACATTTCATTTGTATTTCGAGAATTCTATTTGTAATTCATAACATTTCATTTGTAATTCGAATTATTCTATTTGTAATTCGAAATATTCAATTTGTAATTCGAATTATTCTATTTGTAATTCGAATTATTCCATTTGTAATTCGAATTATTCCATTTGTAATTCGAATGATTCCATTTGAAATTCGAATTATTGCATTTGTAATTCGAATTATTTTATTTGTAATTCGAATTATTCCATTTGTAGTTCGAATTATTTTATTTTAAATAACACATCAAATCATTTGAATTACAAATGGAATAATTCGAGTTTCAAATGGAATAATTCGAATTACAAATGAAATGTTATGAATTACAAATAGAATTCTCGAAATACAAATGAAATGTTACGAATTACAACTAAAATTGTAATTCGTAACATTTCATTTGTAATTCGATTATTCTATTTGTAATTCGTAACATTTTATTTGTAATTCGAGAATTCCAGTTGTAATTCGAATTATTCCATTTGTAATTCGTATTATTCCATTTGTAATTCGAATTATTCCATTTGAAATTCGAATTATTCCATTTGTAATTCGAATTATTCTATTTGTAATTCGAATTAATTTATTTTTAATTCGAATTGTTTTATTTGTAATTCGAATTATTCCATTTGTAATTCGAATTATTCCATTTGAAATTCGAATTATTCTATTTGTAATTCGTATTATTCCATTTGTAATTCGAATTATTCCATTTGAAATTACAACTAGAATAATTCGAATTACAAATGGAATAATTCGAATTACAAATAAAACAATTCGAATTTCAAATAAAATAATTCGAATTACAAATAGAATAATTCGAATTACAAATAGAATAATTCGAATTTCAAATGGAATAATTCGAATTAAAAATGGAATTATTCGAATTTCAAATGGAATAATTCGAATTACAAATGGAATAATTCGAATTACAAATAGAATAATTCAAATTACAAATGGAATAATTCGAATTACAATTGAAATGTTTCGAATTACAACTGGAATTCTCGAATTACAAATAAAATGTTACGAATTACAAATGGAATTCTCGAATTACAACTAAAATGATTCGAATTACATCTGTAAAAGGTGTAGTTCCAAAACGTATGACTAACGTACTAACGCGTGATATTACGTATACACAAATGAACCAGATCATTCAATTGAACTAGATTAGTACAACTCTAGTCGCAACCCAGCTACGTCCGATTACGGATTTGAAATCTTAACGTTGTATAAAGTGGTCGACGTAATTTCGCAAGGAAATGCCGAGGAGAAATTGAAACGATTTCGTTCCGATTTCGTATCGAAAGGAAAACATTGGGATGTTCAAGGGGAAAATTATCTTCCGACTTCGGAACGAAATCTGAACAAAATGGGTAAAACGCATCCATTACCGAATCTTCTAACATTTCATAAGGCAAATAAACCGGTTTTTGTAGCTGTCCAATGGTTAAAGTGTCACATTCTGAAGGGCCGGTCCAAACTCCACCATAAAATATTCCAATTTAAACTTATATATCTCAAAAATCCTAGAAAAAAAATATATAAGACAATCTTGTAGAGATTTTTAACAGATTTAAGATTTTCTCTAGTTCCATTTCAATAAGACATCCTGAAAATCTAAAAAACCCTACAAATATGAACATTGACCATTTTTTTTTGCTTTGTGATTTTTTCATCTATGAACATTGTGGTTTCAGAATCCGCAAAAACTTCCCAGGTGTAAGCACCTTCCATTTAAAGTTGCTTCAAGAGCGTGTAGTTCTAGGAATAAAAAACAACAAAAAGTAACAGTTGTGTCACGATCAATGTAACTACGATGCATTAGGTCTGTACGATAACCCAAAAATTTGTACAAATTCGTACAAATGTTTACTGAATGCTGTTCGATAACAAAATTATCCAGCAAAAGAGAGCGAGTTTGGAGAGAGTTTTGTGACTGAGTCTGATCAGCTGACTTCTAATTACCTGTCCAATGTAAACAACTCGAAATGTTAAAATGTTTGACCAAGAAAATTTCACAATTGCACATTTTTTAGATTCTAAAGCGTTGTGTACAGGACTAAAGCATTAAATAAGTAAACTGCAATTTTAAAATTTATGTTTTTGTTCCGTTTGGTTTAAAATATCAAAAGAAACAAAAACATTTTCGGAAACAGCTGACTTTCTTGCAGGTTTTTGCAAAATGCTGTTCGATAATCTTCTGCAATTTTTCTTGCTTGAGAGAGTAAAATTCACTGATAGAGGTTGCTGGAACTGACTTAGTAATTATTGCTGGGAAATTTATCGTAGACACCTATTATTCAGTGTGAAACCTAGCAAAACGGTGCACGTTACAAATCGTTTGTTCAAATTATTTAAATCAAAATTTATGAGTTTTATTTTCAATATTAGTTTTGATTCTTCAAAGGTAGGCTCAAAGGTACACTCCTCAAAGATTATAACATTTTTATAACCTCAGCATTTATACTAACGAGGGTATATACACTTTCATACGGGCAAAATGTGCCTCATCGAAGTAATGGTTTTAGACCCCAAGTATGTGTGGACGAAATGTGTTTCAGACAATTTGGAGTTGATTTAGCCATGTCCGTCTGTCTGTCTGGCTGCAGCGCACGATAACTCTAGAACGGATCAACCGATTCGGTCCATTATTTCATATACCTATACAGATCATATGGCCTGTTGCGGTGAACAGGCCAGGTCGAAAGATTCGCTTTCTCTTGGAGGCATGGGGAGATTATAGTCCCTTTTATCTGCTAAAATTGTTCTAAAATTTCTAAACAGATACCAAAAATTTGAACTCGTACTGTATTTCAAAAGGTTCACCAACAAAAATAAATAAAAATAAATCAATTCAAACACAAAGACAAATCCTAGTGATAAAACAACACATAATAATATCAACGACTTATTTTGTTCTTTCTCTGCAAAGTTAAACTTAAAATAGCAACGCTGGTTTTACACGACATTTAAAAGCAAACAAAAACACATAATACATAATTAAATATACAAAAATAATTAATGCTTAACTGATTTAAGTACAAAATCCAACAAAATATATGTTAAACAACAGCAAGAACGTGTTTTTGTGAATGAAATTTTATCTACGAATAGCACTAATGTTTATTTCCGACTTGTTGCTTAACCAGACATATGCGTGATCTATCAATGAGAATGGATTATCAATTGCCACCGCAATCATTACAGCTGGGCTCGTTGATGAATGGTCCATTGGCAGCAGCGGCAGCAGCTCAACACAATGGATCGCCGTTGCAATTATTGCAACTAAATCAGCAGCAGCATCATCATCATCAACAACAATTACAACAACAGCAGCAGCAACAAAATATCAATAATCAGCAACAGCATCTGCTTAATCACATGAACAACAATAACAGTAGCAGCAACAATAACAACAACAACAATGGATCTTCTCAACCCCTACCTTCGTTAAGCTCATTACCCCTGCAAGTAATGCATAATTTACCACATTTATTGGCTGGTGGCAATGCTGCTGGTGGTGGTTCCAGTCTTTCCAACAGTCCCAACAACAATAATGCCAGCCTTAATTTACTTAACAACAATTTAAATATTAGCCCTAATCACTCTAACAATAACAGTAATTCATTAAATACCAACAACAATACTCTCACTTCATCCCCAGCCAATAATCACAGTAGCAGTAACAATGTTGCCACTCACACATTGTTGCGTAATACCATGCAACATGTGGCCAATGCCAATCAGCAACTACAACAAACCATCAATAATCTTAGCAATAATTTGGTCTCATCACTGCCACCAAGTAGTCAGTTGTTGCAACATCATTTACAACATTTGGCCAATGTAAATAATGCTGTGGTCCAGTTGAACGGTGGTGGCGGCGGCGGTGGGGTTGGTAATGGCAGTGTTAGTAGCAGCAACAGTTCATCACCTTTAAGCAACAGCAATGTGAATAATAACAGCAATATGTTATTAAATAATAATAACAGTAACAATCCAGGCTCCAATACAACCAGCGGCGGCAACAGCAACAATACCAACAATAATAACAACAATTTAGTACAGCATTTAAGTGATAATGTTGTAGCCCATAATCTGGTCAATGGATTAGTAGGAGTTCTAAGTAATGTTCAAAATCAAAATGGTAATTTAGGCAATAGCAACAACAGCAATACTGTGAATAATCTCAACAACAATAACAGCAATAATGTGAATACCAACAGCAGCAACAACAACAATAATAATCCAAATACCCCCAATCTAGAGGATAACAATCGCTGGACACAATTTCAAGTGCAACAGCTGTGGAAACAGCATGCGTCATATTTGAATGGTATGGAAAAAATGAAAACTTTATTAAATTTTCTTAGTTCAGTAAGTTACGAATGGTAATCCAGATGACCGAAAATCATTTAATATACTCGTATATAAATTATGCGTATGTATGGTAAACTATGAACAAATTAAGTTAAATAATTTTTTTAACGGTTAAGAGACCAAACATATGTTTATCTGTATCTATAAAATTCTGTGGTGATGAGTGGACCCAAGAAAACTCCCACGAAATGTAATGAAAGTACAATCTTGAAATATAGTATACGGCTGGCTTGGTAAATCCATTTACTGTCTACTCTATTTTTAAAGATTAATTTTTCATAGATAAATATTAAATAAATATGTAAAATACCTTTTTAATAGATAACACTCATAGATAAATACTTAATTTAGGTCGTTCATCTTTATTTATACCTAAAATATTTTAGCAAAATACTAGGGTGCCAAAAAATTTAGGTCGCTCAAATAATGTTGTACGAGGGCTGCACTATAACTATCTAGCCTAACAAGGAAAACGAGAATATTTATCATCAAAAATAGTTTTATCGCTTTCTTAAGTAGTCTCGAGTATGATTTATACACCATGGGCTCAAACCATTTTTTAAGAACCTTTTCCACTTCGATTTAAATACCTCCAAAACTTGGTGTTTTAACGCTTCAACAGCATATTCTGGCGACGACGTTCACCAGGCGGTTTTTTCTTGATATGCTGGAATCAAATGAAATCATTGGATCCCCAGTCAGGGCTGTACGGCGGATGACCCATCAATTTCACGTTTTTCAGGTCAAACTGGCGATGGTTTGAATCGCATTGTCATGATGCAGAATGATTCTCAGTAGACTTTAGGCAAACAAATTGTAGTGTACCGCTCAAGCCGTATAGTCGCCACACGGTCAGTTTTGCAGCACAGCTTAATTTTTTGCTGGAACAACGGCCGCTTATGTACGACCCTCAAGACCTTCGTTTACATAAAAAGATTTAATTTGATCGAAAGTTGTGAAAAATGATCGGACGAATATGTTCACAAGTAAATTCCTTTTTTTTTTGCAAAGTGATTTTGTCAAGTCGCTGTTCACAACACAACACATGGTGGTATGACAAACTGTCCTGAATACGTTCAGGCTAAAAACTGTCAAACTTTCCAAAAAAAAATTAATTTAGATGGTTTTCGTGCAGCCCTCGTACATTTGTAGTTATGATAAACATTTTTCATATGTTTTTTTTTATATTTTTTTTATATTTTTTATAATTCGTACCATTTTGTTTGTAATTCGAATTATTCCATTTGTAATCCAAATTTTTTCCATTTTTAATTCGATTTTTTTTTTTCATTTTTAATTGGAATCATTTTATTAGTAATTCGAAACAACAGGTAACAAATCAATACAAAAATATTTTCTAATTTTTTTTTTTTTTTTGTTTCAAATTTCATATAAAATAATTCGAATTACAAATGAAATAATTCGAATTGCAAATGAAATAATTCGAATTACAAATGGAATAATTGGAATTTAAAATTGCATAATTCGAATAACAAATGGAATAATTCGAATTTCATTGGAATTCTTGAATTAGAAATGAAATGGTACGAATTACAACTAAAATTTTTCGAATTGCATATAAAAAAGGTGTAGATTTTTTTTTTTGCTAACCTGTCATTTGCTGCTCCAGGAATTAAAATTGGATTAACCAAAATAAAGAGTTTTTATACCCACATACAATAAATAGGACACAGAATTTTGACTCAAATCCAATTGCATATAATATTTTATGACATTTTTATACCCTCAACCATAAAATGTAGGGTATAATTTCCTCTGTCATTCCTTTTGTAACACATGAAAATATTCCTCGGAGATCCTTTAAGGTATACATAATCTTGATCATAATAAAGTTCAAAGTCGACATAACAATGACCGTCCGCCCGTATATCTGTTAAAATTGAGATACATCTGCAGAAATGTATATTTCACCTAGGATGTTTGGCATGGAAAATGGACTATATCAGTCCACGTTTTAATATAGTTTCCATAGAACGGTACCTTCCGATGTTCGGTATTTTAAAGCTTTCAGCCATATTAAATTTGATATTTACTTTCCTCTGGGGGTCTTAAATATTCCTGGTAAGAGTTGTCAGATTAAGTTGACGTCTTGATATAGTTTCCATAGTACGGTACCACCCGACTTTCCATATTTTGAAGGTTTTAGCCTCACAATTCCACCGAAAGGGCTTAAATTTGGCAATGAATCTTCAGGTATGCTACAAAACTTGCACCCCACAGTGGTTGAGAATCGTATTTTCCTGGTCAAAACTCTGTGACTTTTGATAAATCAGAAATTAGGTCAAGTATTTGCGAAGGAATTCAAGGTCAATGTTAAAGTCTTGATTTTTTTCTTATGTTCCAATCTATTAAAAAAGGTCAAATACCAATAAACAAACCATAAATATTCAAACAATTAAAAATAAAATATTTTTAAAAACAAGTTTCTTTTATATTTTTCAAAAAATTTAAAATTTGTTCAAAAATTAAAACATAATTAGTTTCATAAAATTTTCATAAAACTCATATATTAAAAAATGGTCGTTTATGTATAAAAGCTACATATGGGAAATGGTATGTAAAAAAACACATATGTATTTTTTCACATGTAATTTTAAAATTTAAAAACTGTGAAACGGACGGAACTGGACGGTTAAAAAAATAATAATAATAGTCCACTAAAGCTGGAATTTTACTAAAATTTAGTACATGAGGATAAATAAATTGTTCACTTCGTGTAAACGCTATGGTAGTTTTTTAAACCGGTTCTTAAAGGCAATCCTACCTACCTAACCTACCTAAAAATTAACATAGTATCTGTTATATCTTCAAAGAATTAGCTATTTCTTTCACCATAAATGTGCAAAAATGACGTATTTTCCAAAATTGGGAACAATTTTTCGTCTTTAGGAGCACGCCACTCCTTCCAAAATTTTGCCCTAATTTTTTGATTTCTTTTGTTTCAATATGATTACTATCGAATCCTCTCTTTGTATATACATCTTCATACGACTAAAATGTGCCTCATAAAAAGATTGGGGTTTAACCTCAAGTTTGTTTGACGAAATCCGTTTCAGACAATTTGGAGTCGATTTAGCCATGTCCATGATAACTCTCGAACGGATCAACTGATTTGGTCCTCGTACTATTTTGTCCAAATTACAACAGTATGCCTTCACGGCCCCTATTACAAGGGGGTCAGTCCATACTTCCTGACTCAAAAGCTCAAAAAACACCTGCCACATATCCTCATATGATTGATGAGTAGGACAACTTACGAATAGAGTATCCGATTAGGCCGAAACTTCGTAAAATGTTTTCCAAACGTACATATATAAAGTTCCCAGAAGGTTTATAGGCGTTCGAGGCTCGTTTTTACATGATTACCAACGGTTGTGCTTTTTTGAGTATTTGATTTGGCCGAAACTTTGAACATCCCAAACTTAATTTCAAACGAATATCAAGTTCCCAAAAGGTTTATATCGGAAAACATCTTTGGGAGCCACCCTCACAAAAGTTCAACAACTTCGTGTTCTAGGATAGTTTTGACATTTTTAGCGAATATATATTCTTCATGGGCAAGTCTATGCTTCCTGACGTAATGACCCAAAAACTCAAAATTATCCTACGGTGACCAACTAAAATGTTTGTAGGTATCACTCTTAAAATTAGATCCACTCTTAATCTATTTCAATAATGTTGACTACCACTGTTATTTTTTCAACATGGAGTACTTTTCAGTTCTGCCACATAAAACATATAAGTGGGGTAAGATCGTGTACAAAAGCCAAGTACAAATAAAACAGCCGTATGAAAAAATCTAGAAGAGTACTCGGTAAGAGTAGAATCTGCTCGATTTTGAGCGTATTTTACTCCCACTCGAAAACGAGCAAAGCATATGCGCTCTTATTCGAATGCTATAGACAAATAGAGTATATTCGATTTAGTATTTCTAATCGCATGAGTACTCTCGCTCGAATTCGTGTAGAGAGTGAAACTTGCTCGAGCATTTCGGATCTCAGTAGTGGAATTCTGTAACTAATTTTTTGAGTTACCGACAAAAATCGGAAAAAATTAAAAGGAAAAAATTTGGATAAAAATAGCAATTAAAATTGACAACGCTGTTGCTATCGGTAGGACTTAGCGACAAATTTATTTTGGTTGTTAACTTACCGAAAATTGTAGCTAATTACCGAAATTATAAGAATTTTAATTTTACCGACTTTTGTCGGTAACCCGAAAAATTAGTTACAGAATTCGACTACAGGTCTTTGTTACATTTTTAAAATATTATTCTATGTAGACAGTGGAAAAATAGGCCCTAGAACCTAGGTGGCTTTACGTCCATAAAAATTGCCTCGTATTATATCGTTTTCAAAGATAATAATAACCTTACGAAAGTCTTGACTATGTAGATTTTTATAAAAGCTTTATTTGGGTGGCTTTATAGCTTTCCTTTTGATGTGTGTCCATTTCGAACTTTATAGATTCTCTCTTAAGAATGGCTTTTTGGACATCTAAATATGGAGAAGATAATTTGTATAAAAAGTGTAAATATTTTGTTCATATCTCTCGGCATAACCACAATCCCGGCCCATTACAAAGAATAAACTACACAAAAAAGGCGAAGGAAGGAAACCTTTTAAGATAGTCAAACAGAAAAAGCCAATAACTTTTGAGCGAATAATGTACAACATGGGGAAGTAAATGACCAGGAAACAAAAACAAGAAAGACCAAACGAACGAAAAAACCTTCACTGCCCAAATGTCAAAGTCAATGACAAACTGTAAGAAAATGGAATTAAATTGATTTATTTTGTTTTTTAGCAAATAGTATATAAAGACGATAGACAGCAACAATGAAATGAAAGTGATGCCGTGATGGCGGCAGAATGGCTGTCCAGCCTAGCAACCATATTAGGTAGGCTTTTGTTAGGAACGTCTAAAAACCTAAACAAATTTTTCGTTTACTTTTCACTTACACCAAGCAACCAAACAACCTACCAAAATAGTCAAAAAAGAAAAAACGAGCCTAGAAATAAAATCGTGCTGATTATCAGAGCAAAACAATCACCTTCATCATGATGACATTTATCTGGGCGTAAATAAAGACAATAAATGTCACATCAACTACCTAGCAAGCTCGATGAAGGAAAGTAGTTGTGGGCTGGCACAAACAACAACAACAAAACACGTTATAATTTCAAGGGTTTTCTTTAAGTTTGCTGTGTTACAGTTGCAGTAAGATTGTCTTGTTTCTTTCTCAATGAGATCAGTTAGTTGTTCATGAATCTTTATGTTTTCATTTACGTTTGTCTGTCTTGTCTGAAATTTTGATTGCCGAAAATACCGAAAAAAACAACGACATTAAATTCCCATTTCTCCAAACGGCGTTGTTCAGCCGAAGTCAACGCAGTCGCTTTGGACAAAAGTAAAACAACTTTCGATTTTATTTTTCATTAATTTCATGTTGAGCCAGTTTTGTTTTTTTTTCGACAGTGCCATTTCTTGTTGTTGTTTTTTTTTTTGGTAATTTTTGTTTTTATTTTTGACATTTCATGACAAACGTAAAGTAAATATTTTTTTTAAGTATTGATGTGTAGAAATTTTGAGACTGTAGGGAAATGAATTTGTTATTAAATAGCCGGTTATTTATTATAAGATAGAAAAATGGGATATTAAGAGAGTCTGTATATCCGTCTTTTAAAATCACTTAGAGCTCTTAATATAAAAGTGTTGCGTGTATAAAAATTCCCAAAACTTATCAAAGGAAACAAAGGGTGATCCTTTTAGAGTTTGCTAAAAACCAACACAGAAAAATCATATTGAATGGGGAATGTTTATTATCATTTGGAAGAACATTCGATGACATTCATTTTTTGCAAATTATGCCTAACAAATATTGGCCGAGGCTACGTCTCAGACAGTCCATCCGCTGAGTCCAATTTTCAATGACTCGTTCAAGATTTTCGACTGGTAACTGGCGATTGGCACGTCTGATGTTTTCCCCCAAGACCGGAATCGAAGCGCCTTTATCCGCATACAATTTTGACTTTACATATTCTCACAGGAAAAAGTCTAACGAAGTGATATGAGACGATCTTGGTGGCCAATCGACTGGTCCAAAACGTGGTCACCGAAGTGTTCTTTTAATAAATCCATTGATTGATGCGATGTGTGGGAAGTTGCGCCGTTTTGTTGAAATCAAATGACGCCGAGATTACGATCTTCAATTACAGACATCAAATAGTCGGTTATCACGGCGCAATAACGGTCGCCATTGACGATGAAGTCCTAACCGGGATCATTTTGAAGAAATAGGGTCCGACAGTTCTATCGACCTGCAAACCGTTATTTCTTCTGGATGAAGTGGCACCTCTTGAATCTCTTTAAGCTGCTCTTCCTCCCAAATGTGGCAATTTTGATATCCTTACATACCTGTAATGCCAGAAATTTGCCCTCCCCACATAACTCGATTTTTCGTAATAAAGTTGAACGATTTGTGAACGTTGTAGAACCGTAAGCTTTTCCATGATAAAATGTCAAACAGTACTAAACAAAACGATTCCCGCGTGATCTATCAAAAAAGTACCTCTTGTTGGATCACCCGTTAGTTCTAAAAAATGAAAATGTTTGCAAAAGCTTCTAAAATAATTACCAAAAGTCAATAAATTAATGAGAAAGGAAATTTTTATTTTATTTTTGGACATCTTAAAGACATTTGAATTTATTCAAAATTTTACGAAACTCCACGTTTTTATACCCTACACCATTATGTCTTTGTGGTTTTAGACCCAAAGTAATTTTGGGTCAAATCCGCTTGAGATAATTTGGAGTCTATTGAGACCTGTACATCCCACGATAACTCTCGAATGGATCCACCGATTTGGTTCAAATTGTGGAACGCGTAATATTTTGTCAAAGTTTCAAAACGAAATCTACTTTCAAAATTGTCCATGCCTACAGGTACGTACTCGGCAAAAGTTCAACACTATTCCATTTAATCCAAATCAAAATTTTTAGTAAATACCCAAAAGTTTCGATATTTTTGTCGGCAAGTTCAAAAAAAGCGAAAAAGGTTTTCGGTTGTGTAGCCGGTATTCGATCTGTCGCTAGATGATAGTCTCAATGAGGGTATACATATGTACATACATATGTTCCCACAACGTCTCCGAAGGAACAAGGAAGACTTCTTTCTCAATGATATGGGACCTACTTTTTATCGTCGAGTCCGAATGGTGGGTCTTACGACACCACAAGTAGAAGTTTTTCATGGATGAAATACTCAGGAAATATAAGCCAACAACCACCAAAAATGTTGATGTTCTGTACAGGTATATAACCGCAGAACTTCTGAGTGTAAGGCGGACGTGCTTACCACTGCACCACGGTGGTATATCTATACTTTTTCCTTGTTTCTCCACACTTTAAGTGTGTCACCTTCCCAAGACTGCTGTGTCGCTTTGAGGGCTGCAGACATCGATTAGGAAGTCCGAATGGATCCTCTGAATGCATGGATATATTTCCTATATTTTGTTGTGGGCCACGCCCACGATAATATATCGCCGCACGTTTTGGTATAGGCTACGTTCCGCTTTTCGGTATTTTAAGAATTTTAGCAACTATTTTTTGGTCGAACTATCTGCAATTTGACATTCGAGGTTCCCACTGGTCACAAAAATTCTCCACCAAAAATGCTCAACATAGATTCATGTGAGCACCTATATAAGGTTATCACCCGATTTCAGGTATATTGAAGCTATTATATACTTATTCGGGCGAAATTGTCTGTAATTTGGCATTTAGGGTTCCCAGTGCTCGAAATCTTCTCCATTATAAATTATGGATGTATTCTACGGCCAAATTTCAGGTATTTTGAAGTTTTAATCTACATTTTCGTTCAAAATTTGCTCTGATTGCTCTGATATGGGTATATTGTGAAGAATAGTACTTTCGTTACATAAAGATATTCAATAATCCTATTTAAGTCCAAAATATGTCATGGTGGAGTGGGTAAAAATTTCGTGCGAGCCGAACTTACCGCCTTTTTTCTTGTTTTTATTTTATCTGTCTCTCAGGATAGAATATTGTTTTTCTTCAACACCGTACCGCTTTCCCAAGATACTTGTGTCTCGGCCTCCCTTCTTAAGCGCTCCAATATTTGATGACTTAACTGCAATAAATGCATGACCTAAATATTTTATTTGATCATTACCACGATATATGTATTTGGTCTTATGTGGTTTCCTGGATCCTCTATTGGTAATGATTGCTGCATAGCAGAATTAATCCTGGCAAATTTATTGGTAAATTTACCGAAAAAAGTCGGCAAGGCAAGGGCTTCGCGTTGATATTTTCTTCGGATGACAATGCTCAGAGACTATATGAAACTATCCTGATGTGGACCTTTTTACCACTAAGCCTGTGGGCCCCACCCTTGTATCAGTTTCCTGGCTATGAGGATTCTAATGTGCGTGTTTCCACTGTTCTGTTTCACATAATACACCATTCGAATTCATATATGCACTTAAAAAATGGTTTAATGTGAAATTTGTAAACTCTTGGATAATATATTTCGCCGATTCATTTTCACAAAACAATACGGCCTAGCATTTGAACCATCGACCCCATTCACTTTTTTATTTTTAACGTTGTTTTATTTTCACATTATTGAAGTAATAACGGAGTAGACCATTAAAATTTGCCAGTGTTTAAATTTCGGTTTGAACTTCAACTTAACCCAAGATTAAAAAAAAACAAAACAAAAAAACTTAAAAACAAAAGCACCAAATGACCATAAATTCGATCGATATTTTTAAGTGACGACAGTTTTCACTTTAGTCAATTTATCTTATGAACGAAAATTTTAATTTGCCGGTAAAAAACCTTCTTAAAACGCATTGTTCCGGCATTTTCAATACTCACACTTGTAAACTCACACACACAAGTTATTTTTACTCTCTAGCTATTTAAGATGTCTTTTCAAAATGTAAACTTTTTTGGGGGGGTTTTCTTCAAAATACCACCATTATAACCAATATCATTGTAGTCAGTTAAGGCCAGCTCAGAGCAGGAGATGAAGAAAAAGAACAGCAACAACAACACATTTACTTTCAAGCTGGATCAGTTTTACTTTCATTACGCCAGCAAACATGACAACAATTTTGCCAAAAATAAAAAAGAAGTTGTTGTAAGCTTCAGACGTAATAACCATCAATGTGTTGTTCATGTTGTGAGCGCATGCGCCGCATTACTTCTTGGTTTGTTGTGGGTTTTTTCCTTCTGCTTCTTCTTTCTTTTTTTTTGGTACTGCCGGCTTAGCAACCTTCCCAAAAATAAATATAAATAAAGTAGAAGAGCGGGCGAGAGTTTTGTGGATAGTTTCGATTGTTTGTATTGCCTTGCCATCGTCGTTGGTCGTCCAACGCTTGAGTGATATGATTGTGAGTGCTTCCCAAAATAAAACATCTATACGTGAAACTTTCACTTTTTTCGGCAATATATGAACTTTGTTTTTGTTAATTTTCATACTACAACCAAGTGTCAGTAGTATATATGTATGTGTGTGAGTGGTATATGCCATTTTTTGGGATCACAAAAATCTTTGTTGTTTTTGTTTCCTTTATATTGAAATTTTTATCCAGAAAATACATCATTCAAAGTGATAAAATAATCAAGAGTAAAATATTAGTTCTTGGTGTTGTTAGAAATCATCAACACTTGTCAAGTGACTTCTAAACAAAAATTAAACCACTTAGCGCCGAGACTTTTTTGCGAAAAAACTTAACATTTTATATGTAAATGATATTTTTGAGACTTTCTAAGCATTTTTTAATAAATAACTTTTTTCTTTAAAGCCTATAGTTCTGGCCTTCTTTTAAAAGTGCGGAAACTACAGGTATATTGAGAAAATACTCTTTCTACATTCCTAACAAATCCCTGACATTAGATGAATGTAACATTTATGATTAAATGTTTATAGCATATTTAAATTTTCCTCAAAAGTCGAAAACTACAAAAAAGTCGATTTTTTGAATTTCTTGCGTTTTAGGCCAATTGCTTGGAAATGCATAGGTCAAATAAAGCTTTAAAAGCATGGGATGATAGATAACAGACAATACTATAACAAAATGCAAAAAATTCCACAAAAGTGCTGCTACCATTTTTGGTGGCGTTTAAACGGCAAGTGGCTTTATGTGGGTTAAAGATTTTTTCAAGGCAGACCTCCTTGCTTTACTCATTACTAAGCAATGAGTACGGTGGCACAGAGCGTGTGGATCAGACTACAAATCCGATAGTGGTGAGTTCAACGCTCACCATCGGCAAAAAATTTTTTGTTAGCAAAATTATGATGTGGTGGTTTTAGGGTGTTTTTAAAAAATCGATGTAGGATTTTTAGTGTTTAGTTTTGTTACACTTTAAGATTGCCCAAGTTTGAGCGCAATCGAAATATATTAACACGTGCCACTGCACAGTGGTCCCACTTGTATGGGAAGGTCCGACAAAAATATTTATAATCGTCGGATCAATCTAATTTTTCCAGTATATGCCAAAAATAAGTAAAAAATACTTTAGAGAAAAAAATCATCAATATGGGTCCAGTTTTTCCTATAGCCCCCATGTAGCGGTACCGCCCGATTTCAGGTATTTTGAATCTTTTATCTACATTTTCGCCCCCAACTGGCTGTACTTTGGTATTTGGGGTTCCCAATGATCAAAAACCTTCTGCGCCAAAAATTATGGTCTTAGGTCCAGGTTTCGGTATAGCCCTCATATTACGGTACCTCCCGATTTCAGGTATTTTGAAGATTTTATCAACATTTTCGGCCCGAATTAGTCGTAATTTGTCATTTGAAATTCTCAATGAAAAAAAGCTTCTGCGTCAAAAATGGTGGTCTTAGGTCCAGGTTTCGATATAGCCCTCATATTAGGTACCTCCATATTTCAGTAATTTTGAGGTTTTTATCTACATTTTCGGTTCGAATTGGTTGTAATTTGCCTTTTAGAGTTCTTCGTGGTCAAAAAACGTCTCCGACTGGTATCGTGGGCAGCAAAGGAAACAAATTATTCCAATTGAGGTCAGAATATTTCATGGTAGGGGATATAATAAAGTTCGTTGCGGCCGAATTTTACATTTTTACTTATTTTTCATATTATATGTAGCATCATACATATATCAAAAATATACAAATGTAAAAAAAATACATTCATAAGTAGATCCCAAAACAAAAATGTCTAACAGCCAGTTTCTGTATGTCGAAAGAAGAATGTGTGCGAATGAAACACGCCCGAACTTTAGCTTTCGATATAATTTTACCTTTGCTTTTGCTTCAAAACAAACAACAAATTTGAAAAATACACAAGAGTTTGGATGTGTTTCTTTCGCACACATTCTTCTTTCGACATATAGAAACAGGCTGTAAATCTTTAAAGAAAAAAACCAAAACAAACAATTAAAACACAAAACAAATAAGAAACAGAGAATACAGTAATACGGCATATTCACTGAAACGACCTGAGGCATCGTCAGTATATTTAATGTCACACACGGAAATGCAAATATATGCAGCTGGAACCAAATTTTTTGTAAACTTGACACTATTTAGAACATTCTTCAGAAAAATTGGAGAGTGACGAAGGATGGCGAAGTTAGTAAACCTCAACCTCAATTTTTAGGACTTGGAAAAAAAATCAACAAAAAAGTATTATAAAAAATGTACTTTCCAGCACACTTTATGGGAATAATGTCTACAAATTTTTATGTACAAGTAATTTGAAAACCTTGTACTAAAACTTCCAACCAAAACAAACAATTAAAACACAAAACAAATAAGAAACAGAGAATACAGTAATACGGCATATTCACTGAAACGACCTGAGGCATCGTCAGTATATTTAATGTCACACACGGAAATGCAAATATATGCAGCTGGAACCAAATTTTTTGTAAACTTGACACTATTTAGAACATTCTTCAGAAAAATTGGAGAGTGACGAAGGATGGCGAAGTTAGTAAACCTCAACCTCAATTTTTAGGACTTGGAAAAAAAATCAACAAAAAAGTATTATAAAAAATGTACTTTCCAGCACACTTTATGGGAATAATGTCTACAAATTTTTATGTACAAGTAATTTGAAAACCTTGTACTAAAACTTCCATTTCGAAAAAAATAATTTTATCCTTTCAATTTTGAGTTACTTGCCTTGTAAGGGGTCACAACCTTAGTGATGTTTTTAAAGTTTTTAAGAGATCATACGTATGTAAATGTCAACTTCTTCTGTTTTGTTAAATACCGTTATAAATTACAAAAACATTGCTGGAATATTAAAATATGATATGTTTAGAGACAATTTGCTGAATTGTCGCAGAGATTTGCTGATATCGATCTTTCGATTTTTGTCGCAGGTTGGGACCAGTGTGCACTGGGTCCTCAACGTTTTCATGGGCCCTATATACAACTAATATATATATAAAAATCCGCGCCGATTTTCCCAATTTCTTGTAGGGTTGGTGTTTTTAGCCACAATAAAGAACTGGTAAAATGTTTTCATCGATTGGACAATAAATTTGAGCTGGCAAAAAATCGACGGCACTATCGATAATATCGACTATTTTTCAAATATTCAATATCGATAGATAATTTTGTCTATTGATATTATTGATATTATGGATATGAGAAAGTAAGTCCGTATTCACACGTACAAATTGTTTGGAAAAGTAAACTGTACTTTTGTGTGTTTTTATTAAATAAAAACAATTGTTTTTTTATTTGAAAACTTTGCCTATTTGGGGTCGGATCATTTTTAATATTAATTTTAACTCATTACTTTCAAAGGCAGCGCTAAGCGTTTGTCATGAAAGCACAACTAAATGGGCAAATACCCATTGTTGTTGTTAAAATCCAGCAGAGAGCGAAATAAAAATTTAGAGTGTATTGAAATTGAACACAAATTCACATCTAAAAATCTAACACATGTTTTTAGTGGCCATAAAAAACTAGTTATTCAGTGCGAAATTTCCTTGTTAAAATAATGGATTTATAAGGAGTTACGACTATCAAAAATTACTATAAATTTCTATAAAATATTTCGTGTGATCCAGCCAACCAGGTAAACGGACGGACAAGGCCAAATCTACTAAAAATTTTCTGAAAGGGATTTCATAGAAACATTCATGGGAACAAAACCATTATTGCGATGAGGTAAATTTTTTTCTATCAGTGCGTATACCCTAGTTAGCTGAGGGAATAAAAAAGAAAAACAATATCTATATTTATACGACAAAATGTAAACATCCACTTGTATTTTAGATAGTTTTGTTAACAAACCCACATAAAAATACATACATATTCCACAAAATTCCATCACAATATTTATGTCACTATTACGGGGTGTGGTTACTTTGCACGGAAAGTTGTTATCCATCCTTCTTCCATCCATCCAAAGCCGCTCTAATAATTGTAATTTAAAGTCTGGTTGTTTGAAACGCACCATCTTTGACTTAGTTTTTCGTTTAACCCAGTTTTTTGTTGGTGCTGTTGTTGTTGTTGTTGAAAAGACTCACAAAAATGTAAACTACACATGAAACACCTTATAAATTATCAAACTAATTAAAAAAGAAAATAAGGAAGTGACCAATATTTTCTTGCAGTGAGGAGCAAAAAAATCATACAAAGAAAATTATATACATTGGCAAGCGAACAAGTGTAAAATTGCGCACAGCACACAACAGACCCACAAAGCTAACGTAATTTTTGTTTTTGGCCAATAAAAAAATAACAACTTTAAGCCAGTCTCCAAAGCCTGCAAAATGGTGTAGTGCATGGCATATTAATTAATGTTTTTTTTTGCTTTCTTTTTGTTTTTGTTAGTATTGTTGCAAGCACAGTGAAGAAGAAAGTAAGAAAATATGTAATTATTTTATAAAAAAACAACTGTAATGTAATAGATAATTTTTTGCATTTCTCGCGCCTATGCGTTAGTGGGTCAGAGTTTTAGTGACGTAACATGTAACATGGGGAAATTGTTGTAAGAAATTGATTAAATAATATTTTTTCTGCTTGTGAGTATTTTTTGCATTTTATTAATTTAATAAAGAAAAATATTTTAATAAAATATGGAAACAATGGCATTGACTTGAACAAAATAGAATTCTTCATCCCAATTAAAATGCCACGGATACTCCTATGATTTTAATAATATTCAGATGTTTATTGACCCCTGTGAACTCAATTACAACTAGAATACATGTGACATAAATTAAGAGCCTCAGAATTCAGAGCCAGCCATTGACCCAATAGGCTCTAAATGTATGCCGCACCAATACCTTAATTTATACAAACATATAAGCAAGAACTAGACTCATAGGTAAAAAAAAGTCATCTTTGTCCACGATAGAGCTAAGCCCTCAAAAAACCCTATTTCTTTTCAAGTTTGTTTCATTAAAAATTTTTTTCGTTTTAATTCAACAACTAATTCTCCATATAATGAAAATAATTGAAGCACTAATAATAGCGCTTAAAAAAAGGCGCAAAAAATTAAACGTATTCACACCAAATAGCTATGCGTGTTTAGCGTTTACATTTTTCTTCTTCAACGTGCTTTGTTTAATTTATTTCCATTTAATTTTTAATTTGATTAAAAATGCGTAACACAAAACAAAATACGAAAACAACACACAACGAAAAATTATAGTAACACATTTTGGAACAACAAAAACAATAAATTGAATTGTAATACAAAAATATAGTGAATCGAATTGAACCTAAGTAGTAACCATACATACACACCACACAGGTGAATACGTCACATTAGGGAAAATTGCCGCTAATCTGGAATAGTGATGATATGGGACGCATACCACATACATTTTTCTTCTATGTGCGCTTGGAGACCAAGCGAACAGGTTCAAAATATAATGAAGACCCGAGTTGTGTACGTATGTATGTATATATGTATAGTTGAAACAAAACAAAAAATCTCAGTTTACACTTTCACTGATTTTGCTTGCTGGTTTAGCCATAGCCATACAAAATAAATACATACATATAAATATGACATGAGCCTTATGATTAATATTAGGGTGTTGCACGTTTAAATTTGTCACTAGCATTATTGCAATGGTATCAAAATATTAAAAATAATTGAATTTTTACAAATACATATAATTTTTAAATATTTAAAATCGATTTTTTTTAAATATTTAAAAAATGTGTTTTTGTTAAATATTTAAATATTTATTTAACTGGATTTTTTAAAAATATTTTTTCAAAATGTGTTTTTGGTTAAATATTTGTCACAATAGTAGATTTTTTAAAATACTTTTCAAAATCTTGAATTTTTGAAAAAATTTTTTTTTCAAAATCATGGACTTTTTGCAAATATTTTTTTTCCACCTTTGTGAATTTATAAAAATAATAAAAGTGGAATCTTTAAAAATATTAAAAAACGATTTTTTATAAATATTTAAAAATGGTTTAAAATAATATGTATTTAATAATGAACTTTTTTTAAATATTTAAAAACTGAATTTTTATAAAAAAATATTTCTTCTCAACCAAAGATTTTTTTTAAATACTTTTACATAATCGTGGAGTTTTCAAAATATTTTTTTCACTGTCGTTGATTAAAAAAAGTACATATATTTATTTAAAAAATATGTTAAATATTTATTTAATTGGATTTTTTAAAAATATTTTTCAGAATGGTGTATTTGGTAGAACATTTTTTACAATAGTAGATTTTTTTAAAATATGTTTTCAAAATATTGAATTTTGTAAAAAAACTTGATTTTTTTTTTGTTAAATTTTTAAACATTTATTTAACTGGGAGAGAAGTCTCCTTTGTCCCGCCTGGGATTTTTTGTGGAACAATTATTGTTATATATTATGTATATTATTTAACTTGATTGTTTATTTGTTTATTTTTCAAAATGGTGTGTTTGGTAAAATATTTTTTACAATAGTCGATTTTTTAAAATATGTTTACAAAATCTTGAATTTTTTGAAAAATATTTTTGTCAAAATCATGGACTTTTTTTAAATATCTTTTCACCTTCTTGGGTTTAAAAATGGAATCTTTAAAAATATTAAAAAAATGTTTTTTTTTTAATATTTAAAAACTGCATTTTTTAAAAAACAGTTTTTCTCAACAAACAAATTTTAAATACTTTTTTATAATCGTGGAGTTTTTCATTTTCAAAATATTTTTTTCACTACCGTTGATTTAAAAAAACAATTATCATCGTAGATCTTTTTTAAAATATTTTTTTAGAATCGCGGATTTTTAAGAATATTTTTCACAACCCTGGATTTGTTATCTTCGGTTTTCTAAATTTATCGCAATTTTGGATTTAAAAAAATTTTGGATTTCTAAAAAATAGTCTTTCTCAAATGTGGATTTGTGATAACTACATTTTCACAATATTGGATTTTTATACCCTACACCACTATGTGGTAAGGGGTATTATGTGTTAGTGCATTTGTATGTAACATACAAAAGGAAGCGAGATAGACCCATAGTTCCTTCTAGGGATATACATAGAATCACTTTCTGAGTTGATTTATGCATGTCCGTCCGTCCGTCCGTCCGTCCGTTCGCAACATACAGGTCGCATTTGTTGACCGATTTCGCTGAAAATTGGGGAATACCATTTTTTAGACGTCGGAAGATCAAGTTCGAAGATGGGCTATATCGGTCCAAGTTTTGGTATAGCCCCCATATAACGGTACCCCCAGATTTGCGGTATTTTGACGTTTTTAGCGACATTTTCAGACCGATGTAGCTATAATTTGACAGTTAGGATTCTTAAATGTCAATAAACTTATATAACAAAAGTTGTGGACAGAGGTCCACGTTTTGGTATAGCCCCCATATAACGCTACCCCCCGATTTACGGTATTTTGAAGGTTTTAGCTACATTTTCAGACCGATTTAGCTATAATTTGACATTTAGGGTTCTCAAGTATCAATAAACTTATATAACAAAAGTTGTGGACATAGGTCCACGTTTTGGTATAGTCCCCATAAAACCCCCGATTTACGGTATTTGGACGTTTTTAGCTACATTTTCAGACCGATTTGGCTATAATTTGACATTTAAAGTTCTTAAATGTCAATAAACTTATATGACAAAACTTGTGGACATAGGTCCACGTTTTGGTATAGCCCCCATATAACGGTACCCCCCGATTTACGGTATTTCGACGTTTTTAGCTACATTTTCAGACCGATTTAGCTATATTTTGACATTTAGGGTTCTTAAGTATCAATAAACTTATATAACAAAAGTTGTGGACATAGGTCCACGTTTTGGTATAGCCCCCATAGAACGGTACCCCCGATTTACGGTATTTTGACGTTTTTAGCTACATTTTCGGACCGATGTAGCTATAATTTGACATTTAGGGTTCTTAAATGTCAGTAAACTTATATATAAAACTTGTGGACATAGGTCCACGTTTTGGTATAGCCCCCATATAACGGTGCCCGCTGATTAATGGTATTTTGACGTTTTTAGTTACATTTTCAGACCGATTTAGCTATAATTTGACATTTTGGGTTCTTAAGTATCAATAAACTTATATAACAAAAGTTGTGGAGATAGGTCCACGTTTTGGTATAGCCCCCATAGAACGGTACCCTCCAATTTACGGTATTTCGACGTTTTTATCTACATTTTCAGACCGATTTAGCTATAAATTGACATTTAGGGTTCCTAAGTGTCAATAAACTTATATAACTAGTGGGCATAGGTTTATGTTTTGGAACCCCCCATATAACGTTACCGCCCGATTTCAGGTATTTTGACGTTTTAAGTCACATTTCCAGACCGAATTAGTTATAATATTACCGATTTTCGGTATTTTGAGGATTCTAGCTAAAATTTTTAACCGAATTAGGAGTTATTTGACATTAAAGGCTCAAAAACTGTCAACATAGGTCCATGTTTTATTATAACACCTATATAACGGTACCTCCCAATTTCTAGCCCACCAAAAATTGTCAAAATACATAGTTAGATATAGGCATCATAAAAAAGGGTCTCCCGAATGAAGCATTTTATGTACATTATCAGACATTTTAACGTACCCACTTAAAGTTGGGAACAGGAATGAAAACTAATTATTCCATTTTAGTTCAGAATATTTTATGGTGGAGGGTATGAAAAGTTCGGCCCGGCCGAACTTAATGCTTTTTTACTTGTTTAAAATTGTTTTTGTACAATCTTTTTAAATATTGTTTTTGCAATCGTGGATCTTTTTTAAAATATTATTTCGCAATGTTTGATTTTTTAAATATTATTTTGTAATCGTGGATTTTTTAAAATATTATTTTGTAATTTTGTGTTTTGTAAAAAAAAAATATTTTGCTGTCGTGGATGTTTTAAAATATTTTTTCGCAATCGTAGATTTTTTAAAATAACATTTCATAGATTTCAAAAAAAATTCACAATTGTCGATTTTTTTTGGAATAATATCTTTCACAGTCTTTGAGTAAAGAAACACACATTTTTAACAAGAATAATTTTGTCAGGCACCATCCAAGCCACAGGCGTTCATGTTTAAGTAGATTTTTTTCAAGCAAATTTTGCAATAAGATAAAAATGATTATTTACGAACTGAGTACCCTATTTGGACGAAACTTTGAAAATCGTACAAGTTTTCCCAAAAGTATTTCAGGTTCCAAGAAGGTCTATATCGGACAACATCTGCGGGTACCTCCCTCACAAAAGTTCTAAATTTTCCCTAAGATATACTTTGAGGCTGTTCGACGATTGTTCCATTGTTTGATTCTGTTTACAACGATACTTCTTCTAGCTTTCTTAGGACCTTTCTTATTGGTATACTGTTGATTTACTAGGAGCCGATTAGTTCATCGACTCTTGACTTAAGTTCAATATACAATACACTCGAAAATACTTGGTCCTGTCCAAAACTAATTTTGTCTCCTTTCTTGTGTAGGGGACATTTAATTAAATATTGTCTTTGTTCTGTAACCCACCCTAATATAACATCGAAATTGCATTTGACTGAATCTGATGTTTTCTTTTCTTTGTTTTTTATTTCTTCCTTTTGTTTTGCCTTTTCTTGTTGCATTTCTTTTCTGGTGGCTTTTGTTGCGATTGCGCAACCATAATAAATATCCATATATGGTTGGTGGTGGTCATTGAGTTGATTTCCATCGTGCCTACTTTATGCCACAGGCACAGTAACCAATGCTCCAATCACGAAAAAATGTCATAAAAACTGCGGTAAAACATGTCTTGGTCATATGTTGCACTCTAAAGGAACATATTTATGGGTACTCTTGATGCAAAGCATAGAAAAATTAAAAAGTAATTGGCTTATAGTCTTTTAAAAATAGAAAAAAAATATATTTCTAGAAATTTTTTATTTTATTTTGAAATACAAATAATGTTTTTATATTCTTGTTGAACCAATTAGTCTAGACGATCTTGATATGCTAATCAAATACAGAAATTTCTTTTTGAAAAGACTTCAATCAGAAGTCCTATTGGCTTTCAATGAGAAGGCATTTTGTCTTTCTTTTTCCGCTATAAAATGACCTCAAGATTTTCTAAGATAATCCAACAAAGGGAACCCATCAATATTTTTTGGGCTTCAATATTTTAGTAATTTCAAACATTTTCCCATAATGATTAAAACAGGCAAACAAATTGCATATTAAATCACTTTCTTTGCATTCCGTTTAGCATCGAAAGTCAAATGCAAACAAGAAAAGAAAATCACGTAATCGAAGGCATTGTTGTTGCTATTGTTTTCGTGTTACCTACAAGTGCGGAATAATTGCAACTTAATTTCGTTTTCGATTTCATTCAGAAAAACATTGTCAGAAAACAAAAGCAGTGCATTATGCAAAAAAAGTATAATAATAAAATATAACAGCAAAAACAACAACATACAAATTGTAGTGTTAAATAAGTATAGCATTACCTGTTGTTGTTGTTGTTGATGCATCTGATGTGGTCCAAAACAATAATAAAACAGAAAATGCATAATACACATACTTACACATGTACATATGGCCCCTGTATATATTTATATATGTACATATGTATGTGCCATCATACACATGTTCACGTTAATACAACTTGGCCAAAACATGATGATAATTCAAAAAGATACAACAATAATAAATTCACATAGCCACAGTCAGCCGGTAGCAGAAGAAATGAATGAAAGTGTTACACTTTCCGCTTGTTTGTTGTGTTTCTTTTATTCGCACAAACAAATGTCTGTCTATGGTTGGTATCTTCGTGGTTAGTAACTGCAATCGCAAATGTTGGAGCATGCAATTGGAGCTGTAATATATTTATAAGAGTAACCGGTTATCAAACTAGGCGTTATTTGATATTCGCTAGGGGAAAAGGTAAACGTTATCGACCAAGTTGCAACAAATTTTAAAATGTTTTTAATGGAAATGTTACCGAGAGGATACTCGTATGCTTCAGCCAAATTGAATTTTGACTGTTTTACTTTCAGTGAGAGGAAACCCCCATTAAAAATCTATAATTCTATCAATTAATGTTCAATTTTAACGCTAATGCTTTGGCTTGGTATTTTTAAAATTCTGACCCAAAACTAATGCACTTTATCGTTATAATGCCAACAATTTGGTGTTATCGCCACACAATGGTTCAGAATAGTTTTTCCTGATCAAAACTCGGTAACATTTGAACGCTAAGAGATATTTTCATCATTTTTTTGTTCGGCAGATAACACACTCAGCTTTCCGCATCAATAACGATCAAATTCGATCCAGTAGTTGCAGAGGAATTCAAGGACAAAGTTAAAATGTTGAGTTTTATATTTCATATTTTGCATCATGATATCAGCTATTTTAATTTTTTTATATGTTTGAATTTATTAAAAAAAAGTCAAACCAATAACCAATAAAAAAATCAAACAAAATTTTTCAAAGAATTTAAAATTTGTTCCAATATAAAAAATACTCTTTGAGTTTTCATAGAGCTTATATAACTCTTAAAAAAAAATCATATATTAAAAAATGTCCATTTGTGTAAAAACAAGTAAAAAAGTATCAGTCGGCTTTGTCGACTGAGGTATACTCTCACCTAAGATATGGATTAAGTTAAAATCTCAAAAATTTTGCGGGAGGAGATGCCTAATGGAATGGTCCGACATAGTCCATTTTGGAAGAGTGTCTTATTTTGGGAGTCATTCCTCTCGATAGGACCTTTATATCAAGAAACATGGACTTGCGGATGAAAAACATCATATCGCTGTAAACAGAGCAACTAAGAGTACCTCCGGTAACAATTTCCAAGGGATTTTCGCACAGACCCTTAAACGCACTTAAACAAACATTTTCTCAATTTGTGTGGGTGGTACCCTAAGAAATGGACCGATAGGGTCCACTTTTGAACATAGTCTAAGTTTGGACAAAATATTTCAAGATCCAAAGTTTGAACCAAATTGGTTGCTTGCTTCGTTTAGAAATTTCGCGTACCATTTTAGCGAATTATTTCGAACTTTTGTGGGGGAGGTACCGGAAGGAGTGGACCTATATGGACCATCTTCGAATTTCTTTTAATATTCGAAGAAATATTACGATATGCAAAGTGTGGACCAACGCAGTATTCGGTTCGGGAGTTGTTGTGGGCACCAGCCACAACACATGCTGGCCGAGGGGGTTTTTTACAGTTTTAGGGTCATTTTCTCAAGAAGTATGGATTTGCCAGTGCAAAAAACTTGTACCATTGTAATAGGGGCCTTGAGTGCAACCTGTTGCAAGAAAAATCAAAACGATTTGAGACGAGGTACTAACCTGCACTTTTCCGAAATTTGGTGTGGGAGGTATCCGAGGGAGTTGACATATATAGTCCATATTCTAACCCGATCGTAGAAATATTACGATGCCCAAAATATGAACCAAATCGGTTACTGCCTTCGAGAGTTATTGTGCGAAGCATTTTACTGAAATATGTTGAGCTTTTGTGGGGGAGGTACCCAAAGGAGTGGACCGATAAGGCCCGTATTAGAACTTGATTTAACTTTGGGCAAAATGTTACTATTGCCAAAGTTTGCATCGAATCGTTTTACTCGTTCTAGATTTACCGCGCGCTACATCCGCAAAACACGGTGCCATAGCGGGTTTTTATAGCTTTCAGACCATTTTCTCACACTTTCATACGGGCAAAATGTGCCTCATCGAAATAAAAGTTTTAGACCCCAAGTATGTTTGAACGTAATTCGTTAAGGCAATTTGGTGTCGATTTAGCCATGTCCGTCCGCCTGTCTGGCTGGGGCGCACGATAACTCACGAACGGATCAACCGATTCGAACTAAATTTTGCCCAAACTTAGTTTATGTTCGAAGATGGGCTAAATCAAATTTCATTAAATTTAAATAAAAAATAATTTAAAAAAAAATTAAGTTTCAGTGTATTATTTAGAAATGCACTAAAAACTAGAAAATAATTTGTCGCTTAGCCTCAACAAATATATTCTTTCTCATGATGAAATCTCTCAAATAAACGCTTGCCGTTTAATTTTGCCACCATTTATAATTTAAATGCAAGCGTTTTATTTACCGTTTAATTTTGCCACCATTTATAATTTAAATGCAAGCGTTTTATTTGAGAGATTCCATCATGAGAAAGAATATATTTATTGAGGCTAAGCGACAAAATATTTTCTAGTTTTAAGTGCATTTCTAAATAAAACACTGAAACTTAATTTTTTTAAATTATTTATAACTTTTTAGTAAATACATTTTTTTGACCACTGAGAAAAAAATTATAGTCAATTTAGGCCGAAAATTTAGATAAAAACTTTAAAATGCCTGAAATCGTGTAGTACCGTTATATAAAGTCTATACCAAAACCTGGACCTATGTCCACAATTTTTGGTGGGGAAGTTTCAGTACAATTGGGAACCCCAAATGCCAAATTACAACCTAATCGGGTTAAAAATGAAGATAAAATCCTTAAAACACTTGAAATCAGATGGTACCGCTATATGTGGGCTATACCAAAACCTGGACATATGTTCACAAATTTTGGTGGGGTGTATCATTGGAAATCCCAAATGCCAAGTGACAGCTAATTCGGACAAAAATGAAGATAAAATCCTCAAAATACTTGAAATCGAGTGCTACCGCTATATGGGGGCTGTAGGAAAAAATGGGCCCATATTCATGTATTGTCATCCAAATCTGAAAAGTGTGCAAAATTTCAGTTCGATTGATCAAGAGCAACTGCGTTAAAAATGAATTGCTAGATTTGAACTAAATCGGATGGTACCGCTATATGGGGGCTATAGGAAAAAAGTACCCATATGGGATTTAGTTTCATATTCATTTATTGTCATCCAAATCTGAAAAGTGTGCAAAGTTTCAGTTCGATTGGTCAACTGCAACTGTGTGGAAAATGAAATAAAACACCGTAAAAAACACTGTAAAAATTGTAAAAATGGACCAATATTGGGTTTGATTCCTTTTTTTATGTTTTCACGATTTTGCTATCGAAATGGGGCCAAAGAAAATTTTGTAGCTGTAAAAATTTTTGAGATATAGAAGTTCAGGTCATATTTTTTTGGTTTTCTAGCGGATTTCCACCAAAATCGTGAAAACTAAAAAACCCTAAAACTTACATCTTGGCGATGACCAAATATTGGGGTTTTGCCCAGGAAAATCGATTTCTGAACCACTGTGCGCCGTTTACCCCATGACTCACTTTCACAGACTGGTGCATAGAACTTGATCCAAAATATCATGTCACACAAAATAGTCACATATTGCCACCTTCTTCGAAATTCTTCTCTATATACAATAAACCGATTATTAGGTTTCCCTATTTTTCTACATATCCATAAATCTCTGATCATACATAATGTTGTTCCACGATTGACTGGAAACACGGTGTATAAATTTTTTTATTACATAACATTATGCATTATGGATGTAAAGAGAAAAATGAACAACAACAATCAATGAAACCAAAACCGGCACACAAATCAATTTTCACTTGTTGCACACCGTTGCAATGCTTTGCGCATACGCAGTACAATGGCAAAATTTATGGCAAATTCAGTCAGTCAACAACTGCATATATTAAGTAGAGCTTGTTTTAGTTGTTTTTTTGTGCCAGCTTTAGTGTTGCCTTGATATCAAACGAGGCTAAATCTAATCACGTTTACTCTTTTTTTTGTTCTCCTTTATACCACTTTGATTATGTATTTTGCTGTTTTTTACTATTTGCTGTGTGTTGCTTGGAGGAGAAATGAGTGTGATTGAAACAAAAATGTAGTTCAATATAAACATGTGCAACACAATATTTTGTGCGCTCACGCGACCAACTGCTGTAATGACATTTTCCAATATAGCCTTTAGTTACCTTCATCACTTGCCAATGAAATCAGTTAAGATTTTTCGTAATTTGGTAACGAAAAAAAAAATTAACTTATTTAGATGTTTATTGAACTCCATAGATTTGAAAATTGTTTTATTATTTCTACCTATTTATAGTGACTTTGAAAAAGCCATTAGCCTTCTTTAAGAAGTACTTTAATCTTCGAAGAGCATTTGGTGTTCTTTGATAAAAGCAAAACTACTTACTTACCCAGCAAAATTTGAAGGAAGGGTTTCCATGCGATGACGTGATTTCATGGCATCTTTTGCATTGGTTCAAACGAAGTCGTGAAAGATCCGATCTTTTCATTAGCATTTGAACCAATGCAAAGGAAGTCGTGAAAGATCCGATCTTTTCATCAGCATTTGAACCCATGCAAAGGAAGTCGTGACAGATCCAATCTTTTCATCAGCATTTGAACCCATTCCATCGATCCAATAGATATGAATTATGTGTTTTTATTTATACACATTTTTCTAGATATATAAGATTAATTATTAACAATAGGCTTGATGTTGTCGGAGACTCGTCGTAATGATAATGTCATTGCAAAAGGTTGGTGAAAATGGCATGCCAAAGCATTGGTGGAAATGACATGTCAAATCATTGGTGAAAATGACATGTCAAAGCATTGGTGTAAATGACATGCTTCGGATCCAAAAAGGAATAGCTACTTTTGGGGCCCACACTCATATAAAATTCATCGATGAAGATGCTAAAAAGATGACATGCCAGATCACTTTCACCTATGATTGAATGGCATCTTTGGCATCGAACATTTTGCTGGGTAAGTATTAAGTAATGAGTACAGTGGCACAGATCGTGCACGTCCGACTACAAAATCGAGAGTTGTGAATTCAACGCTCACGGTCGGCAAACGACTTTTTTTGGTAAGAAAAATGACATGACATGAAAGCGTTTAAACAACATATAATGCTCATAAGAGTGGAAAGTATGTTTCCCTAACCAGCAAAAAATTTGGAAACCACATCAGTCGAATATAACCTATTACAATCTTATGTAAACATTACTAGTATGCTGAAAAATAATGGGTTATTTATTTACTAGGCAAAAGTATTTATTTTACTCATTACTAAGTAATGTGCATTGTGGCGCATAGTGTGTGGGTATGACTACAAAACCAAGAGATGTGAGTTCTACCCTCACCGTCGCCAAACGAGTTTTTAGTAAGAAAAAAATTCGATGCGTTTTTGATATACATTTACACGTTTAAACAACTCTTATGTTCGTAAACGTGGCAGAGTGTCCAGTGTGTTTGGCTTAAAATCAGAGGTTCAATTCCGACAGAGAGCAAAATAAAAATTGAACATAAATTTATCTCAACATTTCATAGAATATAACATAACAGAATAACTACTTACTTTGAGTGACATGCCCTTGTAAAAATAATGAGTTAGTAGGTTGATTTGTAGTTAGTAGTAGTTAGAAGTAGTTACGGCTACCAATGAAATTTTTGGCTTCAGTAGTAAGATCTTTGAATATTACTTTTTCGGTCATCTATTAGAGGACCAGTTAGACTTCGTATTTTTATACCCTTAGGCTTTAGGCTGGGGCGATTTGAATGGAAGGAAAGAACACCCTATTGGGTCCTTCGCGTTTCTGATTCCTGGGATTGTACTGAGCAAAAAAGTCCACTAGACCATATATCTAAGGTGAAAATCGAGCCTCCCGATTTTGACTTGAAGTTTTTTATCCACAAGGCCAAAACTGCCCGAAGAAGCGTTCCAATGCTTTTGCGATCCACTAGAGAGTTCTTAATTATTGTCTTGGCTACAATTTTTGCCTTTGTTATAGATCGAAAATCTCAATGGCTTGGCTGTTATATGCCAAAATATCAAAAAACAAATCGTGGATAAAAAACGTCAAAATCGGGAGGCTCGATATACACCGTAGACATATGTTCTAGTAGACTTTTTTACTCAGTGCAATCCCAGGAATCAGAAACGCGAAGGAGGCCAGTCCATACTTTCTGAGATAATGGCCCAAGGGCTCCAAAAAAGCCTACTGGCACCAACTAAACTGGGTAGTAAGTATGATCACACCCGAAGGGAGGAACTGATCTGGTCCAAACGTTGTACATCGTATTAGTTCTTACGGACCCTTTCGGGTACCTCCCATACAAAGTTTGGAAAGAGTGCAGTTTAAGGACTCGCCTGGGGTCGTTTTAAAATTTTAGATTTTTTTTTTCGGGGTCAAGTCCATACTTCCAGAGAAATTGACCCAAAAACTCAACAAAAAATTCTACGTCAGAAGTATTGTGTTTACTTCTTTTCTTTAGGTCCGAGGCTGATGGTACATCTCTGTCGGCACAGCTGAATGATACTTTCTTACTTGTTGTAGGGAAAACCTCTTGTTCTTGGATAAGATGACGTGTTTATGTGCGATGAGGAGTCATTTTAAAGCTTTTTGATTTTGAAAAATTTAGGAAGACCTCGAGATCTTCTATCACGAACCCTATTAGAGGACCTCCGGATATTTCATGTAGAACACTAAACCTTTTTAATGGAATACCCCTTCTTTAGAAGATTCACGTCTTCCTTGGAAAGGGGTTTAACATTCTTTGAGAAAACATGTTGCCATTCCATAGAAGGTTTGTTAATCTTCGCTTTTCAATTTTGGTAAGTATACCAACCAAAAATACTGCTGTGAACATCGAGTTTTAATTTATTGAGCCTTCTTTTTTTATAAACGTTAGAATTTTTAACTAAAAACGCCCAACTTTTATTCTAATAGGGCCTTGATTCCTTTGCTTCGACTGTTGCTTGACTATTCACAATTTAATATATAATGTATTATATGCTAAATACCCCCAATGTCATAAAAGAGAAATTCTTCGAATTATCAATAGATTTAAAAAGAAATTGCTCTATATAAAGTGATTTAATCCTTTATAAAATTTAGCAAAAAATCGACCCCCATAAACAGACCAAGCTGTCTCACATAGAAACAAAAACATACAAATTAAGTGAAAGTTTTATGCCATCATATACATACAAATAAATGTGTTTTTTTCACTTTTATTTTTATTTTTTGCTATGGTCCAAAACAAAAGAAAATAGTTCGATTTAACTGCCCCTCACCTCACCCAAACACGAACATTTCAAACAAAAGTTTTTTTATTTCACAAATAACCAGAAACAAAGCAATATCACATCCAAATTCCAACTGTATTCATAATTAACAAAGAAGTAGTTGTTGGCACTTTTTTTCTTCTTTCATTCAAAATGTATAAAAAAATTAATATGCTTAAATCTAAAATTAACATAAAAGAATATAATATACATAATTATAAAAGACCAGGCAGCAAAAATTTATTTCATGCAAAAAGCAAAATAAAAAAAGATTTATAGAAACAATTATGAATAAAAAATTGAATAAAAAAGTACGCCAACGATGTGTGACGAATTTTACAATTTTATAACCGATCCACATTAAATTTTAATTGAAAATAGCAGTTTGCTGGGCCTAAGATCATTTCTGACAGGCAGAAGGAAATAGGAACATTCTCAACATATTTGTTTTTCCCTTTCGGACACTAATCTCATATAGATTCTACAGATCTGGAAATTTATTCCATTAACTAGTCACATAGTGTGTACTTTTGATAGCCAATTTCGTTCTTGATCTCGATCTTGTTTAACGAAACTCACATAGGTCTTTATTCCTTTAGGGCAACTTTATTTTAAGATATTTTTACCCCAAAACAAAATGTTTGGGTTACACTAATTACTAAACATACTCTCATCACAAATTATGTTAAGGTAGTCCCATGCACACACACATGCAAAGTATACCAAAAACCGTGAAATGCCATCACATGTTTAACTGTTCTTAGTCTGCTAATGAAAGTGAAAACAGACAAAAAGAAAAAAACAGAAAAGAAGAGAACAAGTAATGCCAAAAACTGCTCGAAACCGGTAACAGTGAACACAACAACCAAAAAGCATTTTTTTGTATCTTAAACAAAATTATGTAAATTATATTTAATGACAGAAAGAAAGAAATTTATTTAAAAAACAAAACAAAAACTAATCAGATTCCTTTTATTTGGAAGCTTAAGACTACTACTATCTCACATAAAATTAAAATAATGCTACTTTTGAAAAGGAAAATAAAAACAATCTCTAAACGACATAATATGGCTTTGTTTCTGTTTTTGTTGTGTTTTTTCTTGCCTGCCATAGTGAATTGGCTTTAAACCATTGACCTAATTTTTGATGTGTTAACCGTTTGTTTTTTCTTACTTATATTCTTCTTTAACTTGACTGCGCAGTCGTAAATTTCATGTTAAACAACCACTCACTCTCTTCGCATTATATTTTTAGGTACACATACATACATACCTATGTGTTTGTTTTTGTATCTGCTATATATAATTCTTCTTATTGTATTCATGAGGTAGGCCTTACTTTCTTTTCAGAAATTTCATTGATGGTAGAAAAAAAAACAACAAACAAAATGAAATCATTTACGAATGGTCTGAATTTTGAACGAAATAAATAAATTTGTCATAATATAGTATAAAACTATTGTATTTTGACAACAACAAACACTTTTACGAACAAATACATATACAAATATATAGAAGACTATTTATTTATTTTTTTATTTTCGAAATATTTATTACAATTAAAAATCATAATAAAAATTATAAAAAAAGCACTAGCAACTAGCGCTATCGGCCTTATAGAAGACTATTAATTTGTCGAATCAGTGGTTGCTAGACTTGTTGAGTGGGATCCATATCAAGCGAAATCATATGAGTTCTCGTTTCCCATAATATGGCAGTGTAACAGAACACCAGGAACAATCGGAAGGAATTTGTCAGGTTTTCCAAGGCTTTTCTAGGACAATTTCAGATTTGATGCTAAAAGCTTCAATGGCTTAAAGAGTCGCTTGACTACCCACCAAGATAGTCAACGGTTCAAAGATCTCAGCATCTAGACTTTTGATCAAATATGCTACCGTACTGATAACGATTATCTCAGTTTCGAATACACCGTCCGGAGGAGGATACTTCGGTTCCGCTCGTCTCTACTTGGGATTAAGTGGGAAATCTACCGACTACATATGTTTGATCTCGATATTATCAAATCGAATAACAGGTGATATATGGCCATATTTGTTCCCCCAAATTTAAGTGTTGAATCTCATACACCGGAAGTTCAGCACTGTATTCGGAGCTGCTTGTTCAGTACTTCTATAAGCTCCGGTTACTAAAATTGAGGCTGCTCCTTGCACCTTCTCTAAGACCTGCAAGGAATATTTTATGTCGATAGAAGACTTATTTAAGGCCCGTGTATACATATAGGAGAACTTCTAAAGGTATTCTGTACATAGGGGACCTATTGGGATAGTTGTTATAAAGAAAAAGTCTGTTCTAAAGACCCTTCTACAGAGGTCTTAGATAGAACACCTTTAACCGGTCTTCTATGTAGAGAATAGGTTTAACAGATTACTATGGGTAAATTTTGAACTATTTTGAGGGAGGTGCCCGAAAGTGTTGTCCGATATAGAAAATCTTGAAACTTGATCCAAATTTGGAAAACATTTACCGATATATGCAGTTTTGCCCAAATTGTACTTTTGTGGAGAATTTTTAAAAAATTTGTGCAAGAGGTATAGATCATATTGTGACCTATGATATATGTACATATGTATGTATGTCTAGAATAAATATTACGATGTCCAAAGCTTGTATCAAATTGGCTACTCCCTTCGAGAATTATAGTGTGAATTAGTATGGCGAAAATTTTTGATAATTTTGAAGGGTACATACCGAAAGGAGAGAATTACTATGGTCAATGTTTACTTACTTACTTAGCTGGCCCATTGCAGAACATTTTTTCCATAGACCGGACTAAGAAAAGATCTCCAATTCTCTCTGTTTTTCGCTTCGCTTTCTGGAATACCGCGCCTTTTCATTTCTTCATCCACTTGTATGCTTCATCTAAGCCTGCCGATTCTGCGTGCACCGCCATGCGGGTTCATCATCGCTCATTCTTATGATATGGCCTAGCCAACGCAATCGTTGCATCTCGATACGTTTAACTATATTCATGTCTTTGTATAGCTGATATAGCTCGTGATTCATACGACGTCGATATTCACCGTCAACGCAAATCTTTCTTTCGAAGAATTTTCCTCTCAAACACACCAAGCACTGCCTTATCTGCTTGCGCAAGTACCCATGCTTCGGAGCCATACATTAGCACGGGTAGTTTCAGCGTTTTGTATAGTGTTATTTTTGTTTGACGAGATGTGGCTTTGTTTTTAAATTGCTTACTTAGACCATAGTAGCATCTGTTGGCCAATACAATTCTTCTTCTTATTTCACAAGTGATGTTGTTTGTTGTGTTTATGGCAGTGCCGAGGTAGACGTAGTCTTTAACTACCTCAAAATTATAGGTACCAACTTCCACAGTTGGTCCGAGCTCTATGGACGCTTTGCGCGTCGACATCATCAATTTGGTCTTTTCGCCATATACCGCCAGACCCACTTTCGCATATTCTGCTTTGACCTTCCTAAAGGTATCAGTTATTTCCTTTACTGATCGTCCCATGATGTCTATGTCATCAGTCATCGTTTGGTACTGAACTGTTCGGAGAGGTTCTTTACAATTTTAACTGAGGACCTAGTATCAGTTAAAGTCATCTTACAAAGCCGGATGAGCTTTGCAAGAATACCAACTTCACACATTGCTTGGAATACCTTTGATCGGAGGGGACTGTCGAATGCTGCTTTATAATCGACAAAAGGGTGATATGTGTCGATCTGCATCTCTTGGGTCTTCTCCAGGATTTGCCGCAGGGTAAATATCTGGTCAATGGTGGTCTAAAGCCACATTGGTATGGTCCAATTATTTCGTTGACCACTGGCTTTAGTCGTTCGCACAATATCCCTGACACTATCTTATAGGCAAAAGGGAGAAGACATATGCCCCTATAGTTGGAGCATACAGTCTTATCTCCTTTCTTGTGGACGTGACACAGGATGCTCAGGTTCCAATCGTCGGGTACGCGTTCTTCCTGCCAGATGGTGCTAACTAGCTGATGCATACACCTTATCAGCGCCTCGCCTCCGGTTTTAAACAGCTCGGCTGGTAAGCCATCGGCTCATGCTGCTTTATTATTCTTCGGCCGGTTGATTACTGTTTTTACCTCATCTTGGCCGGGCGGTATACATTCTATACCATCTTCGCTACTATTGGATACCAGCAGATTGGAGAAATGTTCCTTCCATATCCTGAGCACGCTATCCGTATCTGTTACCAGATTACCTTGCTGGTCTCTACAGGAGGATGTGCCTGTACCAAAGCCATCTGTTTGATGTTTCACTCTTTGGTAGAATTTTCGGACTTCATTCTGGCTCCTGTATATCTCGATTTTTTCACACTCCCGCTTTTCCATTTCTTTCTTTTTCTTGCGGAAAAGACGTTTCTCTTCTCTCCTTTTCTCCCGATATCTCTCTCGTGCGCTACGCGTTGCTACTGATTGTAATGTAGCTCTATATGCCGCGTTTTTCTCTTCGGTAGCAGCACGACACTCCTGGTCATACCATGAATTCCTTTGTGGAGGTCTCTGGTATCCAAGTATGGATTTTGCGGCTGTTTGCATGGAGTGGGCAATATTTTGCCATTGTGTTGTTATGTTATCGGGACAAGGAGTGCTCTCATTAAGTAATTGGGCTAGTTGAGTGGAATATGCTGTGGCTATCTGTTGTGTTTGCAGCCTATCGATGTCCAACTTCCGCGTTGTGTCTGTTCGTGATTTATTTGCAACGTTTAGACGGGTACGTACCTTTACTGCAACAAGGTAGTGGTCCGAATCGATGTTTGCGCCTCGGAACGATCGTTCATCCAACACGCTCGATGAATGTCTTCCATCTATCACAGCATGATCAATTTGATTACTTGTTCTTTGATCTGAAGACAGCCAGGAGCCCTTATGAATATCGAGATGATTAAATCCGGTACTGCTAACTACCATGTTTTTTGCAGCTACAAAGTCTGTCAGCCTCATACCCATGTCAGATGTTTCACTGTGGAGACTGAAATTCCCGACTTTTGAGCCAAAGATATTCTCATTTCCAATTTTGGCATTAAAATCGCCTAGAATAATTTTAATGTCTTTTTTCTGTAAGTTTTTGAGTCAAGGGGACAGTAATTTATATGAACGCCCATCGGGCCAACTATATCTTTGGTCTGTTCGTCCTTTTCTTCAGTGGGAGCATGAGCGCAAATAAAGCAGATGTTGAAGAATTTAGCTTTTATTCGAATTGCAGCAAGTCTTTTATTCACTGGGGTGAAGCTGGATACCAGATGTTTTAGTCTCCGACTAACTACAAATCCGCAACCAAACTCATGCTTTACGTCATGACAACTATAATACAGTGCGTCACCTTTAGGTGTTGTTGTGACGCTTTTCCCAATCCATCGTATTTCCTGTATGGCAGTAATATCGGCCTTGTACTTTTCAAGTACGTCTGCCAATGCGAAGACTGCACCTTCTCTATAAAGAGTGCGAACATTCTAGGTGCAGATTCGCAGATCATAGTCCTTAAAACGTTTGCGGGTTTCGTCAACTTTAGAGGGGTTCGTTTTTCTTTTCTTTTGTTTTTTCATAGTAGGCTGTTTTTTTTCTAGGGGAGGGTTACTAACCCGACGCCCAAACCCAAGTTTTTAACGTTTTATTGGTGAACGCGCGGCACATTTTAGCTCACTACCTTTAACGTGTGTTAAAGGCAGTTCCCCAGGTGACACCACGGGGAGGTCAGTGTCCACTTGAGATGGAAGAGGGCCCAAGATAAATCCTGGGCTTTGCCATGTTAAAACCGGTCAGGACCGTTCCTTGGTATCTTCCATCCCCTACGTCACCCATGTTTTAACATTTTCAAAATCGAAAAATGAAAAAGTTTTAAGGGTGTTTAAGATAAATTCATAAATAGAACAAAAATGTTTTATACTGGTATAAAAGAAAAAAGTTATTCACAAATTAAAAAAAAAAAACGTATAAAAGATAATAATTATTCGAATCGATCTACCAAATCAATTTATATCGTCATACAATTTCCGATATCTCATCATCATTTATTTGTAGCTTTTTTCCTGATTTTCTGCCATTGATGAAAATTCCATTCTTCTGTTCCATGATAAATGTCTCAGTGAAAGTGTTGTTAAAAGTAAAAGTATAAGCTTTTGAGTCATTTGGTTGGTGCTACTGCTGTGCGTCGTGTCTCCAAAACTTTATTTGTCTTTGTTTTTTTTCGCTTTGTTTTTCATTAACATTTTTCACCACCATCACCATCATTGCCCTTTACTAATCCCTCCATCATCATCATTATTATTATCTGTTGTTCAGCATCTTCTTCTAAAATCTTCCTTCATAAAACAAAAAGTTCAACTCATTTAACTTGAATGCCGTTGTTTTTTGTTGTTGTTTTCTTTTGTGTCCGTTTGCGTTTGCCAAAATTCATTGAGACAAAAACAAACATGCGTGCCAATTATTTGTTTTTGTTGTTGTCTTTTTTAAATCTTCTTATTTTCCAATGATTTCTTATCTCTTTCTTTTCTTGAATTCTTTTGTTTTTCCAGGCAGGAAATCTCCATTTTTGGGGTTCATTTGCAAAACAAACGGTAATAATTTTTGGTTTTTTATATACAAAATTTGCTTAAGTTTTCATGTGTTTGCTTATGTTTTGTTTGCCTTTATTTTTTTAATAATAATTTCTGATATTGTTTAAATAGTTACCAATGAAATACCTAAAAATTAAATAATTTGTTTTTTTTTTTCAAATATTTTATATTTCCAAGAAGGTTTGTGTGTAATTTATACATATTTAAAAATAATTTACAATGTGCATATTCGCACAACAAATTTACCACAACATCAAACAGATTACACACCCAAGTAGAGCAAAATTTGAGGCTTTCCTTACAGTTTCCAGTAAGAAAGTCTCCTTACCAAATAAGGGGTTTATACAGTACTTTGTGGAAGCCATACAACCCATACAACCCGAAACATTTCACTTGTAATTTGAGAATTTCATTTAAAATTCGAATTATTTCGAATTTCAAATTAAATTCTCAAATTACAAATGAAATAATTCGAAATGAAATAATCAAATTACAACTGAAATTCTTCGAATTACATGTAAAAAATTGTGTAGAGTGAATTTATTAAAATTATTTTCATAAAATTATGTGTTCTTAGATCGTGTTCCATAATGAAGTAATTTTATGAAATTGGGGTAATGGGGAACTCGATCTAAGAACGCCTGATTTCATGAAATTATTTTTTTTTGAAATCGCTCTAGTTTGGACCTGGACTAAGACACATATATACACGTATATATGTATTCATAAGAGTGCAATCATTGATATGAGAGATCCCTGCCACTCCCTCGCCTAAGACGTCACTCCGGAGACACGCCAAGGAAAATAAAAGAAAATCGTTGGTGACTTACACAATCAATGCCGATAGCATTATTATGATTATCTTTTATCGCAGACGCTTCTAAATGACGCCTGAGTCACTTAAAAGGCGATTGTTTACATTTTATAAGAATTCAACACATGTGAACAAATATGGGACATTTTTTCTATCTGATGATTATGTGACTCAGTGGTGCAGCGATAAGCATGCACGCGTTGCACTCTGAACATCCAGGTTCGATTCCCAAGCCAGACAACAAAACCAAATCACATTTTTAGAATGACAAACTTAACATAGGCAGAAATACCTAAATCTTTAAAAACATACTTTAAAAAATAAATTAGCTCGATTAATTCAAATAATTAATTAAAAAATAAATAGAAAAAATAAATAGAAAAAATAAATAGAAAAAATAATATTTTTTATTAATTCGAAGAACTATCGCGGGAATGATCTTCTAGAAGCGTCGCTGAGGAGACTTCCAAGAAGTGACGCGGGCTTCACAACTGAGGTTACATCAAGGTGATTTCCGCGACTATAGCAGCGACTGTTTTCATCGCCTAGGCGACACGCTTAAGTCACTTCTGCGATAGTTTTTGCTTCCAGGAATGATGTTTGTGGGACACTTTTATGTTAATGTAAAAGTTCTTGAATCTCGCAGAATCTCTTTTACCACGTTTCTCTTTACTTTGTAACGAAGCTTCCCGAAATGAATGAAATTTGGTATTTAGTCTCCGTTTCATGCTCAAACATGTTGGTATAGGTTCATCTTTCACATCGCCCCCTTTGAACGGCACCTTCCTACTGATACTTAGTCTTCGTTAGGGCTACAAAACTTTCCTTAAAAAACTTTGTCAGAGCACGTCCAAGTTTTGATGTAACCTCCGGTGAAACCTGGCTCCCGATTTTAAGTATTTTAAAGGTTTTAGCATCATTATCGCAGGAAAATGCCTGAAAATTGGTTCCTAGGCTTCTTTAGGGCCATTGAACGATAGCTCCAAATTTTCAGTATTGTAGGTTGTAGCCTGTTTATCGAAATGGCTAACATTAGGTATTTATTTTCGTTTGGAGCTACAACTGTTTCCTTAGAGCTACAAATCTTTCCACCAGAAATTTGTCGGCGCAGGTCCACGTTTTGATATGGTCGTTATAGAACGTAACCTCCCGATATTCGTTTTTTTTAAGTTTTTTTTTTCTCATTATTTCATCGAAATGGCTAAAATTTGGTATTTAGCCATCGGTGGGGATACACAACTTTCCCACAGAACTTTTGTCAATAAAGGTCCACGTTTTGATAGAGCCCTTAGAGAACGATACCTCGATTTTCGTAATTTTAAAGGTTTTAGCCCCAATATCACACCAAAATGGCTGAAAATTGTGTTTTGCCTTCTTTGGGGCTACAAACCTTTTCCTCAGAAATGTTTCTGTACAGGTCCACGGTTTAATATAGCCCCCATTGAATGCTTCCTCCCAATTTTCGTTATTTTTACGGTTTTATTATCCCATCAAAATGGTTGATAAGTGGTATTTAGTCCTCGGGGGACCACAAGACATTTCCCCAGAAATTTTGATATAACCTCTATATAACTGTACCTACCGAACTGGCTGAAAAATTTCACTATGTGTTCCTTGAGCCACAAAACTTTTCCCAAGAATGGTACAGAATGGTATCTCCAGATTTTCGGTATTTCGAAGAATTCAGCCTCAATATCACACCGAAATGGCAGATAATTTTTGGTGTAGTTCCACTTCTTCAGATAGCCCCATTTAACGCATTTCCGAATTTTGTGATTTTCAAGGCATTTTCATTCTACAGAAATGGCTTAAATTTGGCATTTATTCTTCGTTAGGGGTATTACACAATTCTGCAGAGAATTGGGAATTTTCCAACCAAAATAGCTAAAATTTGGTAAAATTTTCGTTGGTATTATACAATATTCTGGGGGAGGATAGGCGCTACGATTATACGGTTTCATAAATCCCCCCATTTAACGGTACCTCCCGGCTTTCCTTCGGGAAAATAGTGCGGTTGTAGGACTTGGATCGGATCATTTTAATTTTTCGTTTGGAGCAGGTTGTCCTATTAAATTTTATCTGTGACTAGTTCGTACTTCCTGATATAATGACCCCAAAAGCTGTAAAAATATGCCGTCACCCAAAAAATGGCGGCTGGGCACGATAATTTACGGATTGAGCATTGATCCGAAATTTGGCACATTGTAAAATTTCTCCCAATCCTACATCATGTTTATACCGGACAATAGGTTGGGGTAACTCCCCTCGTAATAGGTAAAACACATTGGTTAAGTGTTGTTAAAGGGCTGATTGAGGATCGTTGTTAAATTGTACCTAAGGAACTCCTTGCGGTCTTGTTTACAGCGACAAAATGTTTTTCCTGAACAAGTCCATATCGCTCATTTACTCCAAGAGTGACACATTTAAAAAAAATCCACTTTCCATAAAAACGCGTTTTATGTTGGCGAATAAAATTTGACTTCTCCCTTAAAAATATTGTTACACAAGACCATATTTTGCAAATAACTAGCCAGATATCAGTGCTAAATTTCTGTGCAAGATCAAACATGATTTGAAGTGTTCTAGTGCTTCATAAACTCAAAAAACTTTTGTGTTGAATTATGCGAAACTCGTAGTAAATGAGCTGTATCTCGACGAGTTTTAGAGATATCAGTATGAAAATTTGACACATGATAAAGTAGAAGTCGTAGAAAAAATAGAAATTTCTAACTCAGAAAACGTATTTTTTGAGTTATGCCACTCTTTGAGTAAATGAGCGATATGTCCTGACCTAATGACCCAAATGCCAAAAATCCTACTTTGACCCACTAAAATGCCTGTTGAACGCTACACTTATTGGTGCAACAATCAAGTTCTAGGATGGACAATATCTGATAGACTCCTATCGGTATCTCCCACCCAAAAGCTAAACCTTTTGCTTAGGTGTAGTTGAAAAGAGGTTTGAGGATTGTTTTGAAATTTCCATCGAAGGTAGTCCTTGTGATTCTGATTGCAACGATATATTTTTTCCGAGTGCAATCCCATCTTCCTGACATAATAATTCAAAAGTCTTTAAAAATCCTTTAAAAGCCAATTAAAGTGGCTGGTTGGCACGATAACTACCGAAAGGAATGTACCCAATATTAAATCTAGTTCCAATATATTGTCGATATTCGGCTCATTATTTTAGGTACCTCTTCTTATGTGATTTAGTTAGAGTTGGGTAATCTAGTCCCCAGTTCCTAGTACTAGTCCCAAAGCGTATGAGTAAGATCATGAAATATAACGCGTCATATAAAGTATACGCAGTTTGTTCAAAGATAAAATCTGGGCCATTAGAACTGCGAAGTGAACGAGATAGTTCTATATAATTCCTGTGGTACAACTCTAGATTTAGCCCAGTTTAAGGCCACTTCTCTGAGCGTGTTAAAATGCTAATATCACGTAGTCATCGTGATCTTGGCAATACATCCTGAGAATACTTCCCGAAATATCTCTAAGCCTCACTCATTCTGCCACCTTTCAAATTTTGGGCCTCCCCGATGATGAATAAAGCTAATACGTTCATTTATACATGAAACACTTGAGATCACAACTACTGGACACCTATAATTTTATAAAGCTTTAAATTTCACAATAAAAATACATTAAATTCTTGAAACTAATCCCAATTTCATTAATTTATTATTAAGTAGGTGCATGGCAATCTGCGAACTACACCAAAACGTGTTGTTTAATTAAAACCCTACGATGACATTTCAATTCAAAAATAACAACAATACCACCAATAACATTTCACAAAGACCATGCAATAGAATACGTATTTGGCCAAAAGAATATAAAGCGTCATAAAGACAATGACATATATCCTCATTTCTTTAGACTCAAGAAGAAAGAAAAGAAACGGCAACGGCAGCGATTACTTCACATTAAACACGTTCTCAAGACCAAAAAAAAAAAAAATATACGCCACAAACATATGGAGGGAATACGCCAAGCCAAAAAGAAAACAAAGAAAAAATAATAAAAATGATTATTACTCAACCGGTGATGGTGGTGGTGGCCTGTCGTCTTTTTGCCATTTTTGTTAGACACGTTAGTACATAAATTCTGTCCAAGTACACGAATACTGTAATCACATGCTTAACCAAAACAACAACAGTAACAACAACAAACTAGTAAACATAAATATGTATGACATAAAAACCAAACATGGCCAAAACAAAAAATTTCGCAATAGTTTGCAAAAGAAAGCTTTTTCCCAAGCTGGTTTTATGTCAAACTTCGGCAAAAAAATAAGCATGCTACAACTCCAGCAACATTAACTAATCGCAAGCGCAACACTGCTGCTCCACTGAAGTTGTTGGCGGGAGGAAGGAAGGGAGGGTAGAAACAAGTAACAACAAAAATCACAGCAGCATAAAATCGAAAGTGAGAGTGAATAAGAAAGCGGAAACTTTCAAAAGATCTTGTGATGCAGATACTGAAATTACATGAAAGCGGGTAGTCAACTACTCAGCCATCCAACCAACCAACCAACCAACCATCCAAGCAGACTGACTGTGAAGGACGGACAATGGTTCGGATGTGTGGAACAACAGTAACTTCAACAGGCAGACAAACCGACGTGACGAGACTTCCTAACTCCAGGGCAGGCAGCAAACAAAGTGCATAAAAATACATCTACCAAATGATCATTAACAGCCATAAGACTGCATAAAACTTTGTTGCTTCATTATTATGGACATCAGCATCAAAGCTAATAGAAAGAAAAACAAATTAGCAAAAAATGACGATGATGATGTTAGTTGACTGTCAGGAAATCTTTAGGAAAATTCCCGCCTAAACTCATAAACTGGTTTTCTTAGTTTTTTTTCATTTTCATTAAAAATGTGGTAAAATCTGTAAAGTTTTAAATAACTTTGTGAGATAACATGGCAAGTGAGGGATGTCCAACTACTTTTAGGATAACCTGTATGCTAAAAAATAGTTGCTCTGTTCCAGAACTTGTAAGAGCCTACTATTTTTGAAATTTTTTAAAAATTTTCCATTATAGATTTAAAAAACTAAATTAAAAATAAATAAAATTAATTAAATTAAAAAATAGACGATTTTTGCCGGTTCTGGAACAGAGCAAATGTGATATTCCTTAAAAATGTTCAGGGCAAAGTAACATATATAGCAGTAAAAATACATTATTATTTTATTTTTTTTTATTTCAAATATTTATTTTAATAAAAAATTACAATCAAATTATATCAAAAATAGCACCAGAATCTAAGACTATCGGCTAAAAAAATACATAGGTACATTTTGGCTTTATAATTATACACAATACATACTATTAACACTGTCCGACAGCCAAATTTACACTTGAACCTGACTATATACGTTTGAAAATATAGGCACAATGGAGTAAAATGTCATTTTTAATTTTTCGTTTTCTCATCGTTTTGACCTTTTAGAGGTCAAACAAATTTCAAAGGTCAACATTTTTCAAAAAAATCTTTTAAATACTTGTACTCGTCGTGCGATGCTGGTACTGGTGTCATATTAAAGAGGAGAGTATGGGTTTAATATAATAATTACAAGTTATTGCATTCCAGGATAAAAAGGACATCAAAAATATCATTGAAAAATTAAGTCAAAAGTGAGCATTTTGGCAGGCGCATATCTCCTAAACCGCGAAGAATTTTAATTTGCTCATGGAGGCAAAGTTGTAGCTCTTGTCATAAAGAACATCAATTCTGGACACATGAAATCCACCAAACCTTATTTTGATGTCCTTTTTATCCTGGAATGCAATAATTTATAATTATTATATAAAGCCCATACTCTCCTCTTTAATATGACACCAGTGCCAGCATCGTACGACGAGTACAAGTATTTAAAATATTTTTTTGAAAAATGTTGACCTTTGAAATTTGTTTGATCTCTAAAAGGTCAAAACGATGAGAAAACGAAAAATTAAAAATGCCATTTTATTCCATTTTGCCAATATTTTCAAATGTATATAGTCCCGTTCAAGTGTAATTTTGGCTGTCGGACAGTGTTATGGGACCAACTTTTTTATCGCCGAGTCCAAACGGCGTGTCTTGCGACACCACTTGTAGAGAAGTCTGAAATAAACATCCTTCAAAAGACTTCTCATCGGGTTGTATCGTTTACCTTCCAGTCTGAGATCTTGCTATCAAAAACTATACACAAACAGGGCAATCATGAATATTTCTCTCGGAATTTTCCGCACAGAAAATAATTTTAAAATTAATTATGGAATATTTGAATCGACAAAAATATTCCCTTATTGGACACAAATATTTTAAAAAATTGGAGAAAGAGAACAAATTCCGCACGGAATTTTTATTCATGATTGTCCTGATAATTTCAGACATTTCGACTCAATAATGGTATGTTCTATGAGGACTCAAATCGTGAATCTGTACTGAATACCAATAGAAGACTGAATACCAATTTGCAACCATTTCGGTGTGATAATGAAATGAAAACTGTGAAATATCGAAAACAATGTACAACAAAATCGAACTTTTTTTAAAAATACAAGAAACCCCGCACAGATTATGAAAGAGGACCGAAAAAAAGAAGACACGTGTATCGGTGTTTTGAAAGTATACGTCGGGGAGTAACCTAAATAGGCGTGACAAATTCCGCCCATTTCTACAGGTTTTGAAATATTCGACATCAGATTCCTTGGAGTCCTTGCATGTTAGGTACAAAGTGTCTTTGGCAATATCACTGACAACAATGTGGGGTATCTTTTTATGAAAAAAATTAACCCTCATGCGAGTCACTAAAGGGGTCTTTTTGGTCCATTTTTTACAACTCCTTTAAAATGTGATCGTATCAGATAAAAATATTCTACAAAATTATTTGCCATACAATTTTACTATAGGTCTCCGAATACACCAAAACTCTAAATCGTACCTAAACGTCAGGAATCTGCCAAAAGTAAAATCACGTTTTAGGGTTAATATTGTGCTCTATTTAAGTTTATTAAGTTTTGTCCCACAAAACTTCATTCTAGATAGAAGACGTCAAGGACAAAAATAATCTCCATCAAAATTCTATATAAGTCGCCGAATAAATGAAATATGTATTTGCAACATATATCATGAAAATATACATGAAGTTTGCCAACAAAACATCGAAATATTTTTTGAATAAATTTGTTTTGTTCTTTTTTCGAGTTGATGCATGAAAGTAATAGGAAATTTAGTTCTAGACGAAAGGTGTTAAAAGAAGAAATATTCTACACAAAATTTCATTGTAAGTCCTGGAACAAACTAGAAATCTAAGTAAAATACTTTGTTAAGAAAATTAGGTGACAAAATTAGATATTATAGGTAGAAATTATTTGTTAAACTTTTAGACTCTTAATTAAAATTTATTCCATACTGAGTCAAAATCTCCTAAAAATCCTTACTTTTTGGGGGTTGTGTCAAAAGAAGAATTGTACCAAATCAAATTACATTATGAGTCTCTGAACAAAAGAAATTTGTAGCTATAATATTTAACATCTCCAGAAGCTTTCGCTTTTTATATATGATTTAGGACCATATTATACCGTTTTTATTCACATTTTCGTTATCTGCGGTCACGAAACATACTTTATTGAAGTTTTTTGATAATAAATTCTTTCGAAAGAAAATGTGTGCTTAATCCAAACTGTTTTTGAAATATCTATGGTGAATATATGTAGGGAAAATATTGATAACCCAGATCGGACTTTGAAAAATTACGTATTTTAGTACTATAAACTAAAATAACGTCATCAGGATAAGACATAGGTTCCTGATATTGTATGTGAAAATGCGGGGATAGTCTACGGCTATTGCCCAGTGAAGATATATCTGAGATACGAGTCCTAACATCCATGGTTTTGGCATAGTCCTAAATACTATAATGATGGCAGCTACTCCTGATCTGACAAAATTGACTGAATTATCCCTAGGAACTGACATACATGTGTGTATCATGAATGATCATAACAAATTTAGTTAGGATATGGCTAGTTACTTCGATTTCAAGGGTTATTCAGTAAATTTTGTCAGATCAGATCAATTATCAACGAAGACAAAATGCCTAATTTTATTTCGATAGGATTTTGTAGCTAAGATTTTAATAATTCCGAAAATCGGGAGGTACAGGTCTATGGGTGCTACATCAAAACGTGAATCTGCCCAAAGGAAGACTAAGTACGAAATTTCAGCCTTTTCGGTGTTATAATGAAGCTTAAATCTTGAAAATACGGAAAATAGGGAGGTACCGTTCGAAAAGTAAACCTGTACTAACAAATTTCTGGGGGAAAGTTGTGTTCCCTCAACAAAGACTAAATGTCTAATTTTAGCCATTTCGATGGGATAATTTGACTAAGATTTTTAAAATTCCGAAAATCGGTAGCAACCGTTCCATGGGGGCTATATGAAAATGTGGACCTGCGCCTACAAAAATTTCTGTGGGAATGTTTAGTGGCCCCAACGAAGACGTAATGCCAAATTTTAGCCATTTCGATGGGATAATGGGGTTAAAAGTTTAAAATTTCCGAAAAAGGGCCTCCCCTACCGTTCTAAGGGGGCTACCTCAAAACGTGGACCCATTTTTAATACCAAATATCCTAGGAGCAATGGAAAATTCTGTACAAAATTATAAAGCTCTATCTTAAATATTACTAGCTGTTTCTGAATTTAAACAGATAGACGGACGGACGAACGCACGGAATGACAAATATAATTATATCCTCCATCTTATGGTAAAGGGTAAAAAAGGGTACCTAATCGAAATAATTGAGGTCTAAATTTTAGACTCTATAGTCAAGTATGTTTGGACAAAATCCGTTTTAGATAATATACCGCAGTCTATCCGTCTTGTGCGCCCGATATGTCTCGAAGGGATTAACTGATTTTGTTCAAAATTTGGTCCTCGTAATATTTTTGTAAATTTAGATCAAGTTCGAAGATGAGCCATATCAGTTCACTCATTTCGATACCTCCCACGCAAAACGTGAACATTTTCGCATATATTAATATTCAATATTTCTTCCAGACAAAGGTCATGTTCGAATATCAACTTTATCGATCCACTGTACTTATGTGCTTCTTTAGCTAAATTGGAGTCATTAGATGGTACATAATTTATATCAGCATATCCCTCCCCACAGCTCTCAAACAGTTCGACTTAAATCCCATAAGCCCCACCTGCCGTATTATACTTGTGGCTATTGATGTATTGTATTTTATGTGGAACCTGGGTTGAATTCTTTTAGGTCGGACTTTTCATGAGGTTTTGAGGAAAAAATCACAGAGGCAAGCTAGGCCTTGAAAATTTCCTGCAGGTGTTTATAATCGGCCTAAAAACGAATCTGCCAAATTTGGTTGATATCGGTTCATATATAGATATAGCTCTCATACATATGTATGATCGCCCGATTTCAAGTATTTGATGTACCAAACACGCAAATTCTGTCCAATTATGATGAAATTTGGACAATGCTACCGAATTATGACTATAAATAAGTGTACCTTGTATTGAAATCGGCTCAGAATCGCCTTTAGGTATTTGGTGCACCAATCATGCTATGTCTGTCCAATTTTAATGAAATTTGGAATGTATGACGGAATTTGCACTAAAAAAAGTTGGCCAAATTATATTAAAATCGTTCGCCCGATTTGAAGTATTCTGTGCACAAAATACGCAAATTATGTCTAATTTTGATGAAAATTGGGAAATGTCTCGGAATTCGGGCAATAAATAAGTTTGCCAAGTTTTATCTAACCCCCTGTTTTTGTAAAAACAATTTTATGTTCTCACACGAATTGTCAATTTTTGTAGATCGATTTACTCGCCTTAGCGCAAATGTGGAACGCTGATTTTTGAATGAGGAATTCTTAACTATATAGAACGTGTCTACGAAGAATTAGATCTGTATGTAATCTAGGGGCGGAGCTATGGATGCCCTAATTATTACGAATATAGACGAACGAACAAAAAAATAGTTACAAAAACAGGGGGTAAATCAGTTTAGATTTGAATATATCTCCCATATACATTTTTCATCCGATTTGATGTTTATTGTACAGTAAATTCGTAAAAAGTCCGATGCGGATTAAATTCGGTACTTCCGGCCGAAATCAGCCAAGAGTAGAGTTGGTCAATTTTTGTAATATTCAGTTCAGAGTTAACTTATATATTTTCATCCTATTTAATGTTACAACCCGTCTTCAAAACTCCATTTACCACAGAAGTGATAAAACCTATCGGCGTAATATTAGCTACTGGCTAATTTAGACATGAACAGTTTTCAGCAAACAACAAAACTTTTCAAAAAAAAAAAAAAATATATATCGAAAATAATAGATTCTTGCAGGTTCTGGATCACACCCTGTTTTGATACTTAGCCTGAGAGAAAATCATATTTTTCTCATTGATTAATGAGAAAAATGTCTCATTTCTGCTTGTTTCTTGATATTATTTAAAATCGATTGCACCGCTATGCAAATATCAAGCAATGTTTCAGAGTGGTTTACGGCTAGTATTCTCTCGAAATTATTAATTAAACAATTTTAATCTATTCTAAATAGGAGTCAGGGAATTAATGGAAATGCAGCTACTACACATAGGGCCATTATCATATGTGTTCTTTTACTATTTGGTGGATTTGAAAACGGAAAATACACCAATTTAGAGGCATTAAAAATATAATTTTTACATTGAAAGTTTTTGCCAAGAAGCTCCTCCTGGAAATTCAATCATCACTTTTAACTTTATGTTAATCGGCTATAAGCTATAAATCTGTTCAGTAAATCCAAACTATACCAAAGAAGACTTATAATAATAGGGGGTAATATTTAATTGGTTTCCTTTTGATAATACTAATTGGGAATTCATTCCACAGTGCAGTTTGCCGAAATCTAGTAGAAATTCAAAGTGGTTGAAATCCTCAGAATTACATTAGGCCTACTGATCTATAACATACCCATATGTATATATCTTCCAAACGTTTAAACCTTAAGTGAGGTTATGGTCGACTTTCAAAACAATCATTTCCAAAACTGTAAATATTCGAATTGTATTCTCACAAAATGGCCTTCAGCAAAAACACACACACACCAACAAGATTTCTTTCAAACATGGCAAGCATTTAAATTTGATAATTAAAACTTATTTTCATGTCTTTTTAAGAGATTGAAAATCATTACTAGTTGTCTCACGGGAATGTATTGATGAGGATGATGAATCAGTTAACAAAAACAAAGAGAAGAACAACAAGACAAGATATTCGCGTCTGTGTCGGCTTTTGCATACCTAATAATGGCACAGAGAGAATACAACAATCAAGTCTAAGTGTCATTTGGACAGACTAGCTCAGCAACCAACCTAACTAAAAACAAGTAAGAAAAGCGTTAAGTTCGGTCGGGCCGAACTTTTTATACCCTCCACCACAAATTTCAGCCATTTCGGTGGATTAATGTGGCCACAACCTTAAAAATACCGAAATTCGGAAGGTACCGTTCTATGGGAGCTATATGATGGCGTGGACCTATACCTACAAATTTCTGGGGGAAGGTTTTATACGCCTAAAGAAGACTAAATACCAAATTTCAGCCATATCGGTGTGATAATGAGGCTAAAACGTTCAAAATATCGAAAATCGGGAGATATTGTATTATGGGGGCTATATCAACACGTGGACCTATATAAACATTTTATGGTAGAAATGTTTCTTAGCCTCTGGAAACACAAAATACAAAGTTACAACCGATTCTTTGGTCAAATGGGTCTAATACATTCAAAATATATTAAAATGACGCGTACTTTATAAGGGGTCTTATGTGGGGACTATACCAAACCGTGGACCTATATAACCCAACTTTGGTAGGAATGTTTTCTGGCCTCTGAAGACACAAAATACCAAATTACAACCAATTCTGTGGTCAAATGGGTCTAATACATTCAAAATATATTAAAATGACGCGTACTTTATATGGGGCCGTATATGGGGGCTATACCAAAACGTGGACCTATACAACCCAACTTTGGTAGGAATATTTTTTGGCCACTGGAGACACAAAGTACCAAATTACAACTAATTCGGTGGTAAGATGGGCCAAATATCTTAAAAAGTCCTTAAAACGACGACGCGTCACGCGTCATTTTGTATGAGGGCTATACGAAAGCGTGGACCTACATAGCCCGCTTTCAATACCAAAAGTCCTACGTAAATATAACATATTTTCCCAAAATTTCATGAACCTACGTCAATCCGTTCGGGAGCTAGAGTGATTTCCACAGACGGACAGACAGACAGACGGACAGACGGACGGACATGGCTATATCGATGTAGAATTGCACGCTGATCAAGAATATATATACTTTGTGGGGTCTACAATGAGTATTTCGAGTAGTTACAAACGTAGTGACAAACTTAATATACCCCCATCCTATGGTGGAGGGTATAAAAACAAACGAACGTCCGAAACTCAGTCAAAGCTATAACAACAAGACACAATTTCACTTTCGCTTTTACAAACGTTTGCAGTTGCCTTTGTTGTTGTTTTTTTAAAATGAAGTTTCTTTTTTCTGTGCTTCTACCTTTCTTTTGGATTTGCCTTTATGTTGTTGCTGTTGGCTTCTTGAAACTGTGACTTAATGTTGGCTGGATATTATGTTATAATGTAAGACACACACTCACACACCAACATAGACACACAGAAGTACCAAAATAGCGGTGGACTCGTCGAACTGAGTGTTCGTCGTTCCCCATATTGTCAGTGATCGTGTATCTCTATGCCGCAAATGTATCTTTTCTTTACATCAGTCATGTCATGCTTTCTTTACCTCCTCTTCTTCTGCGTCTAAAAGAAATGTTAAAATCCAAAATCTAACCGGTTTGGTTTATTTTGGGGAGGTGTGTAAGTAAGCCTTACTTGTTCTCTCCCTACCACTCCGTTAACCACCTAGGTGGCTTGTTGTTATTGTTTTTATTTATTTATTTATTTCCATTTCGTATGCGGAAATAATGTGCAAAAATTTCATGACTTTTGGACTTTGTGTTAGAGAGTATGAGTGTGTTTGTGTGAGTTAAAATATGACTTTTCGCTACGAATAGTGTAACAGCAACAACATCAATGAAGGGAAGTTTAACATAGTCACGGTGGTATTCAAAGGTGTAATGGAAGTTTCTTGAATAGAGACTGAAGATTTTGAATCTCGAAGATGGTGATAGTTTTTTTTCATTTAATATTTATGGGTGTACAATTTGTATACAACAATGTGCTTTGTTATGTTTCGTGTATATAAATAATGTATGTACATTAGGGCTATAACCAAAAAAATACCACCACATAGCCGTGTAGAGCATGGAAAACTATTATGAAACACGGTGTCAATTTTTCTCTATCGCGAAAAAAGTTTCCGCACCAAATGCATTGAAGTTCAGCAATGCATTTTTTAATTTTATCTGTCATAACAACATATTTTCTTTTCATTAAAATTTTTATTTTTTTGTAATCTAATTTAAAATCATTATCAAAGCGTTCTGGACCAATTTCTTCTCAAATCGCGCCATTTCGGACCACATTAGGATTTTTGACACTATTGCAATTTTTGGTTTTTCTTTATAAACTCTTGAATTTTATGTTTATATTTTTTTAACCTATCGGACCAGGGAATATGGGGTCATTTGAAACGAATTCGCGAAAGTTACAGGCTTTTTTTTTGACTTTGCTTGTGAGAATCGTATTTGTTTTCTACAAAAATACAACACCAGTACCATGTGGGGAATTTTGTCCTAATAATGAAAACGGGTTCTAAGACCGATTCTGTGAAAAAAGTTCCCGCACCGGCCGTGATTACTAAAACCCTTTTGATATTTTTTCTACTTAAAATTTTAAATTTGCTTTGTTTGAATAAATATTTGTAGAACAAAATAAAATTCTCACAGGCAAAGTCAACAAAAACAGCCTGTAACTTTCGCGAATTAGTTGCAAATGACTCCATATTCTCTTGTCCGATAGGTCAAAAAAATATAAACATAAAATTCACGAGTTTATAAAGAAAAACCAAAAATTGCAATAGTGTCAAAAAATCCTAATATGGTCCGAAATGGCGCGATTTTAGAACAAATTGGTCCAGAACGCTTTGATAATGATTTTAAATTAGATTACAAAAAAATAAAAATTTTAATGAGAAGCAAATATGTTGTCATAACAGCTAAAATTAAAAAATGCATTACTGAACTTCAATGCATTTGGTGCGGAAACTTTTTTCGCGGTAGAGAAAAATTGACACCGTATTTCATAATAGTTTTTCATGCTCTACACGGCTATGTGGTGGTATTTTTGATATTTGCAAAAAAGTGCAAAAAGTTATATCCCTAATGTACATACATAAAAAATCGTTTTAAATTTCCGAACAAAAAATTACACTATGAAATTTGACCTGATTCTTTTTTGAGGTTTTGCTTGGTAATTGTCTATAACTAGAGGGGAGAAAGGAAACTAACTATCCCCTTTTTCACGGAAGCATTAATAGCATCCTATCCGGAAGGGATAAGCGCCTAATATTTTGCATTAGCAAATTGTGTAGCCGTAATTTTAACGGGTTTGTCAGACTTGAACGATATTCCGTATACGTCCCGATATTAAGCTCACTTATGATTGAAAAGTCTAAAATGCATAAAATCTTCTTAAAATTTGGACTAACATTTTAAAAATACTTGAGAGACATGCAATTTATTTTTACACGGAAAACGTTTTTATAAAAACAAATTGTTTTGAAACAAGTAACAGAAGTACAAAAAAAAAGTCACCAAATAAGTTTTGGAAGCTTCCAGCTTAAATAGTAAGACCTTTAGGGGCAGGTATCATTCCCTACCAAAAAAGTTTGGAGTCCTGATAACATCGACTATTTGCTATTAAATATTCAACACGATCCGAGAAATTGCCATATTGAACGGGCATGAACCAGAGATTTGGGGTCATTATGTCAGGATTATCTCACGAAAGTCATTACATATGTTTCCAAAAAATTCCCGCATGGATAAGAGAGACTTCTCTCATATCAATGAGTAACATGCCGTTTTATATTGATGTCAGACACATATAAACAATTTCCAAAGCAAAATCGTTCAGATTTCGTACCGATTTCTATACGATTCTTCGTTGGGGATTTCGCTTAGATTTAGTTTCGATTTCAATTGATATGTCGGAAACAAATTTCCCTTCGCACAACAACCATCTTATGTATGTATATATCTAACAGCATTGACTGGTTTTATTTTAGTTTGTTGTCAAAAAAATGGATGGTTATAAAATTCGCATATAAAATTTTTAAATATTTTAAATGAATATGCAACATATAATAATTATACCCTCCACCATACGATGGGGGTATATTATGTTTGTCACTCCGTTTGTAACTACTCGAAATAATCATTGTAGACCCTACAAACTATATATATTCTTGATCAGCGTGCAATTCTACATCGATATAGCCATGTCCGTCTGTGGAAATCACTCTAGCGTCCGAACGGATTGACGTAGGTGGATGAAATTTGGGGAAAATCTATTATTTGTACGTAGGACTTTTGGTATTGAAAGCGGACTATGTAGGTCCACGCTTTCGTATAGCCCTCTTACAAAATGACGCGCCGTCGTTTTAAGGAATTTTTAAGATATTTGTCCCATTTTACCACCGAATTGGCTGTAATTTGGCATTTGGTGTCTCTAGAGGCCAAAAAACATTCCTACCAAAGTTGGTTTATATAGGTCCACGTTTTGGTATAGCCCCCATATAACGCCCCATATTAAGTACGCGTCATTTTAATATATTTTGAATGTATTAGTCCCATTTGACAACACAATCGGTTGTAATTTAGTATTTTGTGTTTCCAGAGGCTAAGAAATATTTCTTCCATAAAATGTTTATATAGGTCCTCGTTTTGATATAGCCCCCATAAGACGATATCTCCCGATTTTCGGTATTTTAAAGGTTTTGGCCTCATTATCACACCGAGATGGCTGAATTTGGTATTTAGTCTTCGTTGGGGGTATAGAACTTTCTCCCAGAAATTTGTAGGTATAGGTCCATGCCATCATATAGCCTCCATAGAACGGTACCTTCCGATTTTCGGTATTTTGAGGGTTGCGGCCACCGAAATGGCTGAAATTTGTGGTGGAGGGTATAAAAAGTTCCGTCCGACCGAACTTAACGCTTTTCCTACTTGTTCAAGCTAGTTCTGATAGACTCAACATATTCGTACACAAAGTTTACATTGTTCTCTACTATAGAACAAAATGATGACAACAGTGAAAATCATTCAAAACGTTTGAAATTACAATCTTCGTATAAAAACACAACAAAGAAATATTGATCAATAAAAAAAAGGCGTCAGAGAAAAATTGTTTCCTTCGATATTCCATACCACATTATTCCAAAATCGTTCGGAAATCTTTACGGAGATTCGGAAGGTACCACCGATTTTCATACGACATTATTCCGAAATCGTTCAGAAATCTGTATGAAAATTCGGAAGAAAAAATTCGCCTTCCGAATTTCCCAAAGATTTTCTTTCGGTTTCGTTCAGAGTTCTCACCACTTTCACGTGTAATTCGAATAATATCATTTGAAGTTAGAATTTTTTTCATTTGTAATTCAAATTATTCGATATGTAATTCGAAGTTTTTTCATTGTAACTCGAATTATTCCATTTGTAATTCGAATTTTTCATTTGTAATTTGAATATTTTCAGTTGAAATTACAGACGATAAAATTTGATTTACAAATGGAAAAATTCAAATTACAAATGGAAATATTCAAATAACAAATGAAATAATTCTAATTACAAATGAAAAAATTCGAATTTCAATTGGAATTCACAAATTCCAAGTGAAATGTTACGAATTTCAAATTAAATAATCAAAATACAAATGAAATTCCTCGAATTACATGTGAAAATGGTGTAGTTGGTGCCGGCAAGAGGTTTTTAAGAGTTTTGGCCCATTATTTAAGTTAGAATGGACTTGATCTAGAACAAAATTTGTACCACCGTAATGTGGGTTGCGATGACAACCTGCTGAATATAATTTTGAAAATTCTTGATTTTCAGTTAGTAGACAATCCGAATACATACCAGCAAGGAGAGATCAAAGTCGGGCGGGTCGATTTTACGATACCCTACAAAACTCTAAATATGTAAACTAAAATCAAATCGCTCGAAAATGTATATGAGAGCTATATCCAAATCTGAACCGATTTCAATATAATTTTCCAAACTCTTTTCTTTTCTCATTTCAAATTTCATCAAAAGTGGACATTCATAACAACCCTGCAAACCAATCGTACCAACATCTTAACGAAATCGGAACAAAATTCGGACGCTACGTCCAATGTCGGATCCGAAATCGTAACGTCATCTTAACGAAGGTTGTATGAAGTGGTTGACATAATTTCGGAATGAAATGTCGGATCGAAATCGGATCAGTCAGAATTCGAACCGAAATCGGAAGAAAATCCTTAGAAAATTCGGAAGGAGAATTTCTCTTTGTTATTTTTTTTATTGGAAAACTGCAATTTCAAATGTTTCTTATGATTTTCACTGTTGTTATTATTTTCCAGTTATAGTAGAACAATGTAAACTTCGAGTACAAATATGTTGAGTATATCTGCACTAGCTTAAACATATAATAATGTTGCTTTTATATATAAAATGTTTAAAAATTGTATTTTATGACCAACAACCTTGTTTTTTGACAACAAACTAAATGGTGTATGTTACATATATACAAAAGGTGGTTGTTGTGCGAAGGGAAATTTGTTTCCGACATTTCGCTTTGAAATCTGAAGAAAAACATTGATACATTCGGAGGGAAATTTACTTTCGACATTCTCTCCGAATTCGGAACGAAATCTGAACGAATTCCTCTACGAAAACTCGTATAGAAATCGGAACGAAATCAGAACGATGTTTTTCGAAGCAGATGTGTTGGACATCCGACAATTGGTTTGCTGGAGAGGTAAAATTTGCCAAAATTATTTTGTATTCCAAAGTTCGTCACAAATTTGTGATTTGATCAAAATGGGACATAGCGATGTTAGTGCACCTAATACCTGAAATCGGGCGAAAATATACATATATGGGAGCTACATCCAACTCTAAACAGATTTCTGTATAATTTGACATAACTATTTTTAGTCCGGTGACATTTTTCAAATTTCATCAAATTGAACATAATTTGCGTGCGAAAATATATTACCAGCAAAAAAATTCTTACTAAATAATGTTTTTTTGAGAACCTTTTGGTAGTCGTAACTACTTTTAAAACCCCCTACTAACCCACTAATTTAACACTAAATTAATAGAATGGCTAGTTATTCTGTGGCCACTCGGAGTTGAATGTAAGCAAAGAAATCACCTTTAGAACAGTTGAGGTTGAATTTGTTTCAATTTCAACACACTTCATATTTTTATTTTATTTCGCTCTATGTTGGATTTGATTATGCGGACTTCTGATTTGTATCCAAATTTTTGCCGGGTATTGGAGCTATATCCAAATATGAACCGATTCTTACTAAAATAAATAGCTTTCGTCCTTTGACCAACAAATTATATTCCCTTATCTTTCTGCGAATCGTCAAATAAATACGACCTGTGCTGTGTTTATAAAAATAAATTTTCAGTCAGACGGACGAACGAACATGCTTAAATCGACTCTGTATAGATTATGCAGATCATCAAAAGGAACTATGGGTATATTTCGTTTCCATTGGCATTTTTGGAATTAATGCACATCACTTACCACAGTGTGGTGTAGGGGGCATATACCAATTTTGGTGTAACGATACAACACAATTAAATGTATTTAAAATTAATTTTTTAGCCTTTTGGGGAATAAAAACTCCTTGACAAAGCCCAAAGTCATAGAGGCTAACATGAATTTTTAACGCCTTAAATTCATCAAAATTAAATCTCCTTAAATAAATTAATATTTTTAAATTCTCACTCAAAGTATATAAAATGTAATACTTATTCAAGGAAGTGTTCCATTAATTTGCACTCTACACCACAGCTCATTACTTCAGGTTTTTTTTGCGTTCAAAAAATTGCGTAGAATTTTTTTGTACTTTTATAAATAGTAAATAAAATTGTTTATTTTAGCTATTATTATCAATTACAATACTCTATTGGTTTAAATATTTAAACAAGTGGGCGGACATTGTTGGCCGTTATCAAGGGGTTTGTTCGAAATTACACTAGCCAACATTAGAGTGGTAACTTAACAAAAAAAAAAACCTACGATGCAAGCGTATAAAAGAAACTACACAATGTAATTAAAATATCTTTATTTGTTTAAGAAATAACCGGCGATAAGGAGACAGAAGAATACAAATGTAAAATGTTTAGAGTCGTAAACACGCTTAGAAATAATAAAAACAATGTATCAAAACAAAATGCAAAAAAGAAGAAATAAATGGACAAAGCTTTTAGAACTTGAACATGAACTTGAAAATGAAAAACAAGAATAATAAAATACACTGTTTAAACATGTGTAGAATATAATGAAAAAAAAAAAAAAAACAAAATAAGGCAATGTCGCTTAAACAATGGCCAGACAGTTGGACATGAGTTCTTGTGGGGAATAGGTTTTTTTCTATTTCTTTTTGTGTTTTTGTCTTGCTATTTCTATTTTTCATTACATTTGTACATATTTACTTAATTGAATTAATTGAACTATTTTTACTTTTCTTTTCCAGGTAAATCCACATCGAATAGCAAAGAGGTAATTTGTCCCGATGACAAATACAAAGAAGAAGGTGATCTCTGGAATGTTGAGGCTCAGGCGGCATTTTTGGGCCCCAATTTGTGGGAGAAAACCCTGCCCTACGATGCTGATCTTAAGGTAACACAAGTTAGTATCATCACCATCGCTCGCTCTGTAGTGGCTGCGTCAGTGTTTTTTACTTCAAATACATTTACTTAGTGTTGTACATATTTTGTTTTTAACGGAATAACGTGGGGATGAAATAAAAAATAAATTAAAACAAATATTTTGAACCAATCATCCCCATGTTATAGACTCACATACCTTTTTTGCGGTCATAAAAATAGCATCAAATTAAAAAAAAACACAACAGGAAAATTCCCATTGTCAAATAATGGATTTATATTGAACATTTTGTTTGTAACCTCAAACTACTAGCCCATTTTTAAGGGTAGGTCACCCGTAACATGTAGTTATTCTAAGCAAAAGACAAAAAATTTAAACGCAAGTTTTAGCTAACATATTTTATAAAACATGCATCATTTAAGTTGTCAATTCCATACTATATCTTTCAAATAAATGACATTAACTGCCAAAACACCTGTTTTAAGTGCAAGTGTAAAATGCGGTTTAAGTTCTATTTTTAGAACTGATGAGGTGAATTTACGTTCACGTTTTTACCACACTCTATAATTTTATTTTGCACACTACCGGAATTATGAATGCCATGCTGATTTGGCTGGTAACCCCATTGTTCTTCCAGCTTCACTTGTATTTGTCCTTTTCTGTCAGAAGATTTTATCATCAATATTTGTAATCGGAAGTTTTAACAAGTTGATAGTGGCCTCCTAGCAAAGCAAAAGTCGAATGTCAGACAAATCTAAACAATTTCGGAAGCAAAATCGTTCAGATTTCGTTCCGATTTTTACACGATTTTTCGTAGGAGATTTCGTTACGATTTCAGAGAGAATGTCGAATGTAAATTTTCCTTTCGAATATCCTAATATTTTTTTTCCGATTTCGGTAGGAATTCGGATCGATATGTCGGAAACAAATTTCCCTTCGCACAACAACCACATTTTGTATATATCTCACAAGCAACATTTTAGTTTGTTGTCGAAAAACAAAATGGTTGGTTATAAAATTCGCATATAAAATTTTTAAATATTTTAAATATAAATGCAACATATGACCATAGACAAATAAAAGAATAGACAGAGTAATTGTAGTGTACTTGTTTTTCTGTAGGGGTCGCCCTTACACTCAATATGCTCTGTGTTCCCTCAATTGCATTTTGTTTTGGGGTAAATTGCAAGATTTTGTTGATTTTTTTGATCTGAGGATGTAGATCCGGCCAATATTACCCACATATTGTGTTTTACCATCATAAATAGTTTCAAAATGCATAGTTATTGTCATTTTAAAAATTGAGTATCTCGTAAACTGACTCAATTCTCATTGAGTGAGAGAATTTGACTGAGAGGATTTCTTCGTCTACACATTCATTAGTCTATGTGATAGACTCAACATATACGTTTGAAATTATAATCTTCCAATAAAAAACATAACAAAGAAACATCGATCAATAAAAAGAGGGGTCAGAGGCGTCCTTCCTTATTCCAAAATCGTTCAGAAATCTTTACAAAGATTCGACAGGCATCCGATTTTTATACGACATTATTCCGAAATCGTTCAGAAATCTGTACCAAAATCCGGAAGAAAAAATTCGCCTCCGAATTTCCCAAGGATTTTCTTACGATTTCGTTCCGAATTCTAACCGACATCGATCCGATTTTTCTCCGACATTTCGTTTCGAAATTATGTCAACCACTTCATACAACTTTCGTTAAAATATCGCTACGATTTCGGATCCAACATCAGACGTAGCGTCCGAATTTTGTTCTGATTTCGTTACGATGTCCGTACGATTAGTTTGCTAGGTAAAATCTTCCAATAAAAAACATAACAAAGAAACTTTGACCAGTAAAAAGAGGCGTCAGAGAAAATTTGTTTTCTTCAATATTCATACGACATTATTTCAAAATCGTTCAGAAATCTTTACGAAGATTCGGAAGGTACCTCCGATTTTCATACGAATTTATTCCGAAATCGTTCACAAATCTGTACAAAATTTCGGAAAAAAATCGCATTCCTAATTTCCCAAGAATTTTCTTTCGAATTAATTCGATTTCGCATCCGACATTGGACGTAGCGTCCGAAGTTTGTTCCGATTTCGTTACGATTGGTTTGCTGGGTTAGAACGCTGAGATGCCGACAACTGTGTCACCTGGTTGTCGGAGACCCAGGTTCGAACCGCAGCAAGGTTCATGCTGAAATTATTTTATTTTTGCCTTATTAATGCAAAGGTCATTTAATAGTAATATTTGATTTAATTCAGTTTCCACAGAAATCCGGTCATAGCAACTCAAGACCGGATTTTTGTTAACGAAAAACTAAGCTGCAAAGTAGTAGTTCGCAAGTTCAGTCCTAGTCCTAGAAGGGGATAAAATAAAAATGTAGATTCTAAACTTTAATAAATTCACCTCAATAGTTCTTGAAATAGAACATATCGCACCTTTTCAACAAAAAGGTAGTAACTCAAAATTTCTTTTTTTAGTAGAGACGAAAACTGTTGCTAGTAACTCTGAAGAAATAGAGAGTGGCATAACTGTATTTCTTGGCGAAAGAATAGGCAAAATAACTTTAAAAATTTGGAATTACTACCCTTTTGTTAAAAATGTGCGCTTTTTCAAATTTTTTGTCGACTCTCAGTGGCTGTAGCATAATTACATATTTGCCTAATGGGTTAGTATGCTGATTTGTAAGTAGTTATTGCATATTAATATGCCAATACAAATTGGTAACCAAATGTTGAATTTGAAAGTAAATTAACTAATTTAACAATACGGTGCTATTTTTATGACCAACACTGTTTGACGAATGTTTGTGAAATTGACTACTCATACACACCTATACATACGTACACCTACTTACAATAAACTACTCCGTCATTTTTTGTAATTTGAAATATGTATTTTAGTTGTATCTCAACAGTTCCACTGGAAATTCTAAACGTTTAAATTATGATTTGATTCATAATTCGAATCAAGAATATCTTAAGTAGGAAGTGCTTTATTTGTAATATGATTCTTTTCACATGCAATTTGAGTTATTTTGTAAAAAATAATATGTGTGTTCCCATATTTTTTTATTGGTAAAAGTAATAAAAGAGCAACTTTATTCAAAATGTACGGGAACGGAAAAATGAAAAAAAGTCAAAAAATTGGAACAAATGTAAAATTCGGCATAAAAGCCAATTAGAAGGCGCCAAAAATGTTACTATTTTTTACACGCTCATATTTGCTGTGTAAAAAGTTGTTAAAGAGAGCGTCATTCAGCTTCATTTTTGTTTAAAGATAATTGAATATTTTACAATTTTTTTTTTGCGGTAAGGGTTTTTTTGTAAAATGTGTAAATGTAATAAAAATTGTAAAAACTTTTTAGTTCTGGAACAAAGCTAATATTAATATAATAGAAGAATTCTCAAAAAATTACTACTAACATATTTCGATTTATATTTTGAAAATGGAGTAGCTTTATGAACATGAACCGAATAACTAATACATACATCGAGTAAAATTTATTTATTTGTAGAAAAGGATCAATAAAGAATTATAAAAATTACAACGACACAAAATATTTTTTTTGCAAATAAATAAATTTTATCACTCGATACTCCCGAAATGAATACATATCACCACACACACAGTGTCGTTACTAAATTTGATGCTTTTGAAGTAGTGGCAAACCATTAAATATGTTTTCATTTTTTTTGTGTAAAAATGTGCGAAAACATCAACACATACATACATATAAAGACAGTGTCTTTTAATTTTTTTTTAATATTCTTAAATGTAAATAACATTATGTCTCAACACAGTATGGATTTTTAAATCAAGAGATTACATATGAAAATTCTTAAGATCTTGACTGATAAATAGGGAAAGAAGGCCGGGATATCTAAAAAATCGTATTAACATTTTAAAAAATTTAATAATTTTATTAGGGTATGGAAATGCGTTATTGACATACATATGGTAATATTCAAAAAAGTTTTACAATCGTTGAAGTTGAGGTTCACCATTTAATAAGTCGCGAACTGTTGATATATTTTATAAAATATGGATACATTTATATTAATTGAAGTGTTTTAGCCAAGATCTCATAATATGGACCATAACAATTAATTTTCGTGGAAGCTGCGTTGGTGGTAATATAAAAAAATGGGAAAAATGTGTTGAAGTAATCAAGTTTTTTTGTGTTCTTTCTTGATTTCTGGCCAAACCGCGCAAAATTCAAACCTGTGCTCAAAGAAAGAACTAAAGAATACCCCTTGGGAAACATGGTTCTAGTGCATGAATTTTCGATATATACACTACATCCCACTAAAATCGATGCTGACATTTTGAAGTTTTGATTTCAGTGTTTTTCGAATTTTTCTTATAATTATATGGTGCAACTGGATAATATTTTCAAACTAGTTACAGGATTGTAGAACTCGCGATTCCACGTCGTTCGATGTATATCTCATGAGTGTGCTCCCTACAGCTTCCTAGTAATAGGAGCCCAAAGGCCAAAATTTTGTGCGTAAATTTTCTGAAAAAACCTATTTTTTGGTTTTAAATCTTACAACTGTCGTACAGGTACCCCTGAACCCCGCGTGATTTTAGTTTTTTTACGTGCCGGATCTAATAAGACCTTTCGCGTTCAAATCCATCCACTAAAACGCCGGATATATATACCTTGAAAGTAGGAAATTCTGCAAAAATATATTTTGACAATTCCGCAAATTGAACCGCGCTTTTCTCTGATTATTTTTACATAAATGTAATCCTTTATACGCGATTATAATATTTGCCAAAAAGAGGTGTCACAAATTACAAAGATTCGGGAGTAATATCCCTATTTATCCCAAAATAGGATGTGGTGGCACATCCGCAGTTCTTGACGAATCTGTCTAAAATCATTTATATTGACGTATTTTTAATAGGCGGCCATTGAAATCGGATGCACCTTATAATCATATGCACATCGCGTAATTTTTGCTCAATTGAAGGTTTTTTGAATAGTAAGATGCAACTGATGGCACACTTTGGCCGCTGAATGAAACATGGGAAAATCCATGCATATTGATAGACATGGACTCCCTGTATCCCAAAAGCACATGCACCTCAACTGATTTAAACGGATTCGCGAATTACACGCTTTTTAACTTTTGTGTTTTTTCTTTGATTGTGATTTCAATATTACTCTGTACTTCTTATTTCTATTGCTTATCACAGAAAGCAAATATACTTTCACGATGACTAATTACTTTTTTCGTAGAAGTTTAAGCAAAATACTTCAGGATTTGGATGGAAATTTAGCGAAATAATGGAATAACTGCCAACATTTATTTTTCAAATTTTTCGTATTTAACCAAAAATATAATTTTGAAATAATTTCCAACAATAAGTTTCCGTTCTTTGTTGTTGCTGTAATATGCAAGTTATAAGCGCGATCTTTATAATTTTGTTCTCACATTTTTCTACGCGTTGTCTAGATTCTGTACGTATTTTTAAATTATTTTTTTTAGAGATTTTTTGGCCTCTGATTTAGAATAAATAAAATTTATTCCAAGATTTCTTCAATATTTTTTGATTTTCCGCGACAATAAAAATAAATTTAGCAAATATTTTAGCATCTACGGATAGATATTAAATGCTGCTAACGATTCATATATACATGTTCTTATTACAGCACAATAGGAATTTTTAAATATTTTTTCTTTACAAGAGAGTAAAACCGCATATAACTTTTGAGTGCAGCGTCCAATTTTGTGAACGCGAACAGATTTGAAACCACGATTTTTTTTCGTAACCCATGTACCAAAAATGGCGGATGTGCTCGCCAAAAAAGTTTTTAATTTTTTTTCTATGTAATTGTAAAGGAAATTTGAAATTTACCATATGTATATAAAACGTTTGCTCCATAAGCCGAACTAAGAATATATTTTTTTTATAAAAAAGTAAAGAAATTATCAATCTCTCAATACAATTTTGCGAAATTTTTTCGAGCCCAAATTTCATCACATTTTCACAAATTTCATCAAAATTTCTGTCCAATTTTGTGTTTAATGAGTCAAATACATGAAATCATATTCATGCTCTGGGACCCAAGGAAAACAACGAATTGCAGAGCAAACAACAACAAAACCGTTGTTTAACAGAAATAAGCTGTTTCGTTAATGCAGAAACTGACGTCAGTCAGGGTAAAATTAAATGCAGATCTTAATGCAAATTAACGCTGCCTCATCCCGAACATTTGGTATACATTCAATACCTTCATTTGGAATTTTTCCTCATAAAAACTGAATGACCTTCACAACCGAGGGACACACAATGTTTGGTCCCAAAATAATTATACCGCAGTCGGGATCAGGGTAACAGTAATTTGGCCTTGTTCGTTTGTTTTTCTATTCGGTCGAAGCATGGGGAAAGATGGTACCGATATAAAAGACACTTTGATACCGTGAAAAATTGGCTTCATCGAAGTAACGATTTCAGACCCCGAAGTGCGACAATTTAGAGTCGATTTGGTCCTGTCTGCTCTCGTGGGATCCAACATTATATTTCTTCCAGACATTGCTCGAACTTGGACTATATCGGATCAAACCTTCCTCCCACACAAAATTTTAAAAATTTTTACAAGTCAGTGTAGTGTCTCGGATAGTTTTGAAATTTGTACAATAAGTAGTCCTCGCGGCCTCTATTACGACGGTATAACTTTTACTTCCTGAGATTATTAACTTAAATCTCAAAAAAACCCTACCGGTACCGAATAAAATTATTGATAAGTAATACGAATTGGATATTTGAATCAAATGTAAGATAACATCTCTTGTTGCTCCCTTGTAAACTTTCAATATTGTCACTTAAGTCTTTTCATGTGTAAGTCCATGTTCTTTTCCAGAGATACGGCCCCAAAATGACATACACTTCTTACACAAAAGATTTGTAGATTCTGTGGCCTTTTTAAGGGGTAGCAGACTTTAATCAAGCCCGGAGTTGTGAAAGAAAAAACACTCGATTCCAACTCCGGGTAACAATTGGTTTTACCTGTATATATGGAGATAAAATACACATTGGAATAATGGTCTCGAGAAGACCTACAAGATCTTCATCTCATAGAAGGCCCACTGGTCTTCTCAATTTGTGTTCTAAAAGAAGTCATTATTTTCTGCTATGAAAGAAACAACAATAGGACTTCTATGGAAGAAAAATCCTGCCGATTTTAAATAAAAAGACCAACTGGTATATTATAGAAATGATGTGGAAACCTAACGGACTTCTTTCTGGACCCTTCTTCTGTAAGATTGTCTGCCTATCATTATTTTAAAAAAAGTCCCTATTCGTATACTATTCGAAAATGTAAGAGAAGACCTTTTGGACTACTATTGAAGAACCACGGGTCTATTATGATGATTTTCAAAAGAAGACCAAGTTGTAATATGTTGTATTCATTGCAGTGGCGGAATTTATTTTCTGAGTCAACTCAGAAGTTGCTATCAGAGTTGTAGAAAAATTGGGCTCGAATGGCTCGACTGAAAAGTAGGGAATATCATTTTTTAACCATAGGAAGAACGCCATTGCTTTTGGTGAAAATCGGTCCAGATTTGGATATAACTTCCACATATATATTCGCCCATTTTTGTTCAACACCATATTTGTTGCAACAAATCCGCTATATATGTCCGATTTGGATGAAATTTGGAAAGTGTGACTAAATTCGGTCTAGAAGTAAAAGTGTGAAATTATATCGAAATTAATGTGAAATCGGTCCAGATGTGGATATAGCTTCCATATATATTTTCGACTGCTTTAACGTATTTGCTGCACCAAACAGGCACATTTGGAATGTGTGACTAAATTCGATATAGAGAAAAATGTGTCAAATTATATCGAAATCGGTCCAGATTGGGATATAGCTTCCATATATATTTTGGCTCGATTTTAGGTGTTTGCTGCACCAAACACGCTATATATGTCCGATTTCGATGAAATTTCGAATGTTTGACTGAGATCGGTCTAGAAATAAATGTGCCAAATTATATCGAAATCTGTTCAGATTTGGATATAGCTCCCATATGTACGAGTATTTTCGGCCGATTTCATGTATTTGCTGCACCAAACACGCTATTTACGTCCGATTTTTATGAAATTTGGAATGCGTGACTGAATTCGGTCTAGAAATAAATGTGCCAAATTATATCGAAATCTGTTCAGATTTGGATATAGCTCCCATATATATTTCATGTGTTTGCTGTACCAAACTCGCTATATATGTCCGATTTTGATGAAATTTCTAATGTGTGACTGAATTCGGTCTAGCTCTCATACATATTTTCGCCCGATTTAATGTTTTGCTGCCCCAAACTCGCTGTATATGTCCGATTTTGATGAAATTTCGAATGTGTGACTGAATTCGGTCTAGAAATAAATGTGCCAAATTATATCGAAATCGGTTCAGATTTGGATATAGCTCATTTATATATTTTCGCCCGATTTTTGGTGCTTGCTGGTGTTTTTTTCTGACCAAAACCCCAATTTTTATCGTTATCGATTTTTATTTCTATATGAGATTCGATAGTAAACATATTGATTAAAAGATGTGGGCGTGACGTGCTCCTAAAAAAGAAATCTTCCCTTATTTTGAAAAATATGTATTTGTTTGCATATTTCTTGAGTAAGAAATAGCCAATTCTCAGAAACTATAACAGATATTGTGTTCATTCTTTTTTGTTAAATAGGTAGATTGTTGCCTTTACGAACGGTTTTTATAAATAACAGTAGCGTTTACACGAAGCGAGATATTTTATTTTTCCTCAGGTTCTAATTTTTAGTGCAATTCCAACTTTAGTGGACTAACAGCATAGGGAACAGCATGTTTCGCAGAATGATGCCTAAGAGTGTCCTCTTTCAGACCATATATAATTTTGTAAACGAGAATTCCTTCCGTTTAACACTTTTTTAAATTTTTTGACATTTTTTTGGGTAAAAATATGTGCTTTTCTTACCGTTTTCCAATATGAATTATTGTTTTTTTTTTATTAAATGAGTTTTTATATGGATTATAAGAGATTTTTTTTTAATTTTTAAACAAATTTTGATTTGTTTTTAATATTTGGTATTTTTATGGTTATTTATTGGGGTTCACTTTGACCTTGAATGCCTCTGCTACTACTAAGCCGAATTTGATTCAGATATTATGAAAATATATATCTCTATCCCTTAGGGTTTTCCCGGTTTTTATCTAGCTCTAAAACTTCACTTTTTCTGAATTTTGTGTGGAACCCGTTCTATGCCTGGAACTAATATTACCATATGCAAAATTGTGACCGATTCGGTTATTCCCTTCGAGAGTTATCGATCGCACCATTTTAGCAATAAATGTTGAACTTTTGTGGGGAAGATACCGGAAGTAGTAGACCACCGATATGGTCCATCTTGGACTTAAACTAAGTTTGTAAAATCTATTCGAATTCTGTTTCTACGGTTTAAAAGTGACGGGCATAGTTTATTCATTAATTCAATATTAGTTGTGATAAATGTGAAAAGATATTTCTCGGGAAATATCATTTTGTTTCCCGGGAAAATCCCCTAAACAAAAACCGAGAATTCCCGGGAATTCCCGGTGCGGGATTTCCATACCCAAAACCCTACTATCCCTTCAAAAATTACAGATTTTTGACCAGGAAAAAATTATGTATTCCGAACCACTGTGCTTAGTTTATTTCGACTATTTCCACATTTTAGTTATTTTTTCTCAGTTTACAATTCTGCCAAGATCTCGGATAAAGATTAATTCTATGATGAAATGGTGTCCAATGTCACAATTGGTATTATGTTGAAAAATCACGCAGTTGAGAAAATGTCTAATTAAATTTCACAATTTTTGTTCTAACTGTTCCCACAATTAGGCAGTATAGAATGAGTATTAATTACTAATTCCTGAACTCGTGGCGGTAACCCCCTGAATTCTTCTGTCGCTTAGGCATTGACATTTAGAAGATAAATAGTGTGACTTGATTTTAATAATCCATACAGCTACTAAACATTTGGTCCAAAAAAATACTCAAATCACTATACCATTGCCAACAAAATACACATACTTGAACATAATACACACATGCATATGTGTAAAACATTTCGTTTTTTCACAAACACTTTTTTTTAAAAAAGCAATACATTCGCTACACAACCAAAACAAACTTAACCAAAAAAAAATCCAAAATATTTTTTCTTATAATTCATAACAGTATGCCGATTTAGATGAATTTTTATCGGAGAACAATATACCTGATGGCTTGCCTGGTACCCATTTGGGTCATTCGAGTAGTTTGGGTCATCGTTCAGATTCCCTAAGTCATGCAGCTGGTCTGTCCCTGGGACTCGGACACATAACGACAAAACGTGAACGATCACCGTCGCCGTCAGATTGTATAAGTCCGGATACCTTAAATCCACCATCACCAGCTGAGTCAAGTGAGTACCAACCAACAATAACAACAACAAAAAGAAAATAAACAAATAAAAACAAAGCAAAAGAAAATAACCCAGGGTTTTTTTAGTTTAGATTGATAGATGATACCCCTTTATATTACATTTCCTGATTTTCATTTTTGTAATTTTTTATTTTAATTAATATCGTATTTGAACATTTTTGTAGATCTTTACTAACATATATTCAGACTTTTTTTGTTTTCAAAATTACAACAACATTTTGGTATGGACACAATAGTTATTTAGAGTATATCTATTAATTAAATAAAATTATATTGTAATAATAAAATGTTTATTATTCTTTATTATACATACAGATTTTTTGTATATTTTTGTTTGTAAATTATTAATTTTTATTAACTTATAAATTTAAAGAAATCATACTGAAATTCATCAAATGCTAAATGTTAAAATTGACATTGATAAACTGTTACAGCTTAGACAAACAAAATGTTAAGGGATTTTTTGTATGTTTATTTCAAAATCAACTAAAATTACCTAAAAAATCTATAACAACGCTCGTTCTATAAAAAATAATAATAAATCTGATTTCTATTTTATTGCATAATTTTACGAAATTTTTATATCGTAGAAAATTTAAAAATTTACTAGGAATTTTACAATAAAAATAAACATTGCATTGTTTTGTGTGAGTTTGTAAAATTAAGAAAAATCAGGGAAGCAAAGGCAGCATGTGGGCTTTGCCATTACAGAGAAATATCGGGAGTAGCTATTTTTATGTCGAACTATTTGTTGTTGTTTTTTATAGTCAGAATTAATCGTTGTTTTATTATTTTTTAAAAAAAGCTTTTTTATTAGTTGGGCAAATTCGGGAAGTGTTTCTAATACAGCAAAAAAATCATTATCATTAGTTTACATTACTATATAGTATCATAGTACTATAGTAGTAGTCGTAACTACTTACAAAACACCGTACTAACCCGTTATTTGAACAAGGTTATATCGCACTGAATAACTATTCATTTTTGGGCCACTAGAAGTTGAAAAATAGGCTTCAAAAACATGTGTTCTATTTTTAGAACAGTTGAGGTGAAATTGTTTTCAGTTTATTTTTATTTATTTATTTTGCTCTCTGCCATATTTGATCATACGAACTTCTGATTCATTGCTTAGTAAGGAGTAAAATAAATAGTTTTGCATTGTACAAATTTTAAGGAATAACCTATTAGTTTTCAGCTTAGTGCTAATGCAGAAAGTAGCTTGTTTACAAAAGTAGTTAGGGGGGTTTCTTCAAAAAAAAAAAAAAAAAAAATCAATTGTTCCCTCGAGTAGATACGTGTCCAAAGAAATATTTTAATTGAGAATTTCGTGATAGAACCCAAACTCGTTTAATTTTCCTGTAAGCAATTGGCATAGCTTTTTACAGCAATAACCCTGCCTTTGCAAATGCCAGTATTGGCAAGACAATAGCAAAAATACAAACCCTTTTTCACAAATACATTTATAAATTTTTAAATATGTATAGAGACAAGTAAAAAAGTATCAGTCGGCTTTGCCGACAGAGATATACCCTCAGCCTGTGTATATTGAAACAATTATTTCCCAAAAATGTATGTATTTAGGGGGTTTTAAAAATTTTGGGCGTTTGAACCGACAAAAATGTTGGTAGGATTAAAGAGCAAAAGTTTTGCGGAGGAGATACTAAAAGGAATTGATCGACATTGACCATTATGGAAGTGGATCTCCAGGCACTACATATGGTGCCTATGGGGTTTTTACACCCTTCAGGCAGTTTGCTCAAGAAGTATGGACTTGCCCCTTAAAAAAACGTTTACCATCGTAATTGAGGCAGCGAATACAAGTTGCTTCAACAAAAATCAAAGTGATTCGATATCAGGTCTTAAAGTGAACTTATCCGAAATTTTGTGTGGGAGGTACCGGATGGAGTAGACAAATATAGTCCATATTTGAACCTGATCTATATCTGGTAGATATGTTAGGATGTGTAAAGTATGGACCAATTCGGCCACTCCCTTCAAGAGTTACCGTACGAACAATTTTTCCGAACATATTTGAACTTTTGTGGGGGAGGTACCTGAAGAAGTAGACCGATATGGCTTATCTTCGAACTTAAACTATGTTTGGACAAAATATAACTAAGGCCAAATGTTGGGCCAAATCGGCAGATCCGTTCTAGAGTTATCTTGCGATCCAACCACCTTACACGGTGTCATAGCGGTTCTTTGCAACTTTCATGTTATTTTCTCCGGAAGTATGGACTTGCCCCTAATAAAACTTGTACCGCCGTATGGGGGGCAGTGAATACAAGTTGATAAAACAAAAATTAAAGCGATTCGAGAATTGGCCCTAAACTGAACTTTTCCGAAATTTTGTGCGGGAGGTACCCGAAGGAGTAAACCGATTGAGTCCAGATTGCAACCTTATCTAAGTCTGGTACACATTTCAGGATGTGCAAAGTATGGACCAAATCGGTTACTAACTTCAAGAGTTATCGTGCGCACAAATTTTCCGAACATTTTCGAACTTTTGTGGGGGAGGTACCGGAAGGAGTGGACCGATATAACCCATCTTCGAACTTAAATCAAATCTGGACAAAATATTTCGATACCTAAAATTTGAACCGAATCGATTGATCCGCTCGAGAGTTATCGTGCGCACCAGCCAGCCAGACAGACAGACGGACAGACAGACAGACGGACGGACATTGCTAGATCTACTCAAAATTGTCTGAAACGGATATCGTACAAACATACTTGGGGTCTAAAACCATTATTTCGATGAGGCACATTTTTGGTCGTATCAAAGTGTAAATACCCTCTTTAGCCTAAAGGCTGAGGGTATAAAAAGTATGAATGTATTGGTGAAAATGGTTTGTAACTTTGCTATTGTCTTGCCAATACTGTCTGTGTGTAAACGCCTAGTAAACCACATTTCCGACCGACGGTGGTTCTGGAATCGATTTTCCTGGCCAAAACCCCAATTTTTTTGTCGTCACCGATTGTTAATTTCTATATGTGATTATATAGTAAATATATTGAAACCAAGTATACCAACAAATTAGGTCAAAATATTGGAAGGTGTGGGCGTGGCGTGCTTCCAAACACGCTCTTTTTTTGCAATTTTGGAAAATACGTAATTTTTGCAAATTTCTGAAGAAAGAAATTGATATTTCTCAGAAACTATAACATATATTGGGTTCATTGTTTTATGTTAGGTAGGTAGGATTGTTGTATTTAAGATAGATTTCAATAAATTACCGTGGAATTTACACGAAGTGAACTATTTTATTTTTCCTCAGGTACTTTATTTTAGTGAAATTCCAATTTTAGTAGACTAGAACTTTTAGGGAACAGCTTGGAACAAAGTTTCGTTTTCACAGAATGATGCCCAAAACTGTCCTCTTTCAGCCCATATATACCTTTGTACCCGTCCCGTTCCCTCCGTTTTACATTTTACATCTTTTGATATTACATGGGTAAAAATTTGTGTTGTTTCATACCGTTTCCCATATAAATTAGAGCTTTTTACACAAAGGACATTTTAAATATATGAGTTTTTATAAGAGTTATGTATATGAGTTTCATGAAAACCCAAAGAGGATTTTTTTAATATCGGAAAAAAATTAAATTTTTTGAAAACAATTTTTGAGGTTTTTAACTTTTTGTTTTTTATGTTTTGTTTATAAGTGTTTGACATTTTTTAGATAGTTAGAACATATCGCTCATTTACTCAAAAAATGACATAACTCAAAAAATGCGTTTTCTGAGTTAGCAATTTATATTTTTTCTACGACTTGTACTTTATCTTGTGTCAAATTGTCGTGCTGATATCCCAAAAACTCGACGAGCGACCGCTCATTTACTACGAGTCTCACATAATTCAACACAAATATTTTTTGAGTTTATGAAGCACTAAAACTCTTCAAATCTTGCTTGATCTCTTGATATCTGGCCAGCTGTTTCCAAAATATCCATGTAGTTAATTTAGTTTTGTGTAATAATCTTTTTAAGTTGGGAAGTCAAATTTCAATCACCAAATTAAAACGCGTTTTTCTCGAAACTGGATTTTTTTGAGATGTGTCACTCTTTGAGTAAATAAGCGATATGAAAAACTCAAAAACACTCATATTTTGTATCAAAAAAAAAAAAAAAACTCAAATTTTTAACTTTGAGCTTGAATTCCTCTGCAACTAATTGGAAGGTTTTTAATGCGTCGGAAAGCTGATTATGTTGTCTGTCCAAGAATTATGAAAATATCTCTATCCGTTCAAAAGTTACAGAGTTTTGTGCAGGAAAAACGATTCTAAACCACTGCGACAGTGCCTGTCCTCAGAATTAGATTGTCAGGATTATTTCCAAAGTCGTTGTTTAAAATTGTATTAAAACAGATATTTTTATTAGGCCAAAATTTGGCATTGTTCACTACATAGTGGGCAACCAGGAAAGACTATAGTTTAGGATCTCGCCACATATTTTCATTAGCTTTTTTGTTTTGTTTTTTCTTCAACAAAAAAATTGTGTCCAAGTGTCAATTGTTCGCTCGAATGGATAAGTGTCCAAATAAATACGAGGGCTGCACGATAATTATCTGGTCTAACAATGAAAACGCGAATATTTTCCAACAAAAATAGTTTTTCCGTTTTCTTAAGTATTCTCCAGCATGATTTATGCACTCAAATCATTAGTTCAAACACTTTTGACCTGTTCCTTTACTTTAGAAAATGGTAAAACCGGCAAAAGTAGTAAAAGTTGTAAATTGCTCCCATATGAATTGTATGGTGCCTGAAGTAGAGGAACGCTTTCCGAGTAAAAAGTGGTAAAACTTGAAGATTCTTGCACGTAAAAGAACAGAGCTTTTTCCACTCCGATTGAGACACCTTCAAAACATGGTTTTTGAACAATTTTACAGCATCTTCTGGCGACGAAAATCTTTGACCACGCCTTTTTTCTTCATATGCTGGAATCAAATGAAGTCATTGGATCTCCAGTCAGGACTGACCCATTAATTCCACGTTTTGTCAGGTCAAACAGGCCCTGGTTTAAATCTATGTGTGAGAGCTCGCATTGTCATGATGCAGAGTGATTCGTGTTCTCTTGTTTGTTTTTCGAACTTCTCAGGAGACTTTAGGTAAACAAATTGTAGTGTAACTCTCAGAATTAACCGTCCTACATTTCTGAAGCCGTATAGTCTCCACACGGTCAGTTTTGTCGAAGAAACGGGCGACCATTTGCTTCGAAGTACTTCTTAGATAAACAACTTTCGTTGGATTTGGCTCGCTTTCAAAGACCTAGACGGTCGATTCCCGTTTTGTTTCGGGGTCTTAAGCATTGATCCAAGATTCGACGTCTGTGACGATCATATACACGTCGTTTGAAGCACAGCGATCGTTTTTATTCACAATCCATAAGAGCCTTTTTTGAGCGATTGACCAATTTTGCCGGATCTAAGGAGAAAAATCCATGTTTGCGGCCATGTGTTCATGCCATATCAAATGTTAGTTGATGGAATAAATGTACAACATTGTATCTATCTTACGGTACTTAACATGGCGATCTTGCATTATCTGATAACGCACGGCTTAATTTTTTCTAGCACAACGGTCGCATTCGGACAACCCTCACGACCTTCGTTTTTAAACGAGTGTCGGCCTCGATTGAATTCATTAAACCATTTTTTCATAGTTCTATGGAATGGCCCTTTATCGACATGCAAAGATTAAATTTGATCGATGCACTCTTGCCGTGATTATCCACGTCGAAAATTGTGAAAAATTATCAGGCGAAAATGTTCACAAGTAAATTGCATTTTTTGCAAAGTGATTTTTTCAAGTCACTGTAGACAACACAACACATGGTCGTATGACAAACTGTCCTGAGTACGTTTAGGCTAAAAACTGTCAAACTATCCAAACAAATTTTCAAGTGGCGGCTGGCAACACGCGGTATTGCCTAGGCCAGATAGTTTTCGTGCAGCCCTCGTAAACTCATTGGCACTTAAAGAAACCAAATAAAACACACCTTTACATCCTTTGCAGTGGACCTAAACCGAAACCCTAAAACGTGTACTCCACATTACTCATTACCACAGAATTTCCAACGCATTATTTGGTAATGGGCATTTTCGCAGGGTAATACAAAAAGTAGTCAAATACAACGGAGATAAGAATGTAAACAAAGCTGATGCTAAAAATTCTGTGTACTCGACAAAGTTGTCACATTTTCTAAATGAAATGAAATAATGCCAAGAATGAAATCACACACGTTTATGAGTAAGTAAAGGGTGATCCATTTAGAGGTTCCTAATTTCTTTAAAGAAAAAAAAAACAGAAAAATCTTATTGAATGGGGAATGTTTATTATCATTTGAAAGAACATTCGATGACATTTATTTTTTGGAGATTATGTCAAACAAATATTGGCCGAGGCTACTTCTCAGATGGTCCATCCGTTGAGTTCAATTTTCAATGACTCGTTCAAGCATTTCGACTGGTAACTGGCGAATGGCACGTCTGATGTTTTCCCCCAAGACGGGAATCGAAGCGGCTTTATCCGCATATAATTTTGACTTTACATATTCTCACAGGAAAAAGTCTAACGGAGTGATATGAGACGATCTTGGTGGCCAATCGACTAGTGCAAAACATGCTCACCGAAGTGTTCTTTCAATAAATCCATTGATTGATGCGATCTGATGGAAGTGGCGCCGTTTTGTTGAAACCGAATGTCGCCGAGATTACGAGCTTCAATTTTAGACATGAAATAGTCGGTCCTAACCGGCATCATTTTGAAGAAATAGGGTCCGACGATTCCAACGACCCACAAACCGTTATTTTTTTTTCTTGATGAAGTGGCAGCTCTTGAATCTCTTTAAGTTGCTCTTCTTCCCAAATGTGGCAAGTTTTCTTCTTTACATACCTATAAAGCCAGAAATGTGCCTCATCTCTGAACAAAATTAGGCTCGAAACACACTCCCCACATAACGCGAATTTTCGTAATAAAGTTGAACGATTTATAAAGTTGTAGAGGCGCAAGCTTTTCCACGATAAAATGTCAAAAAGTACCAAAAAAAATTACATGAACACGTGACACGACTCACACGTGATCTGTCAAAAAGGCTGTTGATAAACGTACCTCTTGTTGGATCACCCGTTATATAACAGCTATCGTTTTGGGTAGGGAAATCCCGCACCGGGAATTCCCGGGAATTCTCGGTTTTTTGGTTACGGAATTTTCCCGGGAAACAAAATCGGAAAATATATTTTTACATTTATCACAACAAATATTGAATTAATGAATAAACTATGCCCGTCACTTTTATACCATAGAATCAGAATTCGATTAGATTTTACAGAATCAAAAATTTGGCATTCGAGATTTTTTTCAAACTTAGTTTATGTTCGAAGATGGACCATATCGATGGTCCACTACTTTCGGTACCTTCCCCACAAAAGTTCAATAATTATCGCTAAAATGGTGAGCACGATAACTCTCGAATGAAATAACCGAATCGGTCATAATTTTGCATATGGTAATATTAGTTCCAGGCACAGAACGGGTTCCACACAAAATTCGGAAAAAGTGATGTTTTAAAGTTCCTCTCGGATCGACTTGAATTTTTTTCAGCGATTTGTCTTTACGGCCCCCTTTACGACGGCGCAACTTTTGTTGGGAGGGCAAGTCCACACTTCCTGAGGTAAGGGTACAAAATCTCAAAAAAGCCAGCCGATACCAACTACATTGAGTAGTACGTAAGATAACCGGAGGAGAAATCTCCCACACTCTCTCTTTAAAGTGTTTGGTAGTTAAAACAGTACAAATTTCTTCGGGGCAAATCTATTGGCTCAAGACTCAAAATAGCCCTAGAAACGTCAGAAGTATTGTGTTTGCTTATTTTCTTTAGATCCGAGGCTGAGGGTATATCTCAGTCGGCACAGCTGACTGATACTTTCTTACTTGTTTCAAGCAATCTTAAGCATAAGAATAAAACATACGATTTTCGAGGTCCATAAAATTGGAATTTCTGATCAACAACTTCATTTTTTGAGCCAAATCACTTTTCATAGAGCGATTTCATTAGCTTTGAATAATGGAAATGGTCGGCGTGAGCAAAATCCGGGCAACATGGTGCATTTTTCCATATTTTTTCGTTTTTAATCGACAGAGCGAAAACGCGTCATCCATCTTTGAGGCCGCAACTCTTTGAAAATTCTATGGGAAGATAACGAAATTACGAAAATATTGATCCACTCTCTTATTTTAAAATTTCGCGGGAAATACCGTATTCCCGGGGATGGCGATTTTTTGATTCCCTTTTCCCGGGAATGATAAAAACCGGGAAAACCCAAAACCCTAATAACAGCTTACGAAATGTGACACAATTGGACAAGTTTGATTTATAATAACTCAATAAGGAATATATCTTTTTACATAGTTGCTGTTTCAGCACTGTTTTGAAACAACTCCCATTTATTAAATTTGGTGTAATGTGCAAGGTAGAGAAGACAGTAGTTTACGACCCAACAGCTCACTTATGCCGCAGTTCCCTTTTCTTTTTGTTTTGAGGATATGCTTCGCAGAAAGTATCTTAAAACAACTTTAAAAAAGCACATACCCAAGTTGCAATTGCTCCCTTGAATTTCTTTGACAATAGTTAACCTCGAACAACTACACTTAAAGAATGTTTAGGCCTGAAAATAAAGAAAATAGAATCAGTCAGCCCAACAAAAACAATTCTAGAATTCATTTATTTTAATTGTAAAGCATCTGTAAAGTGCCAGTAACTAAGTAGGTTCAAATTCACAAAACGTATTTTTAGCAGTAGCACTGCAAGCCTAAAAATTAATTAAAAAAAAAATAGCATAAAACTTGATATTGTGTTCCTAACAAATGTTGGAAAGATAAAAATAAAAAAGAAAACATAAATGTCAATAAAATAATTAGGAAAACATTTTCAATAAAAATTATTAATTTTTTTCATAGTATTTTTTTTTTGTTTCATTAAACCTGCGTTGTTGTTTTCTCTTTGAACAAATTGTTTGTGTTTTTTTATTTATGTATGTTTTCTTTTGTTTGTTTGTTTGGTTTGGTTTGCTACTCCTGCGATTTAATTTAGTTTACAATGGACAGTTTGTGAAACATTGTTAACATTTAGTATTTGATATTCCAGCATTTTCCTTTGCATCATCGGGGCGAGATTTCGATCCGCGCACACGAGCATTTTCTGATGAAGAGCTCAAACCGCAACCCATGATCAAAAAATCACGCAAACAATTTGTTCCAGATGAACTCAAGGATGACAAATACTGGGCACGCCGACGAAAGAATAACATTGCTGCCAAACGTTCACGTGATGCACGCCGTCAAAAGGAAAATCAAATTGCCATGCGGGCGCGATATTTAGAAAAAGAGGTATGTGTGGAATGAGACGAAATTTTGGTTAATTGTAAAAATTAATTTTCTTGTGTTTCGTTGTAGAATGCCACATTACACCAAGAGGTGGAACAGCTTAAACAGGAGAACATGGACTTGCGTGCACGTCTCTCTAAATTCCAGGATGTGTAATGCTGATTTTCTTTTTTTGGCAAAATAAAATAAACAAATACAACAACTATGGTTTACATAAATTATGTATACTAATGATAACAATAATAATAACAACAACCAACCACAACAATACACTTCTTTTCTGTCTGGATTTATAATAACATAAATAATAAACAAACAAAAAATAATAATAATAAAAACAAGAACAACATTACAACAAACAAAACTAAATATGTAGTTGAAACCAAGCAACAACACCACCTGCGTTTTTTTGTTAATACAAAACAATGTTTTATTGAAAAAAAAAAAAATAAATAAATTTAAAAACCAGAGAACAACTTAAATCACAACAGCTATGAAATAAAAATTATAAATTACAACAACAACATTTAGTTTATAATTAAAGAAATTGTACGAATTGTAAACAGAAGTAGCCCAGTTTGTTAAAAAAATATTTTCTATTGTTTAAATTTTTTTCAATTTAAGAGCGTCATAAATATGTACATATACATATAATACGGTGGAAATTTTTAAACTTAAAATCAAAATTTGTCTATTGTCATTTATTTGACATATTTATGGGTAGTAGTGTACCTCAAATAAATGACCCTAGACCAATTAACCACCATAATATATATAAATGGGGTTAAAATTATGTTTATGACATATTTGTGGAAGAGATCCACATACTGAAAGAATATAAAATTTTTGAAATTTTAAGAAATTGTTTCCTTTATTAATTTATTAGAAAATTAAAATAATAATATATTCTTGTAGGTTCTGTAATAGATTGTAATTAAATTCTGTAATTTATTATCTGGCTTTCTCAATATCTTTATACAGAGGTAATTTATTGAGAATTTTATTATTTTTGTAAATTTTATGCCAGAAGAAAAGAATATGCTGACTCGAATCATATTTATGTATATAAATAAAATAAATGTTTGCCAGAATCCATATTGTCGTGTCTGACACAAATATATGTTTGCAACAATAATACATTTTTATATCGTTACAATATGTACATATCAATGCTTTACCACCTCAACCTCGGATATAAAAAATATATATATTTTTTATTTTGAGGAGAGATAAAAAAAACTATATTTTTTTATTTTTGTAAATGTTTAAATATATGTAATTATTAGGGAATTAAAAGTATTCAATTTTCTAATAATTCCATTGAAAATTTGGCCCAACCACCGATATATAAAAAAAATGAATCGTTTTTATCTCTCCTCAAAAATTCAATTTTTTTAGATAAAAAGTTGTGGAAGTAGGGCATCGATATGTTCTTTATTTAAATATGTTTCTTGTGATCATATTTTTTCTCTGTCTATATGAAAAGGAATGCATTATTTAGAGAGAATTAATAACAACGTTTGGATTATTTGCTAATGTAAGAAACCAATTTGTAACCACCGTAATTTTTCTTTTTTTTTCTAGAACAGTGTTAATCGACTCAGCTTACATAAAACTATTAAATTTTTAGATATCAAATTTTATATTAATCATTATGACATCTACACACAGAGAAGAGATATTGGGTGGTTATTCTGAACCAAAATTTACCGTGAGTTTTCTCACTTTCTCCTTTTAATTGAAACGGCGGAAAGACAAAACTCAGGGGCGAATTTTTATTCAAAATAACCACTATTGTTGGAGCAATTATATTCTGTGAGTTTTGTATTCACCGTGAGTTTTCTCACTTTCTCCTTTAAATTGACACGGCGGAAAGACAAAACTCAGGGGTAATTTTCATTTTGAGTTTTTTTCACTTTCTCCTTTATATTAAAACGGCGGAAAGACAAAACTCAGGGGGAATTTTCATTCAGAATAACCACAGTTTTGGGAGCAATTATTTTCAGAAAACAAAATAGCGTATTTTAAAAATCCGAAAATATTTATTGTTGTTTCAACCATATATTTTCGGTCAGACACCGTAAGGGCACAAAATATATTGTTGCACCAGCAATACATATTTTTACATTTTTTAAATACACCATTTTGTTCATAGAATATGATTGCTACTACAATATCTCTTCTGTGCGTTTACACACACACAGAAAAAATATGATCACAGGAAACATATTTTGGGAAATAATAGCTACCATAAATATGTATATGTATATATTGTTGCTGTAACCATATAATTTTTGTCTCAGACAACAATAGTTGTTTCTATATAATATCTATTATTCTTTCAAAATATGATTTTAGTGGTCATATTAGTTTTTTGAGAGTACAGACTGAGTAATCACAATAACAAGGACAACCAATGAGGGTGAAGATGTGTATTACTCAGTCTAGGGAATAATACTGAACTGCTATGTGTGGCAAATATTACCTCCCAAAGCTCGGCAAAAAATTTTCATTTCATTACACTTCGTTTTAAACAAAGAAAATATTTTTTACACAAACATGGGCTACATTCTTAGAGACACTTAACTGCTAAACAAAGAACAACAACAACAAAACTTTCTTAACTTGTATTCTTTAAATTCTTCTTTTTGTAAATTAGGAAATTTCACATTTTTTTCTCTTGAAGCAGAAACTGAAATACTTTGTAAACTAAAGCTCTGCCCTCTGCCCCCACCACCCTATTTCCCCTTTCCATCCAAACATCCCCGATCCTCATCTAATGATCCTGCTTACAACACAACCCAAATATCCCACCTTATTCACTACCACTTCCTCTTTTAGTTCTATTCTTAACATTTAATTACCACAACAAACACTATTTTTATTATTTTTATTATGTTAAAAACAAAACAAAAACCATTTCTTGTTATAACCTCAATCAATCAACACAATTACACTTATAAGTTTAATTTAAACTGTATACTACTACTACTGTTACATATACATACATACTATATGAGATAAACAAAAAAAAAAAAACAAAAACAACAATTGTTATTTTCCTCTTAAAATCCGAAGAAATGTTAATATGTTAAAAAATTTATTTTAGTTTTTATTAATTTTTAATTATTTTTTAGTTTTGGTTTTAGTCTTAAAAGAAACAACAACAACCAGAAAAAATACTTAAACAGAAAACAACAACATAGAAAAAACAAAATGAAAACAAAACAACAACAAAAAACAAAATCTATTTAATAAATGAATTATTAAATATACTATAATAAAAACAAAAAACAACAACAAACAAGAGCTATACAATATAAATTAAAAAAAGAACAACAACAGAACTATTTTAAGATTATTTGGTTTAATTCAATTCTCCATAAGTCCATAGGAAATCATGGTATGCTAGGCATATGTAGGCGGCAGCTGGTGACTGATTTGATAGATATAAATTTTTTGGAAGCAACTCATTTTCACATACACTCGCATACATAAAAATAGTATTGGATAAAAAACAATTTGAAATTGATTTCAAAATTAAAACAGATTCTATTTTATAATTTTTTTGCAAATCAGATCTTTACTTTTTCCCTCTTCTCTTCAAAAAATCTCACCAATCTACAAATGTGCATGTAAAGAGAAATATGATTACCAAAGATGTGGGGCATTTGGTCTTACAGAACAACCATGGAACGAATTATACAATACAAGTACCTTTGATGTTTTGTTTTTTGATTTTATTAATTGCTTTCCAGAGAGCGAAATTTTTTAATATTGTTGCAATCGAATTTGGAAAGAGTAATATCAAATTTGTGTCCTATCGAATGTCATTAAGGGGTTATTGGCTAATTTTGAATTACAGGTAGTATAGGGTATGCCGTAAAAAATTCAACTCGATCGGAACAAAATTTCCTGGGATATGAACATTGAAAGGGAACAATTTATTGTGACTTGTATGTGGCATGGAAACTTTAATCGCGAGTTTCTCGAAATGGCATTTTTGAAGTCGATGCCAACAATACCTCGAAAACGAATTGACCGATCTGCATATGGTTTGGTGAGCTTATTATATACATAAAAACCTTGTCTTGTCTTTAAGCGAGAAAGATTTTTTTTAATTTTCTTTGTCCGATTTTTGGGCAAAAAAACGGTCAATTTTTTCGTTAAAATCGAAATTTTGATTTTGACTTTTTAAAATCGATTTTTTTAAGATTCTTTTTCGCTTAAAGACAAGATTATTAGGTTTATAAAACGCCCACAAAAATATACGAAGATCGGCCCATTCGTTTTCGAGCGATCGTTGGCACCGCAAAACGCTTTTACAGAAAAAGGGTTTCGCAGGTAGCCATTTACCACAAGACTATGCAATATTTTTCAACAACAAAAATTCCAAATGTTGTATAAGATATGCTCTTTCAGATGAAAGAAAGAACGAATTAAAAATATTGGTTGTTTCTTCGAAAAAAATTTATGAAAAATTAGTTTTTTTTTTGGTCTGGACAACTAGGGTTCGCCCCTTGTGATTATGAAGTAGATGTTACATATCTTCTGCACCTTTTTCACTTGTAACAAAAAAAAAATGGAATCCTGGAATTTCAATCGAAATGTTTCCAATTACAACTGACTTTTTTTAGAATTCAAGTGACATGAATTCTAAAAAAAGCCAGTTGTAATTCGAAACATTTCGATTAAAATTCGGGGATTCCATTTCTAATTTTAACCATTTCAAACAGTTCAATACATTCAATTTTAAATTTGAATTAGTTCATTTATAAACTAATATATTAGTAATTCAAAATGCTTCCTTTGATCTTGGAATAATTTAAATTGTAATTGAAAACATTTTGTTTGAAATTAGAATGAAAATGATCAAAAATTACATATTTGGTTTATCGTTTCGAAAATAAAATATTTTGGATTATAGATGCCATAATTTTAATTACAAATGGAAAATTTCAAATAATCAAAGAACAAATTCTAATTTTAAAAGGAGTGTCATTAATTTCGAATTGATTTCTCGAATTACATATGAAATGTTTGGAAACACATTTATGAATTTTCCAACCCTACCGCCACATAGTCCCAGTCCACACTAGAGTGATTTCATTGAAAAAAAAAAAAAATCATGAAATTATGCGTTTCTAGATCGACTTCTATAGTAGAGTAAAATCATAAAATTGCTGTAGTGGGAAATTCGATCTAAAAACGCCTAATTTCATGAAATTTTATACTGGAATTCACTCTAGTGTGAACCGGGACATATAAAGATTCCATGAATTACTTTTCTTCTTAGTTAACATAAAATGCATGGAAAAAACTTTAAAATTGATGTATTGCTTTTATTTAACGGTACCCCACCCCATTTGAGATATTTTGAAGAAATTTGTTCCATTTTTCAAGCGAACTGCCTGTAATTTAGCATATGGAGTGCTCTGAAAACCTCTAAGCAAAATTTTGTCAAAAAAAATCCCCGTTTTAATAGAGAACTTGAAAGCTTTTGGTTTAGGTCAGGTTTTACCGCACAACTCTTTCACTCAAAGATCTTTCTGTGCATCCTGATAGTACATATAAAAATGGAAAATGGATATCAAAGATTGGTAACTGGTGAAGCGTGAAATACACAGTACAGTGCAGATTTTGAAAAAAAAAAACGAAGAGAGGCTTAGATCAGGGTTAGACAGTCGACCACTACCAATGCGTTCGCTCTGTTGGAATGGCTCAATTCACGCCAAAAGGCGAATTCACGCCGTAGTCTTCATTTGCTGTAAAAAAATGTTTGTGCGTAATATCCCCAAAAGGTAGAAGAAAACGGTAAAATATTCGTCGCAAAGTTCAAATAAAAATGTTGTACACAGATATTATTTACAGAAGGGAAATTGTTTTAATTTATTTGTGATTAAAAATATCTCTTGTGCCAGACACTGAAAATAACACATGAAAATATTTTAGCTTTTAGGAGAGAGCGGAGGTGAAGGAGCTCCCTTTCTCCCTTCTTACCCATAAGCTCAAAACATTTTCATGAAAATTTTCATAGTCTGGCATAAGACTATGTTTTGACAGCAAATGAAGATATCAGTTGGCATTTTTGTTTCAACTTCTTTCTTACACCATGGTGCGTTAATTCATTGCGAAAATTGAAAATCATGAAAACAAGAGACAGCACCAACTTCTTCATTGAAAACTATGCAGCCACTGTCTGTTAGAGTTGTGCAGTTCAGGAACTAAGTAGTTCCAGGGAACTAAGTAGTTCCAAGGAACTATTCCGGACAAGGAACTATATCCAGCTCTTGCGTTTATACAGTTCCTTTCGTTCTTCTCGCCTACGTCGATCTTTCTTCGTTGCTGTTTATTCGCTGCAATTTATTTATTTTTATGGCAATTCATTTATCGAAACATAAAAACATTTCGGTTTCGGAACTATGTATGTGGAATAAGTGAAACAAAAAGAACGATGAAAGAAAAAGTTTTGTTGAGCCATTTCGGTCTCGGAACTATTTGGAAAGAAAAGAACGATGAAAGAGAAGGATTCGTTGAACTATATCGGCCTGAAGTTCGATTCTCTAACTCATTTTTTGAGTTACCGATAAAAATCGTTAAAATTAAAACGCAAAATTATTAATGGAAAGTTCAAGTAAAAGTTGACAACACTCTTTCTATCGGTAGAACTTTACGATTGCATATCTTCTGCGCTAACTTACCGAAAACTATCGTTAATTACCGACATTATAAGCATTTTAATTTTACCGACTTTTGTCGGTAACTCAAAAAATGTGTTAAAGAATCGCACTACTGGGAACTATTTGGATCTATGGAACTATATCAAGGAACTAGTTCCTTTAGGGGAAAGGACTAGAAAGATCGATCTTCTCGGGAAACTAGATTGCCCAACTCAACTGTCTGTTGGTTTCTTGCTAAAAACGAAGATCAGAGTAACGCTAAAACTCACAACAATTGAAATTGTGTTTGTACTAATACCAAGCGCCCTGAGGCACCATGGTGGTTATCGCTGATTTAGATTAAATATCGGATTTTTGGAGAGTTATTATTGCATCATTTTTCGATTAGTTGAATTGTGGGTGTACGGAAAGAGAAAAAAACTGCGAGAGTACATGTGTCCCTTTTTGCCGATCGCCAGTTTAGATACATATGCTCACATGTGGATTGACAGACTCGCAGTCTCCTGCTTGTAAGCATTGGACAGTGACATATTAAATGCTAGATTATCTCTATTTCCTCTTCTTCATATATTTCCTCCATATTTGCAAAGTCTGCAGTAGTCAGCAATTATGGCTCTATCCCCTTGGTAAGTCTTATGTCACACGCTGAAACTTTCACTAAAAACTTTCCCTTTTTATAGGGGTTCTTAGATCGAGTTACCTACTATAGCAATTTTATCAAATTTGTCTAGTATGAAACTCGATCTAAGAGCGCATAATTTCATGAAATGTTTTTCGCTGTGTGGCAGGGGCTCTGATACATACAAAGTTGCGGTTGATTTTAGATCCCCCCAAGACATTCTTACAATCCAAAACTGCCGCAGACTGCTGCCTCGTCTTGAAAAACACTAAAATTTTTATTCAACCTAACTGCAACTCGTTGGTTGAGGATGTCGCTGTGGTTTCCCCTCTTTCTTATGCTTGGTTTACATTTACGAAATCCACTCGATTTCAACTGTCAATTCCACTGCGTATACGTCAAATGAAAACTCATCTGAAATCCATTGGATTTCATTTGACGTATAAGCAATGGAATTGACAGTTGAAATCGAGTGGATTTTGTAAATGTAAACTTAGATCCTTCGGTATAAACCCCTATACCATCCAGATGTAGAGTGTTTTGAATCCATGCCCTCTCTTCTGCACAATTGTTTACTCGAAGTTCATTCCGTGTTCATTGACACTTTTGTTCGGCTAAGAATCCTTGAGACGAAGAGCGCTTTTGAATACCTCTCCCCTACAACAAGGTCTAACGGAGTAAGATCCAGTAGCACGTTACGGGCTGCCTGTGCAGTGCCCTTTTTTAGCACCAGTGATGACCAATGATACCGTTCTTTGGACATTCGTGCAGATACGATTTCTTGTCTAGAGTGTGTAGTGTCTTCAATAGGGCTATAACAAAAAAAAATCACCATTACCGTGTGGGGAATTTTTGTCATGATAACGAAAACGTTTTTTTAGTCGAATCGGCCAAAAAAGTTCCCGCACCAGAAGCGATTTCTAAAGGTCTTTCGATAATATTTCTTTATAAAAAGTTTGATTTTAATTTTTTGACCAAACATTTTTTGTGTACGCATACTTTGTTTAAGTGAAAATAAGTGCTTTAAATTTCGCGATTTGGAGACAATTTTGTGATAGACATATGTAGAATGGTCCGATGTTGAAGATTATATTCAATTTCAATAGAAAAATATCTTATATATGAACAAATTTCTGTCGTAATGAAATAATAAAAGAACTGCAATTGAAAATTGAAATGCAATCGGTGCGGAAAATTTTTTACGGTAGGGGAAAAGTGACAAACCATTTCTTAATATTTTCCATGCTCTACCTGGCTATGTGGTGGTATTTTTGACATTTTCAAAAAAATAACCCTAGTCTACAAATATATTATATATGTATTCTCTCATTCCGAAACGGACAAAATTTGAACTTTTTGTACCCGATTGAGTTCCTTTAATTGTAGTTTGGGTAAATTTTCTATCTTGTCATGTGTTCGAGATGCCACCGCCTAAGATTAGGTAATACTGTCAGGTGTAAGCACCTGCCAATGTTGCTGAGTCCATAACCTGGAAACCAGTCCTAACTGGGAAAACAGCCCACTACCAAGACGACAGTGCTTTATATCCGATCGATTTAATCGATTTATCAGCAGAGATTCGTTCATACCGATTACTTTATGTAGAATTAAACTTTGACACATACAATTCCCTCTTGGTCGATTGTAAAAAGCTCAGACTTGTTGATGATGTACAAGAACGGTTAGATTTAAATATTCCATTGGTAAATTCAACATCGGCTATCTACCGTAAAAAATCGAAATTAGTTTTTTCTGGTTACCTACAAAAATCGGTAATATGCTAATAACTTCGGCAATAAACGAAATGCATTGGTAAGTTGTCCCAAAATAAAGAATGTGGATAAAAAACTACACGTTTATGAACAAAACTATCCACGTTTCAGGATAAAAAAATACACGTTTCTAGATAAAATAATCCACGTTTATGGATAGAACTATCCACGTTTCTGGATAAAATAATCCACGTTTATTTATAATATCATCCACGTTTGTGCGTAAAATTGTCCACTTTTGTTTTGAAAATTATGAACGTTTGTGGATAAAATTATCGATGTTTGGAGATAAAATTATCCACGTTTGTGGATGCAATTTTCCACGATTGTGGGTGCAATTTTCCAAGTTTGTGGATAAAGTTATCCATGATTGTAGATAAAGGTATCCACGATTGTGAGCAAAATGAAATTATCCACAATTGTGGGTAAAATTATCCACGTTTGTGAATAAAAATATCCTAGTTTCAGGATAAAATTATCCACATTTGTGAATAAAAATATCCTAGTATCCACGTTTGTGGTTAAAATTATCCACGTTTGTGGATTATATTATCCATGTTTGTGGACAAAATTATCCATGTTATCTACATTTTTGATAAGTCATAGATGAGCAAAATAAATTTAGGGGGGTGAATAATTTTCTCTTACATGAATTGAAAAAACATATTTTTTCTGTTGTTTAATACATTTATTTTGTTTTTTTGATCATATATATTTTACAATACTGGCCTTATAATATTGTTAAAATAAGGAATTAAAAGCAATGCTTAATCGTTAATTTGTTGATTTCTTAAGGCTAATGATTTTGCTGATTTTTTTAATAGCTTTGCACATCAATGCCCCAAGTTCTATCAATAGCAACGGTGTTGTCAACATTTATTTCGTAATTTTGAGTTATAATTATCCGATTTTTTGTCGGTAACCAAACCATGAGTTAGAGAATCCCACTACTGGATTCCATACTTAACACTTATCATGCGTGGCAACCAGCTAGTCAGATATATCGGGTTATGAACATTGCTAAATCGACTACATAGGCTTACGAACCTGTAGCTTTACAACGCATATGTATATGGTTCCAGATATTTGTTGTTTGCCTGCTATGCCATGGCCATAAGAAGGAGGCTTATGTTCGGCTGCATTATTTATTATAAGAGAAATTTCCCTTTCGCAAATGATTGACACAAATAGCTATTTGGGTCAATGGATTCGAATATGGGCCTTGATGAAATGTTTCAAACCTATGAAAGAACCGGGGACGTTTGGACGGGTCGGTCCTACCAACCAAAATTGCAGATTTTTTTTACAGTCTAGTGGACCCGAAAGAAATTTCTGTGCACCTAAGAGGAAAGTACGTTAACCAATGATTAATGGCTGATTAACACAAATTTATTAATTTATTAAGGTGATATTTCAACACGCCATAGTTGTATCCACGTTAATAATGGTATTGTGTGTGTTGGTATTGTATTGAAAAAAACTACATATTTTATTTCACCCTAAACATCATCGTGCTTATTTTTGTAAAATATCTATCCACTCTAAACCAAAATCACTTAACTCCGCATAAAAACTATGAAAACTATGAAAAACAAAATCAGCTTATAAACAATAAACTGTCAAGGAAAAGAAGAAAGAATACAACAAAAAATATATTATATAAAATAAATAAAACAAAACACTCAAACACCGCATAGCAGTGTAGACCTCATTGTAGACTAAAATATAAAAAAATGCAAAATAAAAATGGAAAAAATACAAAAAAAGATATTTGCTAGAAACGTTTTGAAGCAAACAAAGCCGAGAAAAAAAGAGAAAGAATTATTATAAAAACAAAAAAGTACCTTAGTTAAACGAAAAACATACAACATAAACAATATACAATGTTACTGATTAAAGATGATTTTTCTAACTTAGTTTACCTCCTATTTTTTTAACAAAAAAAAAAAAAAAAAACAAAAATCATATTCTTTTGTAGTTGACAATTAATACAAAAAAAACATAAAAAAGCCAGAAAAAATTATGCAAACAAAAAGTTTTATTTTTTATATAAATAAATACATAGTAGAATTGTTATTAGATTATATAATTATTGATTAATACATTAGATTGAATTCAGTTATCATGCTTACCTTCTTACTTCCGGGGAATTTAGTTTCATTTTTGGAAATATCTGCCCAATATTTTAAGTTGTAGAAAGTTTTGCGTTTTCCATTCTGAACAAGAACAAACAAAAAAAAACTGAAGTAACAAAATTTGAACACAACCGCAACAAGTTATAAACTAATCACAATAAATTTACATTGTTGAAGAAATGATAATAAACCAATCATAATAATTGATTATAAATAAAAATAAAATTAATAATTTTCTAAACCTATCCAGAGTAAGAAAACGAATGAAACCAACTGCAAGGAAAAAAGAAAAAAATATTAAAACAAAAGAAAACGAAAAAAAAAAACAAAAATTGAATGAGAAACAATTCAAGTAGTGTGTAGTAGTGCAAAAACAAAAACGTGTTTGTTGTTAGTTTAAATTTTAGAAAAGTTTTATTTTTCATCAATTTTAATAATTGTTTTACTATTATTTTATTACTATTATTTTTTTTACTACTCTAATTCTAATTTGTACAATTCGATTTAGTTGTGAAACATAGCAGTTTTTTATTTCATTAAAGCTATTATTATTAATTATTATTTTGTTTAAATAATTATAAGTAAATATTATTATTTTGTTGAATAGAAAAACCGAAGAGAAAACAATAAAAAACAAATATTGTAATTTGAGAAAAAATATCTTTCGAGTTGTTTCAATTGTATCACATACGGGGCGGAGATAACAGTGGCAGCTAGTAGTACTTGATTTAGCTGCAAATCGTTTAAGTGCAAATTTTATTTTTCGGCCAAATAATTCATAATTCATTGTCATTTCTAATGAGTTTTGTACACGCAGAAAAACATATGTTAGAAATATGTTTGGATCCAAACAAAGATATGTTTGGGACTTGTTGCAAACAAATATATGTTTGCAATATTTGGTAACATATATCAATATTATTTATTTACCAACATATTGTTTGTGTTAGAACATATGTATTTTTTATGGGTAGAGAGAGGATTTTTGTCAAAGAGTGTAACAACAGGGACCTCGCTTATTTCATAATAAACGGCTGTGGGTATGGTGCAATAAAAGAAAAGACAAAATTTTTTAGTTTTCCATAAAAAAAAAATTAAAAATTTTTTTTAAGCTAAATGAAAGATTTTTGGTACATAGATTGGGAAAAAAATGCCATTCTTAAATCTGTTCGTGATACTAATTTTGGTTGTTGCGCGCAAAAGTTATGGCGGTTTCAATTCTGATAAAAAGAAAAAAATCTTTAAAAGACTCTAATCATTATATTGAGAAACTCTCTTAATTAGGGGCTCCCTACATACTATATGTTTACTGAGGTCCCATAACTTTAGTGAAAAAGTTGTGCATTTTCGCGGAAATTAGGAAAGAATTCCAAACAATTGGTAGTTTGCAACTTGTTTTAATAAAATTCAACCTGCTTATGCCTCTGAAAAATATATAAAAAATATGTACGTAATCTATACATCGCGAAGATTCAAATGAAATCAAAACTATACAAATCCGTTTAGTGGTTTTCATATTATAGCGAAAACAAAAAAATATATTGAGGAAATTTATAAAATTTTTGTAAGAGAAAATATTTATTAAAATTTATTTTGTGAGTTAGTTGAACAAAATGTGAGAAAAATAGGTCGGAGTTTTTCTTCTATTTTAGTTAAATTTCACGCAATAAATCACATTTTTTATTCTAATCACTTCTCGAAAACACGTTAACATCTAGCAGAAGATATGGATATCTTTCAAATAAATGTTGGGTTCCTTTAAATGGGGTATAATCTTGAAATAAAATTGTATCGGGTAATGTTCATTTTGAAATGCGTGTAAATCGCGAAATCCTCAAAATCACTTGATGCGCATGCGGTTTACCAATACAGCGAATTCTTCTCTTTTAATTTGTACACATTTGCCAGGATTTACTTTGGCCGCTAAGATGTAGCATCGTCTGCAGTTTAGTGTGCAACAAACTGTATAACGCTTATATTTTGCACAAAGTGCATACACTTTTTATGCGCATCCGATTTCACTATCAACCGTGAAAAAATACATCGATCTAAACATATTTCAATAAAATCCATCAAGAACCGTGGATGTAGCATCACACAGTATTTTTTGGATAAATCGGATACAGCTCCCACGCCACTAAATTTTTCAAACCGCTGTTTTCGCACAAACGCGAGTGATGATTCACTTTCTTCATTGAAATGGAAACGATCCACATAAAACGCGAATTAGTCAGCGATATTTTGAAAAACATTTTTCGCAAATTTTTCAATTTTTGCAGTAGCCATTTCCGCCGTTCTAGTAGATGGATTTTTATGATCTGTGATTCATATGATCCGGATCGTCGAAAAACTAAAATATCGCGGGGTACCAGCACACTCAAAACGATATTGTAAATACTGTACCCAAAAAATAGGTTTTTTAGAAAAAATATCACACTAAATTTTGGCCTTTGGCAGTAGATTACTCTGCTGCTGTGTGGGCTACATACTCAATATACATATCAGATTATGCGAAATCGCGAGTTCTTTAATCCTATAATTGGTTTTTCGAAATATCCGAATGCGCGTCCCAGTTACATAAAAAATACAAAAAACACCTGAAATCCGGCTTCAAAATGTCAGCATCCATAAAAGGTGGATGCAGTGGAAATTTTGGAAAGTGATACATTTGAAGTGTAATCTTCATTTTGTATTCTCCTACTTTTACGTTGGACAGATGTCCGTCATTTGAATGGTTTAATCAGAAATCGAATAGCAATGTAAAAAACCTGTTTAGCTTCAACGTGTTTTTACCTATGTTTTTTCCTTTACGCGGTCGTAACTACCACGTAAATTAAATTTTTTTGCTAAATTTTTGAGCTTTGTACAAAAACATCTAAAATAATCCAGTAATAGTCATAGTTACTGGTAAACTACAATAGTTCGCGTATTATAATAGTGCAAACCTTGGCTTCATGGAAACTAAAAAATTTTGACTTTTCCTCATATACACTTTCATACGGGCAAAGTGTGCCTCATCGAAATAATAGTTTTAGACCCCAAGTATGTTTGGACGAAATGTGTTTCAGACAATTTGGAGTCGATTAAGCAATGTCCGTCCGTCTGTCTGTCTGGCTGGCTGGTGCGCACGATAACTCTCGAACGGTTTAACCGATTCGAACCAAATTTTGGGTATCGTAATATTTTGACTAAACTTAGTTTAAGATCGAAGATGGGTTATATCGGTCCACTCCTTCCGGTACCTCCCCCATAATAGATCGAAAATGTTCGGAAAATTTGTGCGCACGATAACTCTTGAAGGGAGTAACCGATATGGTCCATACTTTGAACATCGTGAAATTTCTACCAGACTTAAATAAAGTTCCAATATGGGCTCAATCGGTGTATTCCTTTGGGTACCTCCCACACAAAATTTCGGAAAAGTTCAGTTTAGGAGCTGCTCGCTTTGATTTTTGCTGCAACAACTTGTATTCACTGCCCCCAAACGTTGTTTAAGTTCGAAGATAAGTCACATCGGTCCACTCCTTCAGGTACCTCTCCCACAAAAGTTCAAAAATGTTCGGAAAAATTGTGCGCATGAAACTCTTGAAGGGAGTCACCGATTTGGTCCACATAAATCAGGTTTGAATATGGACTATATTTGTCCACTCCTTCGATTACCGACCACACAAAATTTCGGATAAGTTCACTTTAAGACCTGTAGTGCGATTCTGTAACTCCTTAACGACAGAATTAACAACAAATGTCGGTAGTTAACGACAATTTTCGGTAAGTGCTATTCTGTATACCAGTTTTAACGATTTTTGTCGGTAAATTTTGTCATTAATTACCGAAAATGATTGTTAAGTTAACGACAGTACATTATTACAATTTCTTTTAACAACGGTGTTTTATATGAACATATGTTATGTTAATAAGGAGGGTACACAAGGTAAATTCCGCCTTATTGAGAAAAATCTTCTTAACGCATTAACATAAGTGTTAAATATGTAGAATAACAGGGGGCAGCTTCGCCACTGTTGTGCTTTCGACAGCGCCGATTTTATTGAAACTGCATAAAGATCATCAAAGTACTTGTAGATCTTCGAATAACTCATAACTTTCCTTTAGACCACCTATATGTAGCATCAATTATATCGGCGCTGGCGAAGGCGCAACAGTGGCGAAGTTGCCCCATGCTACCCTACGTATGACGACTGCGCTAACCTTTGTTTTACTTTTTAAAGAGGAAAAACGTTAGCTAATGCTTCAAAAGAACTCAAGTGTGGTACTGCTATGTAAGACCTATACCAATGTCCTTAACACTATCTTTCTAGGAGGCTTTCGTTGGCTTTAATTTAGCATTGAGGCCAACACGTGAATAGTATTACTATAACCTACTTTGTTCTGTGATAATCTTATAGATTTAAACTCAGCATCATAACAATCAGAATGCTAAAAATGGCGTATAAGCTTGGATTTTCGAACTTACTCTCCGCTATGAGAAATTTCATTCATTAATGTGGGCGTGAATTGAATATGTGAATATATATACTGACGGTAACGTGGATCCACGATCACTGAAGGGACTTAAGTCATGTCAAATATCAAAGCTGAATTTCCATACAGAGCGCCACAACCCAAAATATGATACAACTGCGCCTTTAAAAAATATTAATGATGGTTTTATCACTTTTATTACTTTTTAATCACACACACAATAAAAACATCTTAAGAAATGCTTCTTTACTGGCATCCGTAGTTATCCAAAAGACACACATTTGAGCCACATTCCTTCAAAAATCTGAATTGTTTCCTTCTTATCCTTCTTAAACGCTTTATGTTTTGTACTCGCGACGAAATAATATTTTCAGCTTCAAAATATATTTTAACTAGCAAAGTGCCCGCTACTTCGTATGCGGAAAGGATATAAAACACAAATAAACAATATATAATATGGAAATGGCGAACACTGACAATTGTGTTGCACTAATACCAATTTTAATCAATATTTATTTTTATTTTAGTACTGTTCGTACCTTTTGTTCGATTTTCAAAAATATCAGCCCTATATCACCCTTACACATTAACAGCGAGACCAAAGTTGCACACCAATACTCTCCCTAAATCTAAAAAATACAGATTCCAGCAGTCCCTCTACACCCTACAACAAAGTGAGTACCATTAAGTACTTTTCGTATACTTATGGTACGTATTTTGACGACATATCTCAACCCTACACTGACATTAATACAAAATAATAACAGTAATCTTAATTCCAAATCTCAAAATTCCAGCTGTATCCGTTCGTGCAATTCCAAATTGTACCAAACTTAGTACCATTTCTTATTCTTCGTACCCAGAAGTAAGATTTTCGAAAACTACCTCAGTCCTTCACATCAACAATAATCTTAATTCCGAATTTCAGGACTCCAGCTCTATCCGTTAAACCAAATCCAAATTAAGAACATATTAGAACTTTAGTACCCATAAGTGCGAATTTTCCTTCCTCAATCCAACAGGCCTACAATAATCATAATTTCAAATTGCAGGATTACAGCTCTATCCGTTCACCCCAAATCAATATTGTACCATATTTAGTACCATTGTACCAAATTTACTACCATTTAGTACTTTCCATACACATAAGTACGCATTTCCGAAACGTCCCCAATCCTACAGCCCACTTGTAATCTCAATTTCAAGTTTCCAGCTCGATCCGTTCACCCAAATCCCTATTGTATCAAATTTAGTACCATTTAGTAATTTTCGTATACATACGAATTTCCTAAACTACCTCCATATTTCAATCCTACGATCCTACAGTGATCCCAATTCCAAATGTCAGGATTCCAACTCTATCCGTTACCCCAAATCCAAATTGTACCAAATTTAGTACCATTCAGTACTTTTCGTACAAATGTGTACGCATTTCCAAAACCATCTCCTTGTATCAACCCAACTTCTCAACCTTGATTTTCATTCCAAATTTCAAGCTTCTAGCTCTATTATTTCAGATAATACCAAATGGTACCAAATTTTTTACATTTTAGTACTTTTCGTACACTTGTAGTTCGAATTTTTGAAAATGGTTCGGTACGTTTATTCTACATTCCATAAGTGACCCTCATTCCAAATTCTAACTCTACCGGTTCGCCAAATACAAATGGTACCATATTTACTACTTTTCGTACCCCTAACCAAAAATTTCCAAAATTACCTCAATCCTACACTCCAACAGTAATCTTAATTCCAAATTTAAGAATTCCTGCTATATCCGTTCACCCAAATCCAAATTGTACAAAATTTAGTACCACTCAGTACTTTTTGTACCCACAAGTACGAATTTAGTACTTTTCGTTGTCATAACTACGAATTTCCAAAAGTATCCCAATCCCACACTCCAATAGTAATCTTAATTCCAAATTTCACTATTCCAGCTCTATCCGGTCACTTAAATTCATAATGTACCAAATTTGGTACCATTTAGTACATTTCGTACCCAAAAGTACGAATTTCCAAAATACCTCTATCCTACACTCCGACAGTAATCCTAATTCTAAATTTCAGGATTCCAGCTCCATCCGTTCCCCCAAATCCATATTGTACTTTATTTGGTACTTTTTAGTACCTTTCGTTCCCATATGTACGAATTTCGAAAACTACCACCATATCTCAAACCTACACTCCAACAGTAATAGTAATTCCAAATTTCAGAATTTCAACTTTATAGGTTCGCCCAAATTCAAATTGTACCAAATTTAGTACTATTCGTACACATGAGTACACATTTTCAGAACCACATCCTTATATCAACTCATCTTCTAAACCTTGATTTTCATTCCAAATTTCAAGATTTTAGCTCTATCCGTTCACGTAATACTAAATGGTACTAAATTTAGGAACTTTTCGTACACTTATAGTTCGAATTTCCAAAAATCCTTTGGTACACCTTTCTAACTCTCCATCAGTGAGCCTTATTCCAAATTTCAGAAATCTAGCTCTTCGCCTAATACTAAGGGTACAATATTTAGTACTTTTCGTACCGTTCTAGTTCGAATTTCCAAAAATCCAGCCTTATCTGACACTTTCGAACCAAGAGTAACCCTCACCCAAAATTTGAAGATTCTAGCTCCAGCCGTTTAGCCCGGGCGTTGATTATGAATCAGTCAGTCAGTGAATCAGTGAGTCATCATTACTGAACTCTTTTATATGTATAGATTAAAATTAAAATATAATATTTGACATTTCCTTCCCATCGATATTCGTCGGTTAATTTCTACATAAAGTTACAGAATAGCACATTCGTTAACGCAACCGAATATTTTCGTTAACAACCGATGTCGGTTCGTTATTAAAATAAGTTACAGAATCGCACTACTGTTCTGGAATAACTTTGTTGAAGCAACTTGAATTTGCTGTCTCAATTACGACGGTAAGTTTTTTGCAGAGGCAAGTCCATACTTCTTTAAAAACAGCCCGAAAGGATTAAAAATCCCCTATGGCACCATATGTAGTGGCTGGAGAGCACGATAACTTCCGAACCGATCAACCAATTTGGTTCGAACTTTGGATCTTCTAATATTTCGTCCAAATTAATTTAACTTCTAAAATGGCCCATGTAGGTCCTCTTCTTAGGGTACCTCTACCACAAAAGTTCAACGTTTGTGCCTAAGTGCAGTTTAGGCTATGTTCGAAGATCGTTTGTAAATGTATACCGATGGTGTTCGTTGTGGTCCTGTTTAGAACGATATTATGTTTTCCGTGGACAAGTCCATGCTTCCTGGCATACTGGTCCAAAATTTATACGATGACCAACTGAAATTACTAATGTGCGCGATATCTATCGATAAGATATGACTCCCTAAATACGATCCACTTCCATAATGGACTATGTCGGTCCATACCTTCAAGTACCTCCTCCACAACGCTTTATAACTTCAGTCCTAATCAAAATTTTTATCTGCAATTTCAAATGTCCAAAAAGGACCATAAAATTCTGAAAAGACCCCAGACATAAGCTGAGGGTATATTTCGGTCGGCAAAGCCGACTAATACTTTTTTACTTGTTTTCTGTAACCTAGCAAGCGTAGAGGAAAAAAACTGATATTAATTATTTTTGTCCTTTATTCGAGAAAGACAGAGGGTATTTTTTCTTCAGTTTCAGTGTGTTTGTTTTTTCATTCAGTGTTTTGTGTTTTCGTAAAGAAATGGTATAATATAATAATAATTGTTGTTTTAGCAGCAAGAAACCTACGTAGAAGCATAGGTTTGATGCTGGGTTGGGAGCCGCTGGCCGAAACACTATGGTTTCGGTTCAATCCGGTACGAAAGAACCCGCTGCCGTGGGATTGTGCTAAATTTATTTTTGCTAAATTTACAGACCAAATTGGCTGAATTTTGAGGCGCAGGGTTCCCAGTTGACAAAAAAAACTTTCGCGATAAAATTATGGACATAGGTCGACGTTTTGCTGAATTTTTGCATTGAGTGTTCCCACGCGTTTATATAGTACCCATAGAACGGTACCGCCCAATTGTCGGTATTTTTAAGGTTTTAGCCACATTATCCAACCGAAGTAGCTGATATTTAGTATATAGTCTTTGCCAGGGCTGCGAAATATTCCTACAGAAATATAATATTCCTGACACTGTGCGGCGTGTCTTGAGACATCAATTGTAGAGATTTTTTTTTGAAACTCACAGGAAATTTCGCCGACATTACATTGAGGGGTACATTTCCATCGTTGAAAATAAGATGTTGTCTGTCCTTGGAATCGAATCTTTAGTGTGCAAGGCGGATGTGCAAACCATTGCAGCAAGGTCGTAAAAATTTGAAATTGTGTCTGAAAAATATGTTGTGAGCTCTCTCTACTAAATTTTTATATTCGTGTCAATATTTCATATAAAATCAACTAATAAAACCTTTAAAATAGCATTACGTAACAGTATCCAAACATTTTTAATTTTCACGATTTTTGGTCATGTGAAGCAAAAACGCGTTTCTAGGTAGATTCAGTGAAAAAAAGACCTTTTGATAATTTTTCTTTATAACAAGCCACCACGAACTGTGTTGAAGTGAATAAGAACAATTATTTTCCTTTCGTTTATGAAAGTACTAAGCTCTTCCTCTTATTGCAAAAGTAGTATATCTCAACTGATAATGCTCCCTCATATGGGGCGTTATCGTAGTACTTTCCAAAACTCCTGGCAATGCACAATATTAAATAACAGCAATCTCTGTTCGAAAATTTTGACAAAAAAAAAAAACAACCCTCGAAATACCTAAAATTGTGCAATACCGGCTAGACTTAAACCTGGATATACACAAAAATCGAATTGACGACCAATTCATTAGAAAAATGTGACGAAATCTTCAAAAAAAAACCTTTATTGGTGGTTCCTCTTATATGGGGGCTATACGAAAACATGAACCTACACTGTCTGATTTTTTGCAAGGTATGTTTTGTACCTTTAGCGAAGACTAAATACCAAATTTCAGTTATTCTGGTTGAATAATGTGCCTCCAAAAATCGGAGGGTAGTGTTATAAGGGGGCTATATGAAGATGTGAGCCTATACCGACAAATTTCTGGTGGAAAGTTATATGCCCCCAACGAAGACTAAATGCCAAATTTAAACCATTTCGCTGGATATTGGAGCCAAAATCTTCAAAATACCGAAAATTTGGAAGGGCAGTTAAACGGTAGCTATATGATGACGTGGAACAACATCGAAAAATTTTATGTGGAAAGTTGTATACCTCTAACGAAAACTAAATACCAAATTTCAGCCATTTCGGTGGGTATTGTGGTTTTAACTGAAATAAAAAAAATCGATATCGGATTTTTCAGTTTTGTTAGATTTTAACATTGTTAAAGTTTGCGCACAATCGGAATATGTTAACACGTGTAAATTGGGCCTCGAAGTTTCCATAGTAATTTGTATGGGGCCAAAGGCGAATTTTTACAAAAAAAAATCCGACATCGATTTTTTAAAACCACCTTAGGCCACAATCTTCTAAATACATACCGTAAATCGGGAGGTTTCGTTCCATGGGGGCTATATATGATGACACATACCGACAAATTTCGGGTGGCAAGTGTTATCCCCCAACGAAGACTAAATCCTAAAGTTCAGCCAATTGGTGAGAGGTTGAGGTCACTACCTTCAAAATACCGAAAATCGGGAGGTACCGTCCTATATGAAGATGAGGACCTATACCGAAAAATTTCAGTTGAAAAGTTTTACACCCCCTACGAAGACTAATTGCCTGTTTCTCTAAGACGATATGAATTCAGATTCGTTCGAATTTTTGTTTGATTGAAAACAAAAATGAATCAAATATTTTTCAAAAAACAGAAGTATGGTAGTAGTTCGAACGAATTTGAATTCGAATCGTCTTAGTGAAACAGGACATAAATTTCTGGTGGGAAGTTTTATGCTTTCAATTAAGACAAAATACTAAATTTCAGCCATTTCGGTGGGATATTGAGGACAAAACCTTCAAAATACAGAAAATCGGGAGCTACTGTTCTATTGGTGCTATATGAAAACATGGACCTATACCGATAAATTTCAGGTGGAAAGTTTAAAACAAGTCTAAATACCAAATTTCAGCTATTTCGGTATGTGAATGAGGCTAAAACCTTCAAAATACCGAAAATCGGGTGGTACTGTTCTATGGGGGCTGTATGAAGGCGTGGACCAATACGACAAATTTCAGGTGAATAATTTTTATGCCATCAACGAAGTCTAAATACCAAATTTCAGCCATTTCAGAGGAATATTGAGACCACAACCTTCAAGATACCGGAAAAGGGGAGGTACTGTTCTATGGGGGCTGTATCAAAACCTGGAGCGATATAACCAATTTTCAATACCAAACATCCTAGGAGTAATATAAACTTCTATAGCAAATTACAAAGCTATATCTAAAAAATTGCGAGCTGTATCTTGATTTCAAAAGACGGACAGACGAACATGGTTATAAAGGGTGATCCATTTAGAGGTCCCTACTTTCTTTAAAGAAAAAAAAAACGTTATTATGAAAAAATATGGAATATTAATACAGTACCTACATTAAATAAGAACTTGATTTCATTGCATGATTTTATCTTTTTGACGAAATTAATGGTAATTGAGCTCCTAATTACTGAAAAAATAGTCAAATAATTTTTATATATCTTTATAAAGGGTGATCCATTTAAAGGTACCTACTTTCTTTAAAGAAAAAACACAGAAAAATCGAATGGGGAATGTTTATTATCCCAGCAAAATGTTCGATCTGGCATGCCATCTTTTTGTCACTTTCACTCATGAATTTTATATGAGCGTGAGTCTCAAAAGATGACGTTCCTTTTGGATCCTAAGCATGCCATTTTAACCAATGCCTTGACATGTCATTTTAACCAATGCTTTGACATGTCATTTTCACCAATGTTTTGGCATGACATTTTCATGTCTTATTTGGTAAATACAAAATGCTGTATTTAAATATGATTTTCATCACAAACAAAACTCTTTATTAATTCAAACGAATACATGAAAGAATTACAACTAATTTATCAGCAAAAAACTGATATAAAAATTGCAATTTATCACCCTAACTATACCGCAACAGAGTTTACTTCCTCCGCTCTCCGCATTTTGATTTTATTTCATCTTGCAAAATGTTTTTTCTATTATCTTCCCAACATCAGTTCAGATTTCGATATGGACTCCAACTGCACTCCTTCACGAATTTCTTGTTCGTGAATTACTTTCAATTTTATAAAAAAATTTTGGAAATTTATACTCTTTCATTTATGCGTAAAGGCCTAAGCACATAAGCTGCCTTGCCTACTTGCCTTGCTTGCTTCTAATAAAAGAATAAAAAAGAGTGCAGTCCGATTCTATTATTAGCTCAATAATTGGGACTTCCTTTTTATAACAGTGTCTGAATGAGGTTTCGAGCTAGGTACCACACCAATTGTTTAGAAGTCGTACTTGTATGATATACAGGAAATGTAAGACAACATCACGACGAGAGTTTTAACAACTTTGGTCGTGATTTCGAGTCGACAACATCAAGCCAATTGTAAATAATAAACCTTACATAGCTTAAAACACATTTAGATAAATAATAGAAAATATTTTATTTATTTATTTTGTTTATTTAAATATTTATTACAATTAAAAATTATAATAAACTTATAGCTAAAAGCACTAGCGACTACGGCTATCGGCTAAGAAAATATAAAGATGTGTAAATAAAAAACACAAACATCATCTTTATTGGATCGAAGGAATGGGTGCTGATGAAAAAATCGGATCTTTCACGGCTTCCTTTGCATGGGTTAAAATGCTAATGAAAAGATCGGATCTTTCACGGCTTCCATTGCATGGGTTCAAATGCTAATGAAAAGATGGGATCTTTCACGACTTCGTTTGAACCAATGCAAAAGATGACATGAAATCACGTCGTCGCATAGAACCCCTTCCTTCAAATTTAGCTGAATATTATTTGAAGGAACATTCGATGACATTTAGTTTTTGCAGATTATGTCTAACTAATATTGGCCGAGGCTACGTCACAGACGGTCCATCCGTTGAGTCTAATTTTCCAGCTTTTCTACTGGTAACTGGCGTATGGCACGTCTGATGTTTTCTCCCAAGACTGGAATCGAAACGGCCTTATCCGCATACAAGTTTGACTTTACATATTCTCTCAGGAGAAAGTCTAACGGAGTGATATGAGACGATCTTGGTGGCCAATCGACTGGTCCAAAACGTGCTCACCGAAGTGTTCTTTCAATAAATCCATTGATTGATGCGATGTGTGGGAAGTGGTGCCGTTTTTTTGACATCAAATGTCGCCGAGATTTCGAGCTTCAATTTCAGACATCAAATATTCGGTTATCACGGCGCAATAACGATCGCCGTTGTTGATGAAGTCCTAACCGGCATTATTTTGAAGAAATAGGGTCCAACGATCCCACCGACCCACAAACCGCTATTTTTTCTGGATGAAGTGGCAGCTCTTGAATCTCTTTAAGTTGCTCTTCTTCCCAAATGTGGCAATTTTGCTTCTTTACATACCTATAAAGCCAGAAATGTGACTCATCACTGAACAAAATCAGGCTCGAAATACACTCCCCACATAACGCGAATTTTCGTAATAAAGTTGAACGATTTGTAAACGTTGTAGAGGCGTAAGCTTTTCCATGATAAAATGTCAAACAATACTAAACAAAAATAACATCAACACGTGACACGACTCACTCGTAATCTGTCAAAAAAAGTCTGGTGAAAAAAGTACCTCTTGTTGGATCACCCGTTATATATGTATATGTACATTTATAGGGTTTCCGACAAATATTTCGATGTTTTACAAACAGAATCACAAATTTAATTATACCATATTATGGTGGAGGGTATACAAATTTTGATTTTATTTTTTTGAACAAATATCTATAAAATATTCATTATTTAGTTAAAATATGTCGTATATCGCGATTTGACGAAAATTATGTATTATATTTATCTAGAAGAGTTCGATATTGCAAATTATATTCAATTTCAACAGAAATACAGCTTATTTAAGAATGATTTTCTGTCGAAATTATAACATAAAACAAGTAAGAACGGCGTTAAGTTCGGCCGGGCCGAACTTGTTATACCCTCCACCACAAGTTGTATTGAAGTTAAATGGAATAATTAGTTTCCTTTCGTGTATGAAGAAGACTTAATACTAAGTTTCCGCAATTTCGGTAAAACAATGTGAGGCACCGTTCTATGGGGGCTATTTCAAAACGTCGATCTATACCGACAAATTTCTGACTGTAATTTTTAGGCTTAAAGAAGACTAAATACCAAATTTCCTATATTTTGGTAAGAGAATGTGGCTAAAACTTAAAAAATACCGAAAATCAAGAAGTACGCTTTTATGGGGATATAGGAAGACGTGGACCTATACTGATAATACTCTTCTGGAATATTTTATAACTCTTGGAAGACGAAATAACGAATTTCAGCCATTTCGGTTAGATACTGACGTCACAATCTTCAGTATTACGAAAATCGGGAGGTAACGTTCTATGGGGGCTATATCGAAAGGTGGACCTATACCGACGAGTTTTAGTCAGAAATGGGGCAATATGAAAGCGTGGACCTGTACAGACATATTTCTCGCGAACAGTTTTATATCACATTGAAGACTATATACCAAATTTCATCCATTTTGATGGAATATTGAAGACACAACCTTCAAAATAAGAAAAATCGGGAGGTACCTTTCCATGGGGGCTATATTAAGGCGTGGACCTATACCGACAAATTTAAAGGGGAAGTTTGAGTACCCCCAACGAAGTCTAAATACCAAATTTCAGCCATTTCGGTGCAATATTGAGGCCACAACGTTCAAAATACCGAAAATCGGGATGTACCGTTCTATGGGGGCTATATGAAGGCATGGACCGATACCGACTAAGTTCTGGGGGAAAGTTTTATACCACCAAAGTAGACTAAGTACCAAATTTCAGCCTTTTCGGTGTGATAATGAAGCTAAAACCTTCAAAATACCGAAAATCGGGAGGTACCGTTCTATGGGAGCTATATGAAGGCATGGACCGATACCGACTAAGTTCTGGGGGAAAGTTTAATACCACCAAAGTAGACTAAGTACCAAATTTCAGCCTTTTCGGTGTGATAATGAAGCTAAAACCTTCAAAATACCGAAAATCGGGAGGTACCGTTCTATTGGGGCTATATGAAGGTGTGGACCGAAACCGATAAAATTCTGGGGGAAAGTTTTATACCCCCAAAGAAGACTACGTACCAAATTTCAGCCATTTTGGTAGGATAATGAAGCTGAAACCTTCAAAATACCGAAAATCGGGAGGTACCGTTCTATGGGGGCTATATCAAAACGTGGACCGATATATCCCATTTTCAATACCAACCATCCTGCAAGTAATAAAAACTTCTGTACCAAATTTTGACTCTCTACCTTTAAAATTGCGAGCTGTATCTTGATTTCAACAGACAGACGGACGGACTGACGGACGGACGGACGGACGGACAGACGGACATGGTCAAATCGACATAGAATTTTATACTGATCAATAATATATATACTTTATAGGGTCTCCGACGAATATTTCGATGTGTTACAAATGGAATGACAAATTTAATTATACCCTCCATATGGTGGAGGGTATAAAAATAACTGCAATGGAAAACTTGAATGCAATCGATGCAGAAACTTCTTAAACTGTAGGGGAAAAGTGACAACATAGTTTTTAATATTTTTCCATGTTCTACACGGTTATGTGGTGTGGCGAATGTTCGTAATAAAGTTGAACGATTTGTAAACGTTGTAGAGGTGTAAGCTTTTCCATGATAAAATGTCAAACAATACTAAACAAAAATAACATCAATACGTGACACGACTCACTCGTAATCTGTCAAAAAAAGTCTGTTGAAAAAAGTACCTCTTGTTGGATCACCCGTTATATATTATGCTGATCAAGAATATGTATATTTATAGGGTTTCCGACAAATATTTCGATGTTTTACAAACAGAATCACAAATTTAATTATACCATATTATGGTGGAGGGTATACAAATTTTGATTTTATTTTTTTTTTAGTTAAAATATATCGTTAAAATATATCGTATATCGCGATTTGACGAAAATTATGTATTATATTTATCTAGAAGAGTTCGATATTGCAAATTATATTCAATTTCAACAGAAATACAGCTTATTTAAGAATGATTTTCTGTCGAAATTATAACATAAAAAAATAACTGCAATGGAAAACTTGAATGCAATCGATGCAGAAACATCTTAAACTGTAGGGGAAAAGTGACAACATATTTCTTAATATTTTTCCATGTTCTACACGGTTATGTGGTGGTATTTTTGATATTTGCAAAAAATTAATAAAAGTTATAACCCTAATATTTACTTTGTAGGATCTAAAATGGTTATTTCGAGGAGTTAAAACCGGAATAACAAGCTTAATATACCCTCCATTATGGGGTGAAGGGTATAAAAATAAATACACTATATAGGTGTCTTTTATAGGTGACTTAGTGCTAACTTACTAAAATAGGAATAAAAGCTATAACAGCTATAACGGTTCGGTGCAAGTTATATGGGTACGAGGACATACAGGGATTATGGTTAACGATATAGCCAACTATTTAGCAACATATTCCAGAGAACAAACTACGGTAAGTCCAGACAATGCTAAGACCGTCTAAAGTTAAAAGCATGGGGAAAATTTCAATATATCGCTTTGAAATGATGAACAGATAGGGAAAAACATCAAAAAACCTTTGGGAAAATCCAGATGAGAAGTAAACAAATAAAAAGCCAGCTATTACTAAATAAGGACGGGATACCATAGGTTACAAGCGCATCTGCCAATAAGTTGGGTATAAAATAGTGAATTCAAGGCATGCGGACGGGACGAGTATATGTTAGAACACATTCTCCGCCATTGCTCCGTCATCGCTAGGCGTTTTGTCAAGGGTACAGAATTCCTAAAAAATAGATCCAACCACCTCCTATTAGTCTAGAGCGCACAACAGCCCTACATCAGCTTAACGGTATCCCATATGGGCATGTGACGATTTGACATCGCCCTCCTCTCAATCTAACCAACCAAGTAGACTTCAAGAGTAAATATTTTGCATTAGCCACTACTGTTCATATTGAGTTTTCTGCTTACCTTTGTGTCGCAAAGCCGACTGTTATTTTATGTCGTGTTATCTTCAGTAAATTTCTGCCACAAGGCTGCATACTTACTCTTATTGACTACTTACTACATATAATTTAACAACTCACAGTTTGAACCCTCCGTTGGACAACCTGAGTCTGGCCAGGCATTTTTCATTTTATTTTGCATTTTAAACTGGGTTACAATATAGCTATGGACCTGAGATTCCAGGAAGCTTCTTACCTTTTCAACATAAGAAACATGAAGTCGAAAAGATCACCAGAAAAGGAGCTACAAGGATTTGTTGACATACATACCACAGCCACTACAACTATTTTTTATTGAAAAATTTCCGAATTTTTTTTTCTTAAAATTGGATCTTTTTCTGAAATGCAATTTGTCGCATTTCACCCTACCAAAAATTGCACATAAAAAGGTCGCAAAAGTAGGTGATGGGTTTGAAATCAGTGAATGTACCACAACCTAAACAAAACCCTTGCAAATAGTGCTACACATTTATTTTAGACAATTATACACATAACTGGACAAATAAAACCCATTACATGTGGAGTGGAATGGTTCAAATACAGTATTCTCCATATGAATTAGAAGAAAATCCTTAGGATATATGCCTTCATTTACCCAGCAAAATTTTATGGAAGTAGTTCTATGAGATGCCATGATTTCACTGGATCTTTTGCATTGGTTCAAATGAAGTCGTGAAAGATCCGATCTTTTCATCAACATTTGAACCCATTCAAAGGAAGCCGTGAAAGATCCGATCTTTTCATCAGCATTTGAACCCATTCCATCGATCCAATAGAGATGAATTTTGTGTTTTTATTTATACACATCTGTCTAAATATATAAGATTAATTATTTACAATAGGCTTGATGTTGTCGGAGACTCGAAATGACAACCAATGTTGTTAAAACTCTCATCGTAATGATAATTTCATTGCAAAGAAAATTACATGCCAAAGCATTGGTGGAAATGACATGATAAATCTTTGGTGAAAATGACATGTCAAAGCATTGGTGTAAATGACATGCTTTGGATCCAAAAATGAGTAGCATCTTTTGGGGTGCACGCTCATATAATATTTCACTTGCAGCCATGATTGAATGGCATCATTGGCATCGAACATTTTGCTGGGTACCTATTGATATTATCGTTATTGCACTACAATAAGCTGTAAAGTTATAAAGTAGACACTATTCATTCTTAATATAATAATAATAATAATAATAATTGTTCCACAAACATCCCAGATGGGACAAGGGAGACTTCACTCATATCAATGAGTGCACTCCGATTCATATTGGCTCAATGATATGGGACCTACTTTTTATTGCCGAGTCCGAACGGCACCACTTGTAGAGAAGTTTTTCATGGCTTAAATACTCAGGAAATGTCGCCAGCATTACTGAGGGGGAAATTTGCCACCGTTGAAAATTTGATGTTGCTTGGCCTGGGATTCGAACCGCAGACCTTCTGAGTGCAAGGCGGACGTGCTAACCATTGCACCACGGTGGCCCCAATTCATTCTTAATAATACCCCAAAATAAAATGTAGTGCATCAAAATTATATATAAATAGGATTTTCGAGCATAGATACAAGAAAAATACAAGAAAAATACTTCATAGGCATATCGTCGGTGTCAAGCTTAAGTGTTCCATACGCCATTTGCCTGTTTTGAGATAATCGCATTTTAATGTTTTGCGTCACAACTGTGTGGAGCTGGCTAAAGCAAATATCTATATTTTTGACTTGAAATATTAATAATAGTATATAGAACATATTTGCAAAAATGTTGAGGAATATATATTGGAATATAAAAGTTATAGAGATTTTTTTCAAAAAAAAGAATTTCTGTCGATTTGTTCCATATCCGCACTTATGACACAAATGTGAAATATTGTAAATCACATGGAACAAAGTGACAAAAAAAATTTCCATCTTTGCCTCAATAAATTAAATACTTCTAAATCGAAAATTAAAATTCTGATTTTTGAAATGTGTTTTTAAACTTGTAAGTTTTTAAAATATTAATTTCATAACTGAAAAAAGTTGATGCTTTCCCGCCAAGGCGTGGATATCTCGGAAAATAGAGCAGATAGAAGAAATCCGACTAGAAATTCAGAAAGAGCATACCGGAAAACCCTAGAAACCACCTGCATCTCAAAAAGTCAAAAATGGCGTATGGAACACCGTTTTTACTAACTTGATAAAATTAATTAAATTTAGTTTTTTTTCGGCATGTTTTTGACAAATAAGGATTATTTGTGTAAGATTAGGATCCTTTTAATATATTCTACATTCTTTTTATACGAAATGTTAATTAAGTTTACTAAAAAATATAAATAATTATGTGGGTCTGGCCAGACTTATGTGTCACGAATGTAACAAACAATATCGGTGTGCAACGAAGAGATAAATAAAAAGAAATGCATCAGACTTAAAATGAATGTGTTGTATACTTTTAGGCTGCAGATATGAAAATGTACAGGGTGTTTTACAAGTATAACATTATGTGTAATACTGTAGCACATTTCGACAAATGCAAATTAACAAAAAAAAAAAAAAAAAAAAAACAACAATTAACATTCGGTCCAGTTAATTTTTTATACCTTTCACCTAGACGAGAAAATTAATAAATTTCAGATTATTAAAATTACTAGAAAATATGATATGTTAAACATTTTTACAAAGCTGTTATTATCACCTCAAAACTAGAAAACAAAAACGTCAAAAGTACCAACGCACAGTGACCGATTTTCCAAAAAATCTGGCCAAAAATCGAAAAAAATTATCGATTTACACTAAAAAGGGTCAGATATGTGGTTTGTTCCAGTACTGCAAGAATCTACTAATTTTTACTATTTTCTTCGATAACATAAAGGAAAAAATGTTATCGTAGTAAAAAATAGTAGCTTCTTGCAGGTTCTGGAACATAGCAATGGTTTATAGGATCCCAGCGCGTGTAGTTATGAAAAAATATATACATTTCTTGGTTAATAAGTGGGTATAAAAACAGGTCGAGTGACCCTATTTGGATTTATTTCAATATTTAAGTTGTTTATAAATCTATGATAATATGCAATAAACAACGGTTATTAAATATTTTCTTATTGTAATTGTAATGAAAGGTATGTGAAACGTATTTAAGATGTTCAGTGTCGCCAATGAATTGTGCGTTCTTTAATAACTGATATCAGTACTTGTTAATTTTTTCAAGATCAATTTTCACAATAAATTATGAAAATAGTTGTGAGTATGTGATATTTTGTCTTGCAGGTATATACATGTAGCAGTCTGTTCAGGAGTGTATTACAATATTAATATAATATATTTTGTATACATTCTAGAATATTCCATACCATAGCGTTGTCAAATATGTAAATTTATAAGATAAATAAATCAGTTTTAAAAAAATTTGTCGAATGAAACAGACGTGTTTCAAGTATTACGGACAGATTTTCGTGATTCAAAATGACGGAAAATAGTATGGAGTGCACACATCAATTCATGAAGTACTCATCCATGGTTTTCTCATTATTAAGTGGGCACCACTGCCCATCGGTCATCTTTCCGAAGAAGCTCAAGAGTCCAGGAATAAAGATATTAAGAAATATCGGGAAAACTTTTCTCGAAAAACTTCTAGAATAAACACAATGACAGATATAATGACACTGACACTGTGCAATGTGGTAAATTTGTCAACGATTACAACCACAGTTTATACAGTTGGACACTAAGCCCACCTGATTGTTATGTTTGTTGTCAAAAATATCATGTGATTTAAAATACAACGAAACTCAAATCACAATAATATAAAATCTATTATTTTTTGAAATTTTGCCTGTAAGGGCGAAGATCATTTTTAATGATTTTTTATTAATTTTCTCGTTTAGAGTTAAGCTTGATGTTCGGAAATTATTTGCAAGTGAAAAAGGAAAGCCAAGGACTCGAACCCACATAGTCACCAAATTACGTTACCTGGTTTCATTGGTGGTAAAGCAAATCTTCGGACGTATGTACAAAACACATTTACATTTTGAAAAACGATAAGTTCTAGGACAGAGAAGCCATTACATAGTCGATACGTTCGAAGATTTGCTTTACCACCAATGAAACCAGGTAATGTAATTTGGTGACTATGTGGGTTCGAGTCCTTGGCTTTCCTTTTTCACTTGCAAATAATTTCCGATCATCAAGCTTAACTCTAAACGAGAAAATTAATAAAAAAATCTATTATGTTTGTTGTCAAAAGTTGTTAACAGAACTCTATAGGCCTTGATTACAACCAAAACAAGACATATGGAGTAATTATTTGTTGTCAAGTTTGCTAAATTTTTAAGGTATTTTTCAATCCATTTAAGAAAACATGCACGGTGCTCTTGAATCAAATTTAAATGGAAGGTGCTTACACATGGAAAGTTTTTGCGAATTCTGAAACTACAATGTTCATAGATGAGAAAAATCAAAAAACAAAAAAAATCGCGGTTTTTAAATAAATCGCGATTCAAGTTGACATTTTTAGGGGTTTGTTAGGTTTTTGCAATTTTGCTTGGAAACCGCAAGTCCTATCAAAAAGGGAATAAAGAAAATGTTGTAGCTATCAAAATTCTCTACAAGATTAACCTTAATGATATTTTCGTAGGTTTTACAACTTTTGAGATATAGAAGTTGAAATTGGGACAATTTAAATTCAATTCAATTCTGTATCGTCTCCTTATAAAACAATGACAAGACTGCAATTTCCCAAATTAAACTTATATATCTATAAAAATGGCACAACCTAGGAAAAATTACATAAGCCAGTCTTGTAGAGAATTTTTACAGCTATAAGATTTTCTCAGGTCCCATGCCGATAAGACTTGCCGTATTCAAGCAAAATCGCGAAACCCTAACAAAAAAACCTAAAAATGTAAACTGAGCTTCTATATCTCAAAAATGGTACAGCCTGAGAACAAATCATAAACGTCAATTCTGTAGAAAATTTTCACAGCTACAAAATTTTAATTAGCTCCATTTCGATTTTACTTGCGATTTCCATGCAAAATCGTGAAAACCTAAAAAACACCTAAAAATGTGAATTTTGACCGAGATTTATTTAAAAATCCCTACAGCGATTTTTTCTTGTTATTTAAAAAGCGCTCCGGCGATTTTTTTGTTTTTTGATTTTTCTCATCTATGAACATTGTAGTTTCAGAATCCGCAAAAACATCTCAGGTATAAGCACCTTCCATTTAAATTTGATTCAAGAGCACCGTGCAAAATCGTAATTTGCCCTGTTTTTGAGATAAAAATTAATAACGACGGAATTAAAGAATTTTTTAAGTTTTTAAATTATTTATGTGTAAAACTGAGATAAAACAAAGATTTCTACAGATAAATTCGGATATAACGAACAACGGTTATAAGCAACTACGTATATAACGAACAAAGCTATTCCTTCCAATGTCATTTTTATTAGTTTTCTTATACAGAACAAACTGTTGAAAACGATCACGGTAGTAAGTAACAAAAATTTTGACCCCGCGGGTAGATTTTCAAACGAATTGCAATTACAATTTTGGGTTTTTTTTTTTAATTTACGTTAATAAAGACGAGTTTAGTACTCCTTTAAACCGTATCAATGATTAATATGTATAAGAGAGATAAAATAAAACTTACTACTACCGCACCGTTCATAGAAAACCACGGATATAACGAACAATTTGTCGCCATTACTTATTTTACTTGCAATGAAATTGTAAACAATAATATTTTTATATTTTTTATTTATTTATTTATTTTATTTTATCTATATTTGAAATTCATTTTAAAACATGTAAACAATAATATTGTATGATCGCTTTACATCCGAATATCGGATTCGCAAATAAAGAAGAAGATTTATTTTCTGAATCCAAACTTCCACAATTTTAATAGATTTTATTGAGAAGTAACTTAAAAAATCAGATAAATATCAAAAAACGGACAAAATCGGGTTTTGAAATGAAGTAATACCAATGCAGAAGACTCTCAGTAATGTGTTCTAGGCCAAACACGGCCAATTTAGTTAAAGTCTGTAAAAATAAAATATTAATTTCCGACTTTTTTGGTAGCTACACAAAATGTTTAAGCTATATTATATATTAAATAAATTGCACTTGTAATTTATATTTGGTTTATTTTTCCACGGATTTAAACACATTGAAATAGGCCGTATAATTTACATTTTTTTAGTTTTTCTTCGAAATTCTCACTTTGACTGCAATTAAAACCGCGATAATGGCGCTATTTTGAAAAATGTCATTCATATTAATAAATTTTGACATGTTCTTTTTTCAATACCCACTAAAAAATTATTATTATTAAAGTTGCAAAATCGACTTTTTGCCCCAAAAACTGGGCAAATTACGTATAGTGCATTGATCGGAAAATACAGTGCTGCCCCTACTGTGTTGCATAATATAATTATTGTATATGATTATATTTGAGCCATAACCAATAAAATACCACTCCAGTAGCGTGTGAGGAATATTGTCCTGATAACGAAAACGTGTTTTAAGGACCATTCGGTTAAAAAAGTTCCCGCAAGGACAGCGATTTCTAAAGGCCTTTAGAATTTTCTTCTTTATAAAAATCATGATTTTAATTTTTTAAACAAACATTTTTGGCATAGATATGCTCTATTTAAGTTAGAATAAATGTTTAAAATATCGTGATTTGGAGAAAATTTGATATTAGTCTTATGTAGAATGGTCCGATATTAGGCTTATGTAGAACGGTCCAATTTTAACACAAAATAGCTTGTTTCGGAACGTTTTCATGTCGTTATGAACGAATTAAAAGAAATAACTGCAATGGAAAACTTGAATGCAACCGGTGCGGGAACTTTTTTGCGGTAGGGGAAATGGGAAACGCATTCGATATATTTTTCCATACTCTACACGGCTATGTGGTGGTATTTTTGATATTTGCCAAAAATGCAAAGAAGTTATTACTTTTTTATTTTGGAACTCCTACCCCCTAATTTTTTTTACATTTGATTCAAAAAGCTTATATATGAAATTTTATGGCGATCGGTCTACGTTAACCCGTGCCAACCGAGTGATCTTTGTTGCCATAGTAATTTGTATGGGGCCAAAAGTGCAGTTACACGAAAATTCTCTAATGGCCGTAATTATGGTCCAATCGATGACAAAACTTTACCAGTTCGTTGTTGTGGCTATAAAGCGATTTCTATAAATTTATACGAGGGCCAAAGGCGAATTTTCAAAAAAACAAAACCTACAGGCCATGATTATTTTCCAACCGATGAAAAAGCTTATATATGCATATTGGAGCAATATCAAAATCTTGACCGATTTTCATACATTTTTGTAGGATTCGTTTTTACCCGCAATAACGAACTGGTAACGTTTTTTCATCGATTGGAAAATAATTATGGCCTGTAGAGCCTTTGGCCTTTGGCCCCTGTACAAAGTACTATGGAAATAAACATCGGTCAGGGAGCACGAATTAAATTTTTTGTAGCCGCAGCAATGAACTGGTAAAGTTTTTTATCGATTGGACCATAATTGCGGCTCTTAGAGGATATTCGTGAAAATGCACTTTTGACCCCATTCAAATTACTATGAAAATAAAAATCGTTAGGTTGGCACGAGTTAACGTTAATCGATCGCCATAAAATTTCATATATAAGGTGCTTAGATCAAACAGAAAAAATGTAGGGGTAGGAATTCCATTTTTTGGTCAATCTAATATATGTATATACAGACGAGCTGCGACTGCCTCTACAATGCTGAAGGCATCGAATATTTTCACAAGGAGTTAATTTTTTTTAATAAATCCCAGCATTTAGTCGCTAATCATGATCTTGTCGATGTGTAACTTTTATGTTGAAGGTGAATATAAAACCTAATTAGATTTTCATTTTTATACCCTCCACCATAATATGGAGGGTATAATTAAATTTGTCATTCCGTTTGTAACACATCGAAATATTCATCGGAGACCCTATAAGGCCATGTTTATATTATAGCCTTTTGCAGGGTTAACCTTCTTAATGAGGACTTATTTGACGTATATGCAAAGGAATTGACATTTGAAACCCAGTGGGTTTGTTAAATCCGGTTATATATAAACGTACTATAAAATATATATTCTTAATCTGGGTAAAATTCTTTGTCGATATAACCATGTCCGTCTATTCGTAAGTCGGATAGTTGAAATCAAGATACAGCTCGCAATTTTTAAGATAGAGCTTTGTAATTTGGTATAGAAGTTTCTATTACTCCTAGGATTTTTGATATTGCAAATAGGTTCTATCGGTCTACGTTTCGATATAGCCCTCATAGAACGGTTCCAGCCGATTTTCGGTATTTTTGCGGCTTTTAGAGAATTTTCGAGAAAATTCACTTTTGACCCCATACAAATTACTATGGAAATAAAGATCGCTAGGTTGGCAGTTAACGTTAACCGATCGCATTAAAATTTCATATATCAGATCAAATAGAAAAAATGTAGGGGTAGGAGTTCCATTTTTTTGGTTAATCTAATATATGTATATTCAAGCGAGCTGTATCTGCATGGAGTTAATTTATTTTTTTTATTAAAGCCCAACTTTTAGTTGCTTATCATGACCTTGTATATATAAACCTAATTAGATTTTCATTCTTATACCCTTCATCATAATATGGAGGGTATAATCAAATTTGTCATTCCGTTTGCAACACATCGAAGTATTCATCGGAGACCCTATAAAGTATACCTTCTTGATCAGGGTAAAATTTTATGTCCATATAACCATGTCGGTCTATTCGTCCGTCCGTTAGTTGAAATCAAAATACAGCTCGCGATTTTTAAGATAGAGCTTTGTAATTTGGTATAGAAGTTTCTATTACTCCTAGGATGTTTGATATTGCAAATGGGCTATATCGGTCCACGTTTTGATATAGCCCCCCATAGAATGGTACCACTCGATTGTCGGTATTTTGAAGGTTTAAGCTTCATTATTACACCGACATTTTTTACTTAGTCTTCCTTGGGGTACGAAACTTTCCCCCAGAATTTTATGGGTATAAGTCCACCCCTTTATATAACCCCCATATAACGGTACTTCCCGATTTTCGATATTTTGAAGATTGTGGCCTCAATATTCCTCCGAAATTGCTGAAATTAGGTATTTAGTCTTCGTTGGGGGTACTCATCAATTTTTGGTATTTTGTAGGTTGTGGCCTCAATATTCTTACGAAATGGCTGATATTTGGTATTTGGTCTTCGTTGGAGGTACAAAACTTTCCACCTGAAATTTGTAGGTATAAATCAACGCATTCATATTGCCTCCATAGAACGGTTCCTCCCGATTTTCCCCCCAGAAATTTGTCCGTACAGGTCCACGCCTTCTTTAAGCCCCATGTCCGACCGAAATTCGTCGGTGTAGATCCACGTTTATATATAGTCCCCTTAGAACGGTAGCACCCGATTTTCGTAATTATGAAGATGGTGACGTCAATATCGCAACGAAATGACTGAAATTTGTTATTTAGTCTTCCAAGGGGTTATAAAATATTCCAGAAGAGAAGTACTTCTTCATTTTTTGCATTCTTTAGGCTTTAGCCACATTCTCTTACCGAAATATCGGAAATTTGGTAATTTGTCTTCTTTGAGGCTAAAAACTTTCCGCCAGAAAAATGTCGGTGTATATCGACGTTTTGATATAGCCCCCACAGAACGGTACCTCCCGAATTTCTATATTTTGAAGGTTAGCCACAATGTTTTACCGAAATTTCTGAAATTTGGTACTTAATCTTCTTCATACACGAAAGGAAACTAATTATTCCTTTTTACTTCAATACAACTCGTAGTGGAGGGTATTACAAGTTCTGCCCGGCCGAACTTAACTGTTTTTCTACCCTCCACCATATGGAGAGTATAATTAAATTTGTCATTCCTTTTGTAACACATCGAAATATTCGTCGGAGACCCTAAAAAGTATATATATTATTGATCAGCATACAATTCTATGTCGATTTAACCATGTCTGTCTGTCCGTCCGTCTGTCTGTTCAAATCAAGATACAGCTCGCAATTTTAAAGATTGAGAGTCAATATTTGGTACAGAAGTTTCTATTACTTGCAGGATGGTTGGTATTGAAAACGGGATATATCGGTCCACGTTTTAATATAGCCCCCATAGAACGGTACCTCCCGATTTTCGGCATTTTTAAGGTTTTAGCTTCATTATGTTACCAAAATGGCTGAAATTTGGTACGTAGTCTACGTTGGTGGTATAAAACTTTCCCCCAGAACTTTGTCGGTATCGGTCCATGCCTTCATATAGCCCCCATAGAACGGTACCTCCCTATTTTCGGTATTTTGAACGTTGTGGCCTCAATATTCCACCGAAATGGCTGAAATTTGGTATTTAGTCTTCAATGTGATATAAAACTGTTCGCCAGAAATTTGTCTGTACAGGTCCACGCTTTCATATTGCCCCATTTCCGACTAAAATTCGTCGGTATAGGTCCACGTTTCGATATACCTCCCAATTTTCTTAATACTGAAGATTGCGACGTCAATATACCACCGAAATGGCGGAAATTCGTTATTTAGTCTTCCAAGAGTTATAATATATTCCAGAAGGGTATTATCAGTATAGGTCCACGTCTTCCTATATCCCCATAGAAGCGTACTTCTTGATTTTCGGTATTTTTATAGTTTTAACCACATTCTCTTACCGAAATATAGGAAATTTGGTACTTAGTCTTCTTTGAGTCTAAAAACTTTCCGTCAGAAATTTGTCGGTATAGATCGACGTTTTGAAATAGCCCCCATAGAACGGGGTCTCGCATTGTTTAACCGAAATTGCTGAAATTTTGAATTAAGTCTTTTTCATACACGAAAGGAAACTAATTATTCCATTTTACTTCAATACAACTTGTGGTGGAGGGTATAACAAGTTCGGCTCGGCCGAACTTAACGCCGTTCTTAACTGTTTTTTGTTTTTTTTTTAATGTTGCAAACGGAACAACTAAATTGATACACCTCCTCATTATATAGTAGAGGACATAATTATACAATAATTATCAGTAATAAAGTAAATAGCTAGTAAACAAAATGTATATTTCGTCAATGGCGATAAACCAAATACTACATAACAGTCGTTTGCAGGTCGCCCAGCTCAATGTATCCATAAAAAGTGCGATAAGGATTTTGTTCAACCATATGTTTATGAAGAGTATTATTAAATATGATTTACTGCTACTGAAACTTGAAATTATTTTATATGCAAATACGATTTTTATATATATATATATATACATATGTATGTTTGTATTGCTGTATCTTTATGTGACATTTATTGGTACATATATTGGCATTAAGTGAAATTGAAAAAAAAAAAACAAATAAAAATAGGAATGACGGAGTGACTAAATAACGAAGGGAATTTGACAATATCGAACATGCTATTATAGAAATAGTCCCACTATAAATAAGTGTTAAGTGCTCAGAACTTTAAACGATTTTGTTTAAATTTTGTAAATTTTGTTTAACAAGAAAACGTATAAAAACCAACTAACATATTTAGAAAATGTGTACACATATAGGAAAAATAATGGTGTTTACCTTGCAAAACAAAACACAAAAACTCTCACTGTAAATATGTAGCAAACATGTAATTGACATTATATCACACAATAATTTATTTTTTCGCACACATTTTCATTTACAATCAATGTACATGTATTCCAACAACTGTCCCTCATCATCATCATTGCCGTGTTAGTGTTGTCAGACTGGAAATATTGAACTTGAGCTTGAAACAAGAAACTTAAGCAATGTGATGTATCGAAACCAGACGACCGCAACACAACAAGGAAGTCAATGTGTCTATGTTGAACTGGAATAACCATGGTCAACAAAATGCTTCACAAGAAATATCGTTCATTCATTCATTCAGCTTAACGTAAAGAGTGTAAAAAGAGATGATGCTATTAAATACAAGTGTCTGTAATAGTTGCTTAATTAAATTGATTGCACTACTTATACAATATTAAATTTTTCATTCCTGTCTGTCGTCTAGGTTACTGATAAACCCGGTGAAATTTCGAATAAAAACTAAATTTTCCAACATCAGACCTATCTGTGGTAATGTTCCGACCAAGAAGACAAAGGCCAATGATATAATTTACAAAAGGTTAGATGTATAACCGGTTAGATGTAAAATTTTTCTAGGCGATTTTAATGCGAAATTTGGATAGAGGATTTCTTTGTCCAACTATTCGCAGTAATCAATAACAATCGCTGGTACACCTTTTGGGATCTACCTTGTCAATGATCGCAAGCTGGAGATCGTTTGGGACAATTAGTTGCGCAGCACTGTCAACATGCTTCGGGTAAAACGAGCCTAGTTTCCGCGAAGGGATGAGAAGATACTAGCTCGCCTTAACAGACGTACATCTTGTTCGACGAACATACACCGAATGAAGTAATCTTCTCTCTTGTTTTCTTTGTTTCCGAAGCAATCGACGCAGGCGAATGGACTGGCTGTGACAGTGACTGATAATAATAATAAAAACCAGTAAGGAAAGGATCAAAGTCGGGCGTGGCCGACTTTATGATACCCTACACCAATGTGAATATGTAAAATAATTTGGGAGTTATATCCAAATCTTTATTTCTAGACCATATTCCTTTCCACATTCCAAATTTCATCACAATTGGACATATATTGCGTGTTTCGGGCATCAAATACCTAAAATCGGACGAATGGAAGTTATATCCAAATCTGAACAGATTTTATAACGTATGGTTTTACCAAAGGCTGAGGTCAGGTCAGCCGTTGCAAGGGTCGCCTTAAGGACCCACAAACCTTAAGGAAGGAAAACACTTAGTTAAGTTTTAATGATATATTCATACAGTTACGAAGTATTCAGAATATTCAATGTTTCAGTATTAAAAGGAGTGGTTGGTGGAATTGGGAACAGTCTCGGTTTGCTGTCGGCTCATTAGTCTTCGGATGTGGAGTTCGGCTCGGTGGTATTCGGTTGGCTGTCGGCTTGTTAGTCTTCGGAAGTGGATTTCGGCTCGGTGGTATTCGGTTGGTTGTCGGCTCGTTAGTCTTCGGATGTGGAGTTCGGCTCGGTGGTATTCGGTTGGCTGTCGGCTCGGCAGGCGTCGGCTCTGTGGTCTTCGGGTTGCTACTCTGTAAAGTGAAGATTCGGGTATAGTTAGGCAATAGAGCGAACGGATCGCAAGGAGCGAACGAATCGACAGGAGCGAACGAATCGACAAGAGCGAACGAATCGACAGGAGCGAACGAATCGGCAGGAGCGAATGAATCGACAGGAGCGAACGAATCGACAAGAGCGAACGAATCGACAGGAGAGAACGAATCGACAGGAGCGAAAGAATCGACAGGAGCGAACGAATCGGCAGGAGCGAACGAATCGGCAGGAGCGAACGAATCGACAGGAGCGAACGAATCGGCAGGAGCGAACGAATCGGCAGGAGCGAACGAATCGACAGGAGCCAACGAATCGACAGGAGCGAACGAATCGACAAGAGCGAACGAATCGACAGGAGCGAACGAATCGACAGGAGAGAACGAATCGACAGGAGCGAAATGAATCGACAAGAGCGAACGAATCGACAGGAGCGAACGAATCGACAGAAGCGAACGAATCGACAAGAGCGAACGAATCGACAGGAGCGAACGAATCGTCAGGAGCGAACGAATCGACAGGAGCGAAATTAATCGCAATGAGCGAACGAATCGACAGGAGCGAACGAATCGCAGGGGCCGACGGCTGTTGCTACGTTCGGTTCAAGTGACTGCGGACAATGCCACATGTCTTATCTTGTACTTCGTTTAACGCTAGCACTCAACAAATTCAGCGACGAAAACTAAACATCTTATCCATCTAGGTTTACGGAGTGAATGAGAATTATTTGTAAGGCGAGACAACCAGGAAATTCACTGAAGTTTAAATAATGTATGAATGGAGTTGTAATTATGCGTGAAGTTGGGATTATGCATGCACTGATAAGGTAGTTTTGTATTGATACTGGATGTAATATCAGAGGGGCGGTTTTGCAATGTAGCGGTCACGTTACAATTTTCACCAAAAGCAATAGCGTTCTTCCTATGGCTAAAAATTATATTCCCAATAAAAAATGCATATGCATAAATCGACTCCGAAAGTTTTTCTATTCATATGCCTAGAAGGAACTATGGGTCTATCTCGTTTCCTTTTGTATGTTACATAAAAAAATTCACAAATACATAATACTCCTTACCACAACGCGGTGATGCGTACAATAATATAATATCAACAACATGGTTTCGCAGTCGAAGTCTAGCAAATTTTGCGGGAACCGGAGTCGTGAAAAAAGCTGAACTCCGACTCCGTACAAGAATTCGTTCTACATTAATCAAACATTTTTAAATCAGTTAAAGGATCATAATTTAAGGGGTTATGGCCACTTAGTAAGCATGAAAAAAAAAAAACAATTTTTAATGTAGTTTTTACAAGAAATCTACCAAGTTTTTTAGAAGATTTTGGTTTTAACTGAAAGGTCATACCCTGAGCTACTCTAGCAAGTTTTTTGTTGTTGAAAAATATTGCACAGTGTTCTGTCAAATGGCACCGCTTTCAAAAATACCATTTCGAGAAAACCGCGTTTTAAACTTCCATATTATATACAAATCAAAATTATTTTTACATTCTAACGCTCATATCTCAGCCAATTTTTGTCTGATCGACTCGACAAATATTCTATTCTGCTAACACAAACTAATAAACTAATTTTCCATTTTCTAAAGTCGCCATAACCCCTTAAATACAACCCATTTAATCTCTATACTCAATGAACTGGAAGGTGCTATGGAATACAATCCTGAGTCCAATTTTTTGATTTCCTACAATTTATATAAGCCGTATTGCGCTCTAATGGAGTCTTTAGCAGTACCATACCCCTGTTGTTCATTCGAGCTAGAGTTGGCACCGCTAAACGCTTTAAAGAAAACAGGGTTTCGTAGACGCTAATTTGCTACAAAAGTACGTAATATTTTTCAACAAAAAATTCTGAAAGTATATTAAGATATGGTAAATAACAAAAATGTTTTGCAATTGATGAATCCGAGTTTCACCCTATCAGAATTCGCGAAAGTATGACTACAATTCTTTAAAATGAAGTGTTTTAGGAGGGATCCCATAAAGTCGACCATTAAAATTAATTTTCGTGGAAGCTGTGTTGGCATCAATTTAGAAAAATGAGTAAAAATGGGTTGAAGCCAACAAGTTTTTTTATGTTCCCTTCCGATTTCTGGCTTAACCTTACACTTTATAGACCTATGCCTAAAGAAAGAATCACAGAATACTTCATTGGTAACATGATACTAGTATATAATTTTTAGATATATCCACTGCATCCACCTAAAATTGATGCTGACATTTTGAAGACGGAATTTCGGGGTTTTTTGAATTTTTTTAATAATCCCGACGCGCAAGAAGATAATATTCCAAACTCTTAACATGATTATAGAACTCATGATTTTACGTCGTTTGATGCATATCTCATGAGTGTGCTCCTTACAGCATCCTAGTAATTGGAGTCGAAAGGCCAAAATTTAATGCGTGAATTTTCTTACAAAACCTATTTTTTGCGTGTAAAATTTACAAGTGTCATTCCATTTCCTTTGAAACCCGCGTGAATTTAGTTTTTTTACGCGACGGTTCTAATGAAGCCTTTCGCGATCGAATCCATCTACTAAAACCGCGGATATAGATACCTTGAACATCGGAAAATCAGCAAAAATATATTTTGACAAATCCGCGTACTAAACCGCGATTTTCTTTAAAAATTTTTACATAAATGGAATCCTTTACTGGCGATTATAATATTTGCGAAAACGCGTGTCATAAAAGAAAAGAGATACGCGAGTAATATGGGTCTTTCACAAAAAATTGAATGTGGAGGCACATCCGCGGTTCTTGAAGAATCTAATTAAAATTGGTGTATATTGACGTATTTTTGATAGGCGCTGATGAAACCGGATGCGCATCAAAATCGTATGCACATTGCGCGACTTTTACCAACTATAAGGTTTTTTGCATTGTATGATGCAACTGGCGGCACACAATGACCCCTGAGTGAAACATCGAAATATGCATAAATTTTGAAAGAGATTGATTCGCTGTAGCCAAAAACGGATGCGCAGGCTTTTTAATTTTAATATTAATTGAATGATTGTAATTTCAATATTACTCTTAATTTCCTACCCTTATAAGTTATCACAGTAATCAGTTTAACTCTCGCGATGGTAAACCATATTTCTTGATGAAGTTTTAGCAGTTCACATTGCTTATTGTATGGGATTTTAACAAAATAGTTGGAGAATTCCCAAATATATTTTTCTAATTTTTCGAATCAAATCAAAAAACAATATTTTCCAACAATAAGTTTTTTTTTTTTTTTTTTTTAATAAGGCAAAAATAAAAAATAAGTTTTTCTCTTTTGTTGTTGCTATAATATGCAATTTATGTACCCAATCTCTATAAATTTGGTATGATATTTTTCTACGCATTGTCTAGATTCCGCATATATTCTTTAATTTATTTCTTGAGGGTTTGTACGGATTCTGGGACAGGATAATTTGGACTTTCTTCAAATTTTTTGTATTACTTGTTGATTTTCCGCGAAAATAATAATAAATTTAATAACTATTTAAACATCTTCGAATAGATATGGAATGCTGTTAACGATTTATGCATACATTTTTTCATAACAACAAAAAAGATATTTTTAAATATTTTTTCTTTATATGAGAATAAAAACCGCTATAACTTTTGCGCGCATTGGCCAATTTCGTGAACGCGAGCAGATTTGAAACCGGATTTTTTTCCTTTGCCTCTACACCAAAAATCGTAGATGTGCTCGCAAAAAATTTTTTTAATTTTTTTCAAATGGAATTGTAAAGGAATTTTGTTTTTCGCCATATGCTCTTTTAGATAAAACAAAAATCTTCGTAGTTTTCTTGAAAAAAAATCATGAAAAATGGTTTTATTTGGCTTTACAACTGGGGGTCATCCCTTAAATGCAATGCCCATATCAGGAGTTTACCCCACAATCCTGATATGGGCATAAAATCTAAGCAATAGATTTATGCTGAAGAAGGTGTTTTATAATAGAGTTATAATGGAAATGACCGAAAAGAAAAATGTTTAACAAAATCGACGTTAAATTATGGGCGTTACCTCTAAGGTGGATATATTAATTTCTATGCATATTTAAGGATTTCCTATTGCCTGTTCGGCCAGCCGAATTGTATTCTTTTTGAGGTGGTAGACAAAAGACACTTTCCACCATACTAACTTTGAAATTCAAAATATTCGTCGGAAACTCTATAAGGTCGATCTGTCCATCTAGATGGAGCTCGGATCATTTAAGATAGAGTCATATATGTAAGTTGAAACAGAAGTTCACATTATTCTTAAGATGTTTGGTATTCAAAATGGTTTATATCGGTCTTCGTTTTGATATAACCCCATAGAAAGTTACCGACAGATTTTCTGTATTTTGAAGAATTTTATCACATTATCGAACCGTTTTACTTTAAATTTCTTATATAGTCTTCGCTAGGGATATAAAATGTTACTGCAAAGAATTATAGGTATAGGTTTACGAGTTAATATAACACAATATAACGGTACCGCCCGATTTTATGAATTTCCAAGGCTTTTCGTCATATTATACTGTGCAATACGAAATTAAATTAACCATATTCTGAAGAAGACGAAAACAAAAAGAAGAAATATGTCCAGGAAAATGTAATTATTTAAAGTTGTTTTACTATTTTGATCTTTAAGAACCGTTCCTAGAAAGTTTTATAAACTTACTTACCGAGACCTTCTATAGGCCAAACCCCAGAACAATTGTAAAAAAAAATTACCTCGGCGATTTTGACCTTGAAGATGAGTCTTTTGTGGCCCATAACCGTAAAAGTGCATGTGATGGGGAAATACGCCGGCACGCGTATCCTCGTTTTGGACTTCCATCAAGCTGCGATGTTAGAATATGGATAATTTTCCATGACGGAGAAACCTTACCGTTCGATTTTAGTTATTTTGAAGGGAAGGTATCTTCAAGGTTGCACACTGGAATGACTGAAATTTGGATATGGTATTATCACTGGTTAGACAAGAGGTAAACCTAACTGATTAGTAGTTGTTTAATACATTATGAGTGGAATTTATTTTTGGAGTTGACTCCGGAGTTGGCGTGGTGAAGAAAATTTGACTGGAGTCGGGGTCTGACAAAAATGGTTCGACTCCGAAGCCCTGAAGTGAACCCCCATTCATATTACCTCAATGGCATAGGACCTACTGCATATTACAGAGTCCGAGCTACGCACAGTGTTGCCGCACTGGACAAAATTCGAAAAAATGCGATGTTAACTTTTATATACATATGTATGTCTACGTTTCTTTCTTACTCTTATGAAAGATATTTCCCAGAAAATCTGAAAAGATACACAGAAAAAAAAAAATTAATGCATTTCAGGAATAGTGCTCATAAAGTTTTGCCAAGGTTCAAATTTCTGCATTTCATGAACGCCTTTCATAAATCGATCGCCTTATTTTATTACGTTTATATATAACCCAATTTAATAAAGCCACTGGATTTTAAATGTCACTTCCATTGTGTATACGTCAAATAAATTCTCATAAAGAGGGTTAACCCGAAAAAAACCTATAGTATAAACAGGCTATTAATTAACCTCTTAAAACTATATTTGTATTGGACTGGTTAAAATGGTCACACCTAGTCGTGCAGATCAAAAAACATAATTTTTTAAAATTTTTTTCCAAGAAAAGTATCAGACTTTTTAACAGATACCCAGCAAAATTTGACGGAGGGGGTTCTTTGCGATGACGTGATTTCATGTCATCTTTTGCATTGGTTCAAAGGAAGTCGTGAAAGATCCGATCTTTTCATTAGGATTTGAACAAATGCAAAGGAAGTCGTGAAAGATCCGATCTTTTCATCAGCATTTGTACCCATTCCATCGATCCAATAGAGATGATGTTTGTGTTTTTATTTACACACCTGTTTATTTTCATTTTGGTATGTTCCAGTACTGCAAAAATCTACTAATTTTTACTATTTTTTCCGACAACATAAAGGAAAAATTGTTATCGTAGTAAAAATAAGTAGATTCTTGCAGTTTCTGGAACAGACCAAAGTTGTTAGAACTGTCGTCGTGATGTTGTCTTACATATCCTGCATATCAAACAACTAAAACTTCTAAACAATTGGTATTATATGAAGTCCCAACCATCGAGCTAAAAATAGAATCGGACTGCACACATTGCTATTTTAAAAGTTCCCTTGTCTGTTCTAAATCTGACATAGAATGAAATCAATCAAATCTCGCTTCTTGGAATTTGAAAAAAAAAGTCCGAAACGAAAAGGAACAAGAATCTGAAAATAAAGAAGAAACTACTTTTGTAAAGAAACAATTAAAAATAAATTAATTAAGCATAAATGTTATTTTCCATAAAAAGTCTCTCCTCCCCGTTCGTTACATTTTGTTCTTAGAGATCCCTAAAGCAAGCCGGGTTGTAGATCCCTACATATTTCCGTCACTAAACAAAAGAGTATAAATTACCAAAATGTTGTTATAAAATAACAAAATTATAAAATAAAAGTAATTTACGAAATAAAAATACTTAAAGGAGTGCATTTGGAGTCCATGTTGAAATCTGAACTGGTGATGGGAAGATAATTGAAAAAACCTTTTGTAAGATGAAAATATATCAGTTGAGGAGAACGGAGGAAGTAATCTTTTGCGTTGCAGCGGTGGTGATTACATTGCAATTTTGGATGTATACTTTTGAAAAACTAAACTGATAAATTAATTGTAGCTATTTCATGAATTCGTTTTAATTAATAAAGAGTTTTGTTTTTCATGAAAACCATATTCCAATACTGCATTTCCATTTTCCAAACAATACATGAAAATTTCATGCCAAGGGGTTGGTGAAAATGACATGTCAAAGCATGGGTAAAGATGACGTGTCAAAGCATTGGTGAAAATGACATGTCAAATCATTGGTGGAAATGACATGTCAACGCATTGGTTAAAATGACATGCTTAGGATACAGAAAAGAACGTCATCTTTTGGGGTCCACGCTCATATAAAATTCATCGATGAAGATGCTAAAAAGATGACATGCTAGATCAGGGACGTACGCAGGGGGGGGGGGCACGGGGGGCCCTCTCGAAGCTTAAAACTCATTCTGTAACAACAAAAATAACGAGTTGAGTATTGTGGGAATGGAAGTGTATGAAAAAATGTCTATTGGATAAAATGCATGAAGAGTCGGTCCTTCGTGGACTACATCATGAAAGCCATTTAGAAATTTGTTTTACTAGCATCGCCAAAATTTTGTTATCCTATTTTAGACAAATTAGCTGTTAAACAGTATGAGAAAATAATGAAGACAAATGAATTTTTGTGCGTCACTTCATTTTTTTTTTTCTTTATCATCACCGAAGTATAATTGTAGCCTCAGACTTTAAGGTTACGAGATTATATACACTAGGATATGAAACAAATAGGTCTCATCAAAATAATGATTTTAGACTCCACATATGTTTGGACGATATTCGTTTCAGACAAGATGAAAGTACTTACCACCGTCCGTCCGTCTGTATCTCTGTTTGTCTGGCAGGTTGGAACTCATGATAACTCTCGAACGGATCAACTGATTTGGTCCAAGATATGGATCTCGTAATGTTTCGTCCAAATTAAATTTAAGTTATATCGGTACCTCTGCCACAAAAGTTAAAAATTTTAACCAAAAAGGTCGAAGGGACTAACCGATTCAGTCTAAAATCGAACCTAGTATGGACTACCTAGTTCCACTCGCAAATTAACTTTCAAAAGTGCATCAAGTTTCAAGAGAATTTTTTTGGACAACATCTTCAGTTCCCTCATAAAAGTCTAACATAATTGCAGTTTAAAGACTGTTCGAGGATCCTTTGGACATTTTGTAGTATTGTTTACAGCGATATCCTATTTTTCGTGGACAAGTTCATGCTTCCTGACAAAAATGTAAATATTACGGTGACCAACTAAAATAGCTTATGGGCGCGGTAACTATCGAGAGGAGTGTCTCTCAAAATAAGATCCGTTTCCAAAATTAATTATCTTATTATTAGCGAATAATTATGTGAGGTTCAATAAGGATCGATTGTTTTTTGTCAAAACTATATAGAACTAAGTCCATCAAAGTATTTGTCATCGAGTCCAAAAACTTCTAATCGTACAATTAAGAAGAACAAAAATTATAACGCTTCTTTTGGAACATTATATTAAAAATAAAAATAATCCTGGAATCAGACTCTATCTCCTCCGGTAAATAACATTGTGCAACATTTTTAAGGTAATCTTGTGCAAACAATTTGAAGTGAGGATTTTGTGAAAGTACAGACCCAAAATACAGAAGCCCTAGTTGCGTTTTGTTGAGTCAGATCCAGCTTGGATTATCCAAACATAGTTAAATATTGACTTTTAAACCAACTCGGGGTTATATCTCTGAAACCAATGAAAATATTCTTCTGACCTCTGAAGCAAATTTGTAGATAAGGGCCAGACCAAGGCAAATTTATATAAGGTATATGCATGAATTACAACAACTAAACAATTTACAAAAACAACATTGTTGTTATTGAAAATTAATTGTCAAAAATAAATATTGAATAATAGGGTCGTTCCAAAATTATTTTCAGGAAAGACATAAATACATTTTGAAAATCCTCTAAAATAGAACACATTTGAATCAAAATGTAAATATAAAGCGTACAGAACTATCGTAATTCATTGTTATTACACGTTTACGGTAAAAAGAATAATTTTATGGTAGCAAATTTCGAAGTTTAAAATTTCATGAGTAGACCCTATTACATTTTGAAAACTAAATTTACAAAAAAAGTAAGAATACAGCAGGTTGTAACTTCTACCCACGTTGCGCCTTAACTAATTTTAAATGGAAGGGGCTTATACCTGGGAAGGAGGCGAAACAGTCAATGTATTGTCTCAATTTGAACTTCTATATCTCAAAAACGGTAAAACCTACGAAAATATCATTAAGATCAATGGAGAATTTTTACAGCTACAATATTTTCTTTTGTCCCATTTACATAGGACTCGCGGTTTTCAAGCAAAATCGTTAAAACCTAAAGAACACCTAAAAATGTGGACTTAAATCGCGAATTATTTAAAAATCCCTCCGGCGATTTTTTTGTTTCTTGATATTTCTCATCTATGAGCATTGTAGTTTCAGAATTTGCAAACGCGAACTAAAATATTTGGAGAAATAATGAACTGGAAGTACATTTATTGCCTCAAATGTTATAATATATCTAAAAATTCCATAATTTGTATACATTTCGCACCATATCTCCAAAACTGTTAAATTTTTCTTATTGTTTTCATTTGGAAACATATCAACGACAGACGATATTCCTAAAAATTAAGCAAAGATCATCGAAATAGTGAAAATCTTGCTATAGCAGAGATAACGGCAATTCTTTGTGTTTGTAAAATTCTGCGATAAACCATAACGTGGACCTATATGATTATATTCTATTTTCAATTCTAAATATCCTACTCTGTAAATATTTAAAATTGTATCCTAAATATTATGAATTCTTTCTATTGAATTTATATGCTATGTATCAATCACCGACGTAGCCAGTAAATTTTAAAATGTTTTAGATTTTCAAAGAAATATGTAAAGTATTTGGGTCAACTACATTGGTTTACTTATTGAAAGTATGAAATAATGAAGAAGTTAGGTTTTTTGAGCAATTTTCTGCATAGTTGTTGGTAAGTTTTAAGGTGTTGTTTAAGCGTTTAATAGTAATTTTAGGCTGACTCTAAGTGTTGTTGAGTTCAGAACAAGATGTTTACTGGCTTGTAAACAATATCTAGAAAAAAACATTCTTGTGGTCCTTATTCTTTATTATGTTTCAAATTTGCAAAAAAGAACAATACCAACCATTCTTTATGATAAAACTTCTGTTCCACCGCAGTCTCGTTCGTTGAGATTATTAGAAACTGGTCTCTTGTTACAAATTAGTAAATGTCTATTGTACAAAAAAGGATTTTTTCTGTCGTACTTGTATGTTTTGTTCTACCTTTCGAATGTTAATAAAACCAAGATTAACGAGCTTGAGGTCAATATTTATATTTTATTTATTGCATATTATTTCCAATATTTCGAAATTACATTGAATTTCAACTTCAGGGATTTTTTTCTGTCGATTACACTGTGCAACATTTTTAATGTGATCTTGTGCAAACAATTCGAACTGATGATTTTTTGAAAGTACAGACCCAAACGACAAGAAACCTTAGTTGGGTTTTGTTTTGCGAGATCCAGCTCGGATTTTATGGCCCCATCTAACCATGGTTAAATATTGAGTTTTTAAAGAAATTCGGCGCTATATCTCTGAAACCAATACGAATCTTCTTCTGACCTCTGAAGCAAATTTATAGATAAGGACAAATATAAAATATTTGGAGAAATAATGAACTCGAAAAACTGCATTTATTGCCTCAAATTTCAAAATATATGCAAAAATTCCACAATTTTTATACATTTCGCACCGTATCTCCACAACCGTTAATTTTTTCTGAATATTTTCTTTTGGAAAAATATTCCCTGTAATGTAATACACAATTCCTCAGAAAATGTTATTGTTGTAAAATGCCTCTATGCTGTTGTTTTAAGTACATTTTTCAACGACGATTTAATAAAAATATCAATAATGTAGTGAAATCCGAAATGCGAGAATAAACTGTTGGTGTGAACTGTGTTTGAAATACGTGTTGTAAAAGATATGATGCAAAATACTGCTGAAACAACATGAAGTTAGCTTTTTAGAGTTTCAGAATGTTCTAAAGAGTTGTTGAGAACTTTATTTGGAAGATTTTTGCAAAAGGTTACTTGGTTCAACTACCAAAAGGCTAGCCCATACTGACCAGAATTTAAGCAGTTATGTAAAATTTTCTATATTTTGATGCCGTAGATGGAGTTTTTCTTATGTGGGTTTTCAGAAGATAAGTTCTACTAGTACAGGGCTACAATATTGCTAAAGACAGCAAGGCCAAATTCCTATTAGTTTATGAGATAAAGGCCTGATAAATGCAAAAACGTGCAGATTTAGCCCGGTTTAGATGAGGCCTTAAAATCCGAACTGGATCTGACAGGACAAAACCCTACTAGGGTTTTTATAGTCTAAATATGTATTTTCAAAAAATTCATACTAGAAGTTGTTTGCATTTTCAGTGTTGCATAGTGTTACTCTTTGAATTGTATTTTGGGAATTATGGATGCACATTTGTAGAAATGTCCTTTTTCCTGCTTTGACAAAGGACTTTGTGACGACAAACGAAATAAAAAAAAACTGATCGAAAAACAGATTCTCTTCTTCGTCAAAATCTCAACAAGAATCAGTCGGCTTTGCGGACAGGAATATACCCCGAGTCTGTGTGAACTGAAATATTCATCTATGGACAGATCGAATAGGGGCCACACAACTAAAATCCTTTAACCCAAAGCCATGTATTAGGAGATTTTCAGAATTGTGTAGCCATTTTCGGACGTATGAACTTGGCGACAAAATGTGGATTATATCATTGATCACAAGTGTTGCTGAAGAAATGGACCGGACCGGCATAGTTCATTTTGGAAGTAGATTTTATTTTGGAAGTCATTCCTTTTAAAAGATGTTGCTCCCACCAGTTATTTCAGTTCGTCACAGAATATTTTTCAGTTTTTTTTCAGGAAATATGGACTTGCCGACGAAAAACACAATACCGTTCTAAACACAAGGAATACCTTCAGTAAACATTTCTAAGGATCCTCGAACAGACCTTAAACTGCATTTAACAACTATTTTGATGGTTTTTGAAGGACGTACCGCAGTATAAGGTTCGAAAGTTGTCTTGCGCACCAGTCACTACACATGACGGACGTATGTGTTCTTTACAGCTTTCGGACCATTTTCTCTGAAAGTATGGACTTGCCCCTGAAAAACTTGTACTGTAGTAATAGTGGCCCCGAGAACACTTGTTGCAAAAAAGGAAAGCGTTTCCAGAGAAGTCTTTTTATTTATTAATTTATTTATATCATATTTTTACTTATAACTAAATTATTAGCAAAAAGAAAGTGAAGCCATGACTACTTAGGTCTTCAGCTTACACTTATCCGCTTATTTATTGTCGAGAGAGGTCTTAAACTGCACATCTCTGAACATTTTTGAAATACTCTGTGGAAGGTTACCGAAAGAATGGATTGATATGGTCCATCTTCGAAGTTGATCAAAATTTGGACAAAATAAAACGAAGGCCAAATTTTGGACCGATCTGTTCGAGAATCATCGTTTCCTCCACCAAGACGGGCGAACATAGCTAAGTCGACTTCAAGTTTTCTGAAACAGATTTCTTCCAAACACACTTTGGACCTAAAACCATTATTTCGATGAGGTTTATTTTGACTAAAGGCTGAGAGTATAAAAAATGTAGATTGGGAAACATTTTGTTCATGGATTTTTGCTAAAAGAATGTATACATGTTCTGATCTTGTATTGGACGCCAGAATTTCATTTTAAAAGAATTCAAGACTGGTTGCCAGAGTTTTCCTAGTTCCTGATCAATTTATGAGAAGATCCACGATCGGAAACCAGAATTTCTATAAGAGAAGTCCGACGACTGGACGCCAAAATAGTCTATTGACATGCACGATTGGGCAATAGAATTCGTCATTTACATACCTGCGATTAGGTGCTAGAATTTCATGATTGATAGAATCACTATTGCTCAGAATATTTTTTTATCAAGAAAACCACTATCGGCCTTTAGAAATTCTTTGTGACAAGATCTACGATTGGACACCAAAATATCTTTAGGGAAACAACGATAGTTGGTTCCTTTATGACAATAAAAACGATTCGACACCTGAACTTCCGAAATTGAAAAATTGACCATACTCTGGAGTGGAAAATTGAAGCCTGAAACAAGGGGAAATTGGCCAAGAAATCTTACGCCGTTTTAATTAAAAAATAGTAATGAAAATTATTTCATCAGTAAAATAAGCATAAAATAAAGTTAAAATCATTGCTAAATAATAAATTTTAGCTAACATTAACTTTAAAAATTTTGATCAGGTGGGCCCCCCCCGAAATGAAATCCTGGCTACGTCCCTGGTATCAATATTTCATATAAAATTCAAAAAATCTAATTTTTTTGGCTCAATTTAAAGTGCATGTAGAATAGAATATGGGTCAAAATCTCCAGTCCATCGGACAAAAATTTACCGAGATATGAGATTTCGAAGGGAAACATTTATTGTGTTTTGTATCTAGCATAGAAACTAAAAACGTCTCTTCCTCGAAGAGGCACTTTTGAAAGCGGTGCCCACTGTAGCTCGAAAACGGATGCTCCGGTCTTTATATGTTTTTGTAGGACTATTATACACATAAAGCATGTGATTAACCGAGAAAGTTATTTTTTTTAATTCTGTTTCGATAATGGACAAGATTATTAAGTTCGTAATGATCCCACAAAAATATATGCTGATCGGTTTATTCTTTTTCGAACTACAGTGGGTACCGTGAACTGCTTTAGTAAAAACAGTGCTTTATAGGCGGGCATATGCCAGAAAGATTTTTTCAAAAAAAAAAAAAAAAAAAAAAAAAAATTGGAATGTAACTCAAGGTTTAATAAATTTCTTAAACAAATGCATGAAAATGGATTCTTATAAGTGGCTATAACCCATTAAAATGGCTTTACGTAACGCTACACAACATTTTTTAATTTCATGATTTTTGGTCAAGTTGGGCCCCCCCCGAAATGAAATCCTGCGTACGTCCCTGTGCTAGATCACTTGCACCCATGATTGAATGTCATCTTTGGCATCGAACATTTTGCTGGGTAGTTTTTCATGAGGACAGGCGCATTTTGATCTACCTTCGGTAATTTTTTGTTGAATAATATTGCATAGTTTTGTGCAAATATCCGTCTAAAATACACTATTTTTAAAAAAGCGTCTTGCGGTGTCCGCTCTATCTCGAAAACGACTAGACGGATCATCACATATTTCTATTGGCATATTAAGTATCTAATAATCTTGTCTTTATTAATAAAAATGGTAGGCTTTTAAAATTCAAACTTTGTTAAAAAATTGGATAGTTTTTTTTTGCCAAAACACGTTCAAAATTTCTTCTTTAAAGAATAGATTTTTATGTACTTAATAATATAGTATAATTGTTCCACAAACATCCCAGAAGCGGCAATTGAGGGTTGGGGTGGTGTTGTACTCAATAAGCCCACAAAAATATGTGATGATCGGTACAGTCCTTCTCGAACAATAGTGAACACCGCATTTAAAAAAAAAAAACAGTGTTTCGTAGGTGGTCATTTGTCACAAAAGTGTTTTGTTTTATGAATTGGTAATTGTTTTCTTTACTTAACATTTTATTTTTTATCTTATATAGTAATAATTTGAACTGAAATACAATTTATTACATTTGCCGATTTTTTTTTGACGATTTGGTTTGTCAGTTAACTAACAACAAAATTGTTGCGACCTACAGTGGTAGTTTAGGTATGTTGTTGTGGTGTGGTTTGTTGATATAGTCTCAATGTGATGGTGAGACGATGGTGGGGGTTGTGTTGTGGTTTATTGATAAATTGTCAATACGATGGTGACAAAAGGAAAACGAGAACAAAGTAGAAGATCCCATCTATACAATGATGCAAACTAGGTAGGCGTAGGTGACCTACCAACGGAGATATCGCAATAGTCGGTAATACATCCCATTTTTCCTTTTTTTTGGAAATCACCTTTAACGTAGGTTGTCGTAGGTGGTCAAACAACGAAGATATCGCATTAGTCGCTAATAGAACCCTACTTTTCATTTTTGCGGTTTTAATAATAATGACGGATATCACACCTTTGGTTGGGGACCTTCTAAAAGCAAAGTCTGACAATGAAAGTAAAAAATCCCATCATTACAATGATGTAAAGCAGGTTGTCGTAGGTATCCAAATAACGGAGATATCGCAATAGTCGGTAATGCATCCCTTTTTTCCACTTTTTCTGCAATCACACTACAGTTCGGAATTTTGATCGGATCATCACGAAATTTTCTCACAGAGATAGAAGCCTATTGATGTTGGTGATGTCGATAGTAGTCAAATATAAAATTAAATATTAATTATTTTGGTTCATTTCGCCTTAAGTCATTTGGTATAAAAGCCAGACAGGTGAAAACTTTCGTATCTCCCTAAAATACATGTTTTCGAGTGAAAAGATTATGCACAGAGGTAGTGGTGTAGGGTATCACATAGTCGGCCGCGACCCGCCTATATCCTTGGCTCACTTGTTTTATGATAGCGCTTCTTTTTCAAAGAGAAGGACATGACTTGCCTTGCTGAATTTTTGTATAAGTACTTATGATGGCATAGAAATGAAAAATTCCAACTTTGGTCCATATCGGTTCAGATTTGGATATAGCCCTATGTATAGGTCAATTTTAATTGAATAGCCTTCAAATTTGATATGCAATATTTTCTTAGGCCCTTGATCAATTGTACCGATTGCGACAAAAATCGGTTCGGATTTGGATACAGTTTCAATGTAAATTTTCGCCCGATTTTATGTATTTGATACACTAAACTCGCAATGTATGTCACATATTGATGAAATTTGGAAAATGTGATGTAATTATTGTGTAGAACATTGTGTGAGTTTTGTAAAACTTTCGGGAACATGTGTAACTTACAAATATACAAATCTTAACAAATTTTTGCCAAATTCATTACATTTTGATTCTGAAAGATATCGAAGATAAAATGCATCATTTATACCAACATCGGTGAAATACGTATATAAATGGGGGCTATATTTAAATATGAACCGATTTTTGTGAAAATCGCAAAGGCCTAAGAAAATAACACGTAGTAAATTTTAGGTCTATTCAATCAAAATAGACCGAGTTATAGCAAAATCGAAGAAAGATCTATCTATGTAAACCTACTCAGCGGCCTAAGGAAATATTACATATTAAATTTGAAGGCTATTTGATCAAAATTTTCCGAGTTATAGCAAAATCGGAGTAAGATATATATGGGGGCTAGTTGAAATTTTTTATTCCTATGCCATCATAAATCATTGTGCAAAAATTCATCAACATAGGTCAACTCCTTCTATTTTTGTCCACTTTTGTATGGAAACGGCAACACTGTGCGACTTACTTAAAACACCATTATAAAGAAGTTTAACATGGCTGAAATACTCAGGAAATGTCTCCAACGGTACGCTAGGGGTATTTCTTCGACCGTTGAAAATTTGATATTGCCTGGCCCGGGAATCGAAGCCGGGAATTCACGTCCAAGAGCAGGGCATACCTTTGCACAATAGTGGCATTCGATAAATGTGATTATTTTTTATATCCTCCACAATGGAGGGCATATTTAGTTTGTTTTTTCCGTCTGTTACGCATTGGAATAACCATTTGCGATTCTATAAAGTATATATTCTTGATCGGGATAAAATTGTGGGTCGATTAAGTCCGAAAATGGGCTATATCGGCCTACGTAACGATTTCATGTTTTTATATACATATACACTTTATACGACCAAAATATGCCTCATGGAGATAATGGTTTTAGACCCCAAGGATGATTGGACGAAATACGTTTCAGATAATTTGGAGTCGATGTAGCCCTGTCCATACGCCTGTCTATCCGTCCGTCTGGCTGGCTGGTGCGCACGATAACTCTCGAACGAATCAACCGAATGGGTCCAACATTTTGTGTTCGTGATATTTTGTCCAAACTTAGCTTAAGTTCGTATATGGGACATATAGGTCCACTCATTTGGGTATCTCCACAAAAAGATTTTCGGCTAAAATGATACTTACGACAAATCCCAAAGGGAATAACAGATTTAGTCCATACTTTGCTCATTGTAGTATTTCTACTAGACGTATGGTTCGAATATTAACTATATCAGTCCACTTCTTAGGGTACCCCCACTCCGAATTTCAGTTCGGTGCAGTTTAAAACCTCCTCTTAAAACGTATTGATTTTTTTTGCATCAGATTGTGACCGAGCCCTCTATTACGAAAGTAAATTTTTTTCAGGGGCAAGTGCCATACTTCCTGAGAAAATGATTAGAAAGCTGTAAAAACCCCTACGGCCACCATGTGTAATACAAACGTAGCGTAATATTTCTGCAAATTTTAGGCAAAGTTCAAAGATCGTACTAATCGGTGCTCACCTTCCGGTACCTCCCCCACAAGTTCGATAACATGGTACGTGCAATATTTCATAAACGGAGCAACCGACTTGTTCCAAATTTTGGACATCGTAATATTTTTTCCAAACTTAGTTTATGTTCGAAAATGACCCATTCACTATTCACCATGTTCACTATTCACGGTGTGCCTTAACCAAATTTAAATGGAAGGTGCTTACTAGGGTTATGACTTTTTTACAACCTCATATCCCTGTACCATAGCGTGATGAGTTTTGCCATAAGATTACATAAAATCTTAATTATAAGGTGATTCGGTGAAAAACCCTCACGCACAAAATGATTTTAAAATTTGAATTTATCAAAATTATTGACAATTTTTTGAAGTCACTGAAAACAGATATATAATTGAAAATAAATTTTAGAGCCACATGAGATAATTAAAATGACATAAAATTTATTTCTCACTATTTTTCTTCAATTCTGAGAATCGTGAAAATGTCGTAAACGCTTTTATTCAAAAATATTATTTTTTAACAAAAAACAAAAAATTTAAAATTTTTTCAAAGTGACTTTTTTCGCGACTTTTTTAATATTTGAATGAAATAAACGTTATTATAGTTATTAGTAGGCTTATATTTATTCATTCGTGCAACAAAAAATAATTTTTTGAAAAAAAAAAATTTTTTCATTTCATATATTTTTTCAAAAAATAATTTTATTAAAATCGATTTGTGCGTGAACTTTTTTTATATTTCAATGGAATAAACGATAGCATAGTGATTAATAGGCAAAAGTTCATTCATCCCTGCTACAGGAACTCATTTTTGAGGAAAAATGTCACAAAGTCATAACCCTAGTGCTTACACCTGGGAAGTGTTTGCTGATTCTGAGACTGCAATGTTCATAGATGAAAAATTTCAAGAAACAAAAAAAAAAAAAAAAAATCGCCGAAGGGATTTTCAAATAAATCGCGATTTAAGTTCATATTTTTAGGGGTTCTTTAAATTTTCACGATTTTGCTTGGAAACCGCGAGTCCTATGTAAATGGGCCTAAAGGAAATGTTGTAGCTGTGAAAATTCTCCACAAGATTGACATTTATGATATTTTCGTAGGTTTCACTCTTTTTGAGATATAGAAGTTCAAATTGAGACAATGCACTGACTGTATCGCCTTCTTTGGTTAAGGCACACCGTGTATTTTGTTTAAGGTCTGTTCGAGAATCCTTTGTACATTTTTACAGAAGGTATTCTTAGTGGTTCTGTTTACAGTGATAATATGGTTTTTGGCGGGCATGTCCATGTTTTCTAACATTATTTTCAACATATGTCCATGTTTTTGTTTAGCCCCATAAACGGTATATCCCGACTGTTGGGATTTTGAGGATGCTAGCTACACTTTTTGATTATACTACCTAAAATTTTCATTTGAGATTCCCAGCGGTCACAAAGCTTCCTGACCAAAAGTTTTCAACGTGGGCTCATTTTTACCTGTAGCTCCCATATAGCGGCACCTCCCGATTTTCGATGTTTTGAGGACTTAAGTGCACTTTACAACCGAACCTGCAGTAATTTGCCATTTGAGGTTCCTAGTGGTCACAACACTTCTCTATAAAAATTTTCAATATAAGCCCATGTTTTGGTGTAGTCCCCACGTAACGGTACCTCCCTCTCGTTGGTTTAGATCTCAAATGGGAAATATCTTCGCTAGGACGCAATATCTCAATAACGTGCTACATAGTTAAAAATAAAAACAAGTAAGAACGGCGTTAATTCGGCCGGGCCGAACTTGTTATACCCTCCACCACAAGTTGTATTGAAGTAAAATGGAATAATTAGTTTCCTTTCGTGTATGAAGAAGACTTAATACTAAATTTCAGCAATTTCGATAAAACAATGTAAGGCACCATTCTATGGGGGCTATTTCCAAACGTCGATCTATACCGACAAATTTCTGACGGAAAGTTTTTAGGCTCAAAGAAGACTAAATACCAAATTTCCTATATTTCGGTAAGAGAATGTGGCTAAAACTTAAAAAATACCGAAAATCAAGAAGTACGCTTCTATGGGGATATAGGAAGACGTGGACCTATACTGATAATACTCTTCTGGAATATTTTATAACTCTTGCAAGACGAAATAACGAATTTCAGCCATTTCGGTTGGATATTGACGTCACAATCTTCAGTATTACGAAAATCGGGAGGTACCGTTGTATGGGGGCTATATCGAAACGTGGACCTATACCGACGAATTTTAGTCAGAAATGGAGCAATATGAAAGCGTGGACCTGTACAGACATATTTCTGGCGAACAGTTTTATATCACATTGAAGACTAAATACCAAATTTCAGCCATTTTGGTGGAATATTGAAGACGCAACCTTCAAAATACGAAAAAATCGGGAGGTACCTTTCCATGGGGGCTATATGAAGGCATGGACCGATACCGACAAAATTCTGGGGGAAAGTTTTATACCACCAACGTAGACTAAGTACCAAATTTCAGCCATTTTAGTGTGATAATGAATCTAAAACCTTCAAAATACCGAAAATCGGGAGGTACCGTTCTATGGGGGCTATGTGAAGATGTGGACCGATACCGACAAAATTCTAGGGGAAAGTTTTATACCCCTAAGGAAGGCTACGTACCAAATTTCAGCCACTTTGGTAGGATAATGAAGCTAAAACCTTCAAAATACCGAAAATCGGGAGGTACCGTTCTATGGGGCTATATGAAGGTGTGGACCGATGCCGACAAAATTCTGGGGGATAGTTTCATACCCCTAAAGAAGACTACGTACCAAATTTCAGCCATTTTGGTAGGATAATGAAGCTAAAACCTTAAAAATACCGAAAATCGGGAGGTACCGTTCTATGGGGGCTATATGAAGGTGTAGACCGATACCGACAAAATTCTGGGGGAAAATTTTATACCCCTAAGGAAGACTACGTACCAAATTTCAGCCATTTTGGTAGGATAATGAAGCTAAAACCCTAAAAATACCGAAAATCGGGAGGTACCGTTCTATGGGGGCTATATGAAGGTGTGGACCGATACCGACAACATTCTGGGGGAAAGTTTTATACCCCTAAAGAAGACTACGTACCAAATTTCAGCCATTTTGGTAGGATAATGAAGCTAAAACCTTAAAAATACCGAAAATCGGGAGGTACCGTTCTATGAGGGCTATATCAAAACGTGGACCGATATATCCCATTTTCAATACCAACCATCCTACAAGTAATAAAAACTTCTGTACCAAATTTTGACTCTGTATCTTTAAAATTGCGAGCTGTATCTTGATTTCAACAGACAGACAGACGGACTGACGGACGGACGGACGGACAGACGGACATGGTCAAATCGACATAGAATTTTATGCTGATCAATAATATATATACTTTATAGGGTCTCCGACGAATATTTCGATGTGTTACAAACGGAATGACAAATTTAATTATACCCTCCATATGGTGGAGGGTATAATAAACAAGTAAGAACGGCGTTAAGTTCGGCCGGGCCGAACTTGTTATACCATCCACCACGAAATATATTGAAGTAAAATGGAACAATTAGTTTCCTTTCGTTTATGAAGAAGACAATTTAACAAATTTTAGCAAATTTCGTCGATCTATTACTGCTGAAAGTTTTTAAACTCAAAGAAGACTAATTACCAAATTTCCGATATTTCGGTAAGATAATGTGGCTAAAACCTTAAAAATACCAAAAATTAAGAGGTATGCTTTTATGGGGGATAAAGGAAGACGTGGACAAATACTAATAATTCTTTTCAGGAATACTTTATAGCCCCCTGGAAGACTAAATAACAAAAATCAGGCATTTCGGTGGCATATTGACGTCACAACCTTTAGAATTACGAAAATCGAGAGGTACCGATATATGGGGGCTATATAAAGGCAAGGACCTATGCCGACGAATTTCATATGGAAAGTTTTATTCCCCAACTGAAGACTAAACACCAAATTTCAGCCAATTCGGGGGAACAACCTTCAAAATGCCGAAATGCGGGAAGTACCGTTCTATGGGGGCTATATAAAGGCGTGGACCTATACCCACAAATTTCATGTGGGAAGTTTTATACCCCAAATGATGACTAAACACCAATTCGGAGGAATATTGAGGCCACAACCTTCAAAGGGGGCTATATGAAGGCGTGGACCTATACCGACAAAATTGGAGGGGGAAGTTGAATACCCCCAACGAAAACTAAATACCAAATTTTAGACATTTCGGAGGAATATTGAGGCCACAACCTTCAAAATACCGTAAATCGGGAGGTACCGTTCTATGGTGGCTAAATTAAGTAGTGGGCCTATACCAACAAAATTCTGGGCGAAAGTTTTATACCCCCAACGAAGACTAAGTACCAAATTTCAATCATTAAGGTATCTTCTGATGTGTTCGTATTACAGATCCATACTATTTAGTTTTTGAGAGTCCTATATTATGCCAACATTTCCAAGAAAAAACTTGACCGTGTTGCCATATTTACGGAAAATATCCCAATTTTAATAAAAAATGTACAAAAAAGTGTCAAATTTTTGCGATCATCAGAATAGGTTTGAATCAAATAAAATTGAAAAATTGTACTACCCATGCAAATATTGCGCAATTTTTTGGTTTAGTTTAGTAAAATGGAACATTCTGATAAATCCTACAACAAATTTGATCCGCTTTATTAGTAACGTGGGTTCAATTCTCAACATGGAAAAGTTACCAAGAACTTTCTGATAAAATCAAGAAATATTCCAACAAACACGTTTTATAAACCTGCTTTAAATGACTTCTTGATTTCGTTAGATCTCTTCTGAGCTTCGAAAATTGTCTGAAAGCAAATACCAAGTGTTAGACATATTATTAGGATCGATAAATTAAAAAGGTCATTGAAAATATTTTATATTTTAGCTCAGGTTTAATTTTTAACTATCCTTGCAGTACAAATTTAAGTATTATCATGCTTACAAATCCACCATAGCTGACCACATGTATCATTAATGTTCGAAAATTGGTCTGGAAGAATGTCTCTTCGACGACAATAAAGTAGAAAATTGTATATCAAATTTAAGTCAAAGGGGCATGATATCGCAGACTTTTATAGTGCTGTTATACCTATATAGTCAGGTCAAAAAGTTTTTTTTCTGTCCACAAGTCATAAAACAAACATGAATTAGTACAAAAGAATGGACTACTGAGGTTATACAGCACTATAAAATTCGAATTACAATTTTCTACTTTATTGTCGTCGAAGAAACATTCTTCCAGACCAATTTTCGAACATTAATGATACATGTGGTCAGCTATTGTGGATTTGTAAGCATGATAATACTTAAATTTGTACTGCAAGGATAGTTAAAAATTAAACCTGAGCTAAAATACCAAATATTTTCAATGACCTTCCTAATTTATGGATCCTAAGAATATGGCTAACACTTGGTATTTGCTTTCAGACAATTTTCGAAGCTCAGAAGAGATCTAACGAAATCAAAAAGTCATTTAAAGCAGGTTTATAAAACGTGTTTGTTGGAATATTTCTTGATTTTATCTGAAAGTTCTTGATAACTTTTCCATGTTGAGAATTGAACCCACGTTCCTAATAAAGCGGATCAAATTTGTTGTAGGATTTATCAGAATGTTCCATTTTACTCAACTAAACCAAAAACTGCACAATATTTGCATGGGTAGTACTTTTTTTCAATTTTATTTGATTCTGATGATCGCAAAAAATGGACACTTTTTTGTACATTTTTTATTATAATTGGGATATTTTCCGAAAATATGGCAACACCGTCAAGTTTTTTCTTGGGAATGTTGGCATAGTATAGGACTCTCAAAAAGTAAATAGTATGGATCAGCAATACAAACACATCAGAAGATACCTTAACATATAAAAAGAAAAAAAACTATTCAGAAAATTCAAACCTATTCTGTTGCACATATTCTCAGCTTCAAAAGCACAAGGCCTTTCAAATATGCCTAATTTTTAACTTGAAATAAGTGTGTGTACGCCCAAGCAACATAAGTAAAGTATAACTTGAAATAAAGCTAAAACATAACATAAATTGCCGGCATATGTAATTAAAATATTATAATGAAGAGCTAAAACCAATATGCTATCCATTTTCCTCCCACAAAAATACTACAAAGTGAATGAGAGTGAGAGATGTGTACTACAAAAACAGTGTGTTGTTGTCAACGAACCAACACTTCAATAAAAATGAATATATTACGACGATGATATTTCACAATACTATTAACTATGGAAACATTCACAAGCGATGCCAGGCAGCTGGCGAACGAAACTGACTAACATTAACCAACCGCAATACAATTCTCTTTATACAACAGTGACGCACCACGCTCGGTGGCAGTGGGGGTAAGCCATGTAAGTTGTCGAATGTGCTTTCAAAGCTACGTTGTGCTGCTGCTCAATGTGATGTAACATACATACAATAAAACCAATCTCAAGCGAATGGCTTGTTATAACAAACAATTTGTAAAACGACTCTCTAACATTTATTGCACAGTGTCTAAGGTTGTTAAACACGTATTTGACCTCTTAACAAAGTCAAACAAGCAAGCCACATTTAGCCGTGGGAGCTGCATTAAAGATGACTATAGTATTTACAAAAATCTATATAATATGGCAAAAATACACAATTTCCGGTTTTTCGGTTAACTGGTTTTAAAAAATAGTAATATTTTAATATTTCATTACAATCGTATTCTTAAAAGTAAACTAAACTTAAGTAAAACTAGGTACGGCTAAGTTATAAATGCCAGCTATCTTTAAGTTTGAAAAATATTTTGTGTGAAATGTAGAGTTGTGCCAATCTAGTTCAACTGAACTACCAATTCCAATAGTCAACATCATTCGGATAAAAAACTGCGTATATGTCACCGACGTAGCCAGGGGGGGGGCCCGGGCCGAAATGATTTTAATTCCCATAGGATATTAGCTTATGTTACACATTTTTTAATTTTTGAGTAAATTTTAAACTGTTCAAGAAATATGTAAAGTAGTTGGAAGCATTACAGAAGAGAATTATTTAACTAATTGGTATACTTATTGTCCAACATATTTGAAAATATAAAAATAATGAACAAGTTAGGCTTTTTGACCAATTTTGTGCATAGTTCTTCTTAAGTTTTAAGGTGTTGTTTAAGCGTTTAATCGCAATTTTAGGCTGACTGTGTTACTGAGTTCAGAACAATAAGTTTATTTGTATTTATTGAACGTTTGTAACATATTAGGACCAATATTTTGGCTTATAAACAACATCCAGACAAAACATTTTTGCGATATTTTGCTTTTGAAATTTTTTTATAAGAGCAATTCAACAAGAAAATGTAAAACCGTAGCTTAATCTTTGTGGTTTTAAGTGTTTGTATATTTTCTCTAACACGTTTTTATAATGAACTATTTTGAAATTCATAACAATTACAAATTCTTTATTATGTTTGAAATTTGCAATAAAAAAACTATGTATATCAACCATTCCCATTTTATGATATAATTTCTGTTCCACCGCAGTGTTGTAAATGTCTATTGACAAAAGGATTTTTCTGTCGAATTTTTATGTTTTGTTCGACCTTTCTAATGTTAATAAAATCAATATTATTGAGCTTGAGGTCAATGTTTATATTTTACTAACTGAATCCGGTGCGCTTCGCTACCCCGAATAAGGAAAAATATATTTTGACAAATTTATTTGTAGGCCAATTTTCGTCACTCATTGCAAATTTCATTAAAATCGGATATATAAAGCGTGTTTAATGCATAACATACATGAAATCGGCCGAAAATATATAGGCGCTGTATCCAAACCTGAACCGATTTCAATTCTAGACCATTTTAGACCTATTTATTTCTAGACCAAATTCCTGCACACATCCAAAAGTTGGAGACATTATCTGTTGCCATTCTATAGATACTTGCATAAAAAATCTAAATTTTTGGGAGGTACCTCCGATTCCAATGCTATATCTCCGGATCAACGCGGAATTTCAGAAATTTTTATAACCTATGTTACGTTAACCTACCTAATTTTTCCTGCTTCGGTAAATTACTTTGTGACGACAAACGAAATCTAAAAACTGATCGGAAACAGGTTCTTCTTCGTTAAAATCTCAACAAGTACCACTCGATTTTGCGGACAGGAATATACCCTGAGCCTGTGGGAATTGAAACTTTCATCTATAGACAGATCGAATACTACATAGCCAAAATCCTTAAACCCAAAAACTATGCATTAGGAGATTTTCAGAAATTTGTAGCCATTTTCGGACGTATGAACTTGCAAACAAAATATGGATATGTATCATTGATCACAAGTGTTGCGGATGAGGTATGGAGAAATGGACCGGACCGACATAGTTCATTTTTGGAGTAGATCTTATTTTGTGAGTCATTCCTTTTAAAAGATATTGCGCCCACCAGTTATTTCAGTTCGCCACAGTATAATTTTCACCTTTTGACTTTTATGTCAGGAAATATGGACTTGCCCACGAAAAACTTAATACCGCTCTAAACTGCACTTAAACAACTATTTTCAAGGCTTGTGAGGGAGGTACCCCAGTATGGCCCATTTTCGAGCAAAAACTAAGTTTGGAAAAAATATTACTAAATCCAAAGCTTGGACCAAATCTGTTGCTCCGTTCAAGAAAACTCGCATACCAATTTAGCTAAAATTCTTGAAATTTGTGGGGAAAATACCAGAAGAAGTAGACCGAAAAGCACCATCTTCGAATTTTGTATATATAAGGCTCGCTGAAATATTGCGATAAACAAAGTTTGGACCAACGCAGTATCCGGTTCGAAAGATGTCGTGTGAACTAGCCACTACACATGGTTGCCTTAGGTGATCTTTACGGCTTTCGGGCCATTATCTCTGGAAGTATAGACTTGCCTCTGAAAAACTAGTACGGTAGTAATAGGGGCAAAAAAGCAAAGCGTTTCCAGAGAGTTTTTTATTTATTTATTTCATTTTTTTACTTATAACTAATTTTTAGCATAAAGGAAGTGAAGCCATGATCATTGAGGTCATTGCACTTCGCTCAAAATTTTTTAAATACTCTGCGGAAGTAAGTTTGCCGAAAGAGTAGATAGATCAAAATATCACGAAGGCCAAATTTTGGACCGAATCGGTTGATCTGTTTGAGAATTATCGTGCTCCCCAGACGAACGGACAAAGCTAAGTCGACTCCAAGTCTTCTGAAACAGATTTCATCCAAACACACTTTGGCCCTAAAGACATTATTTCGATGAGGCACATTTTGGCTAAAGGCTGAGAGTATAAAAAATGTAGATTGTGAAAAATTGTGTTTATGGATTTTTGCTAAAAAAATGTATACACCCAGCACAATTTGAAGGAAGGGGTTCTATGCGATGACGTGATTTCATGGCATATTTTGCATTGGTTCAAAGCAAGTCGTGAATGATCCGATCTTTTCATTAGCATTTAAACCCATGCAAAGGAAGTCGTGAAAGATCCGATCTTTTCATCAGCATTTGAATCATTTTTACAGATCACTAGAAACAAAAAAGTCGATTTGTACATCCCTACATGTAGCGACATCAAAACAAAAGAGTATACATTTCCAAAATTTTTGTTATAAAATTACAAAATTACAAATTAAATGTAGGTTCACGAACTAGAAATTCTTAAAGGAGTGATGTTGGAGTCCATGTCGAAATCTGAACTGGTGATGAGAAGATAATAGAAAAGCTTTTGTAAGATGAAACAAAATCAGTGGCTGAGAGTGGACGAAGTAAACTCTGTTGCGGTGCAGCGGCGGTGATAATATTAAAATTTTGGGTGTAAACTTTATGCTGATAAATTAGTTCTAGTTATTTCATGAATTAGTTTGAATTAATAAAGAGTTTGGTTTGTCGTGAAAATCATATTTCAATACTGAATTTTCCACTTTCCAAACAAGACATGAAAATGTCATGCCAAAGGGTAGGTGAAAATGACATGTCAAAGCATTGGTCAAAATGACATGTTTAGGATCCGACAATGAATGTCATCTTAAGATCCGAAAATGAATGTCATCTTATGGTGGTCACGCTCATATAAAATTCATGAGTGAAAATGCTAAAAAGATGACATGCCAGATCACTTGCACCCATGACTCAATAGCATCCTTGGCATCGAACATTTTGCTGGGCATGTATAGACCTTGGATTGGGCGACATAATTTCCTTTTAAACGAAGTTAAGGCTGGATTCCAGAGTTTCCCTTGTTCCTGATAAATATATGAGAAGATCGAGAATTTCTATAAGTGAAGTCCGACGATTGGACGACAAAATTAGTCTATTGACAGATGCACGATTTGGCGACAGATTTTGTCATTTACATAACCGCGATTAGCTGCTAGAATTTCTTGATGGATAGACTAACTATTGCTCTGCATTAGTTCTCGGCCTTCAGAAATTCTTTGCGATATGTAGGCATCGGATTTTTGCATATTTTTGAAAATTATAATGTTAAGATATTTGAATATTAAATGTTATGATATTTCTAAGGTTTTCCATTGTATTCGTTTTCTTTTGGCCTTACCGAAGTGATATCACTGAATTTCATAACATTTACTGTAGTTGTGAATTACATAATTGATAAATGATACGCCCAAAAATATATGGCATTATTAATATATTCATTGTTTTGACCATATATTAACTGTGACATATTGTCAAAAAAGTTCTAAAAACAAGATAAAATTGGCCAAGAAGTCTTGCACCATATGAACTAAAAAATAATATTGAAAATTATTTCATCAGTAGAATAAGTCTAAAATAAGGTTTAAATCTTTGCTAAATAAGACATTTTCGCTAACATAAACTTTGAAAATTTTTGGTCAGGTGGGCCCCCTCCGAAATGAAATCCTGGCTACGTCCCTGGTATATGTAACATCACTCGTTAATTTGTGTGACGTTACTCATACGTTTTGGAATTAGTACAGTGTATTAGAAACTAGAGCTGCAGTATCTACAATTTAAAACGACCAAACGGTCCAACATAGTCATTATTCAACAGACCGCCGGTCAGCCGTATTAGGCGAAGTCTGTGCATTAATAACACGATCGTTATTGGAATGTCAAGTTATTAAGGCATTTCACGGTGATTTGAAGTTGGTAAAGCAAGACGAAGAATCCGGACTTTTTAAAATTTGAACAATTTTATATTTTGTAAGGGCTTTCACAATTCTTTGAACACAGTTTCTGTCTTAATTTTCCTGTCCCCACTTCGAGGTCGAATGTCAAATAACAAGGATATTATGATTTAATTATATAATAATAATGAAATATATAATAATTATTAACAAGAGTTTTATTTGAGAGATTCCATCATGAAGAAGCATATACTACTTGATGCTAAGCGAAAAATTATTTTCTAGCTTTTAGTGTATTTATAAATTGTACACTGTAGCTTAATTTGTTTAATTATTTCTTTATTTTTAACGTTTTAGTAAACACCATTTTTTTACCACTGAGAACTCCATAACCAAATTAAAGCCAATGTTGGCCGAAAATGTAGATAAAAACTTTAAAATGCCTGAAAACGGGTGGTACCGTTATATGGGAGCTACGTATACCAAAACCTGGACCTATGTCCACAATTTTTTGGGAAGTGTCTGTACCATTGGGAATCCAAATGTCAAGCTACAGCCAATTCGAGCTAAGAATAAAGAAAAAAATCCTCAAAATACCTGAAATCGGGTACCGTTATATGGGGACTATAGGAAAAAATGGAACTTTATTGGTTTTGGTTTCATATTCATGTTTGTCATCCAAATCTCAAAAGTGTGCAAAGTTTTAGGTCAAATGGTCAACCGCAATTGTGTTAAAAATGACAAGTAAAAAAGCGTTAATTTCGGCCGGGCCGAACTTTTCTTACCCTCCACCATAAAATATTCTGAACTAAAATGGAATAATTAGTTTTCATTCCTGTCCCCAACTTTACGTGGGTACGTTAAAATGTCAGATAATGTACATAAAATGCTTCATTCGGAAGACCCTTTTTTATGGTGACTATATATACATAGTTAGAGATATGTATGTTGACAATTTTTGGTGGGCTAGAAATTGGGAGGCACCGTTATTTAGGGGTTATAATAAAACATGGACCTATATTGACACTTTTTGATGGGAGTCTTTAATGTCAAATAAGTCCTAATTCGGTTAAAAATTGTAGCTAAAATCCTCAAAATACCGAAAATCGGTACATAACGTGGGAACTTCAAATGTCATTAACAGCTAGTTCGGAGGTACCCCTATATGTGGGCTATACGAAAATATGAACTTAAATGAACAATTTTTTGTTGCAGAATTTTTGTTGGCTCTTAAATTTCAAATTACAGAAAGTTCGTCCAAAAAATAAAGCTAAGGTACGGAAAATCGGGAGGTTTGTTTTGGGGCTATACCAAAACTTGGACCTACGTTCGGTTAAACATTTTAAGTAAAATCCTCAAAGTACCGAAAATCGGGAGGTATCGTTATATTGGGGCTATGTTGAAAATTGTTGATGCAGATGTGTGGTCACCACTACAACCTTCAAATGTCAAATTACTGTTAGTTCGGTTAAAACTTGTAGCTAAAATTGCCAAATTACTGAAAATTGTGAGGTACCGTTATATGGGAGCTATATCCGAACATGGACCTATGTTGACAATTTTTGATGGAGAGGTGTTGTGACCACTAAGAACTTCAAATGTCACAATACTGCTAGTTCGGTTTAATATTGTAGCTAAAATCATCAAATTACTGAAAATCGAGAGGTACCGTTATATGGGGGCTTTATCCATACATGGACCTTTCTTGACAATTTGTTGTGGAGAGGTGTGGTGACCACTAAGAACTTCAAATGTCAAATCTTCAAATTACAGCTAATTCGGTTAAAACTTGTAGGTAAAATTCTCAAAATACCGAAAATCGGAAAGGTACCGTTATATGGGGCTATACCAAAACATGGACCTATGTTCATAATTTTTTCGAATATAAGTTTTTTGGTCACTAAGAACCCTGAATATCAAATTATAGATAATCTAGAAATGTGACTTAAAACGTCAAAATACCTGAAATCGGGCGTTAACGTTATATGGGGGCTATTTCAAAACATGGACCTATGTCCATAAGTTTTGTTATATAAGTTTATTGACACTTAAGAACCCTAAATGTCAATTTATAGCTAAATCGGCCTGAAAATGTAGCTAAAAAGGTCAAAATACCGTAAATCGGGGGTACCGTTATATGGGGGCTATACCAAAACGTGGAAATATGTCCACAAGTTTTGTTATATATATTTATTGACACTTAAAAACCCTAAATGTCAAATTATAGCTAAATCGGTCTGAAAATGTAGCTAAAAACGTCAAAATACCGTAAATCGGGGGGGACCGTTATATGGGGGCTATACCAAAACGTGGACCTATGTCCACAAGTTTTGTTATATAAGTTTATTGACAATTAAGAACCCTAAATGTCAAATTATAGCTAAATCGGTCTGAAAATGTAGCTAAAAACTTCAAAATACCGTAAATCGGGGGTACCGTTATATGGGGGCTATACCAAAACGTGGACCTATATTCACAAGTTTCGTTATATAAGTTTATTGACACTTAAGAACCTAAATGTCAAATTATAGCTAAATTGGTCTGAAAATGTAGCTAAAAAGTCAAAATACCGTAAATCGGGTACATCCGCCACAAAAGTTCAACATTTGTGTCTGAGTGCAGTTTAAGGTCTGTTCGAAGATCCTTTGAAAATGAATACCGATGCTGTTCGTTGTGGTCATTTTTACAGCGATATTATGTTTTTCGTGGACAAGTCCATGCTTCCTGGCATACTGGACCAAAAGTTATACAATGACCTACTGAAATGACTAGTGGGCGCGATACCTATGGAAAAGGTAAATAAAATAAGATCCACTTCCATTATGGACCATGTCGGTCCATTCCTTTAATAACTCCTCAGCAACACTTTTGAACTTTAATCCTAATCCATATTTTCGTCGGCAAGTTCAAATAGGCCACAAAATACTGAAAAGACCCTAAATACATTCGATCTGGCATAGATGAAAGTTTCAATTTACATAGGCTGAGGGTATATCTCTGTCGGACAAGCCGACTGATACTTCTTTACTAGAGTTGGCCAATCTAGGTCCTAGTTCACTGTACTAGTTCCAAAACGTGTGAATGACGTCATGTGATATTACGTATACGATGTTTTTCAAACAAGCTATGTGGGCCATTGGAACTGCGTAGCGAACTACATCGTTCAGTTGAATTACATTTTACACAAAATATTTTTTTAAATTTAGCGGCATTTATAACTTTGCAGTACCTTGTGTTGGTTAAGTTTAGTTTACTTTCTAGAATACAAATGTAATGAAATATTAAAAATATTTCTTTTTTGCAAAACAGACACCAATAAGCGTTTTTTTCGATCAACCGAAAATGACATATTTGGTGAAACCCGGTTTCTATTTTGATCTAAACCTATTTCATTAAAATCTATCGCTGTACTTACCAAATTATGCGTAATCGCGTGTACTTTAATCCTGCGAATGGTTGTTAGCAATACAAAAAAATACAATACAATACAAAAACACCTAAAATCTGACTTCAAAAAGTCAGCATCTATAAAACTGTCAGCGCGAACCGATAATGTCGTAGTGTGATATACCAGTATACATTCGATATTGCAGGTTAGTTCTCGTCGGATCCCGCACAATTTGATAATCGCTTAAAAAATACAATCGCGGTGATCCTTCTGCCAATCAAAATCGATTAGGTATGTTCACTCTACCATGTTCTTTTATTACTCGTATAAGGTTTTTTGAGCTTTGAAAGTTGTTAAGGCCTGCGTACATAAGCTGCCTTGCCTGCTTACCTTGCTTATTTCTGATAAAAGAATAAAAAAGAAAAGGGCAACCCAGTTCGAAATTTCCTCGGCCTTCTTTATTCTTTTATTTTTATTATGTCAAAAATGAAGCAGGAAAGCAAGGCAATCAGGCAGAGCAGCTTATGTACTCAGGCCTTAACTGTTTACGAAAGCGCAGACCATTGTTGTATTCATATCACTAAGTTTTAAACGGTTTTTTAAAATGCCGGTGTTCAACAATGGTGCGAATGAGAATTATTGTCTAAAAAATCTAATAATTATCATACGCACTAAAATTTGCATAACTCATTTTTCAACTGATTTTACTGTTTTTTTTCCTTTCCCTACACTATAAAATATTCTGAACTAAAATATAATAGTTAGTTTACTTTCCCGTCCACTATTTTAGGCGTAGAAGTTTTTCGGCCACGAATACCCCAAATGTCTAAATTTGGTCAGAAAATGTATTTAAAAATGTCTTTAATCGGACGGTTCCTTTATACATATGTGGTCTATATCAAAGTGTGGACCTGTGGAGTTTTATGACCACTGAGCACCTCAAATGTCAAAGTATATATAGTTCGGTCAAAAAATGTAATCAAATTCCTCAAAAGACCTATAATCAGGAGGTATCGTTATATGGGGTGCATACCAAAACATGGGCCTAAGCCGAGAAGAAGTTTTGTGACCACTACCGTTATATGGGGGATATACCAAAACATGGACCTACACGCAGAAAAATATATGTTTCAACTATGTTTGGATCCAATTTATTTATGTTTGGGTCCAAACAAATATATGTTTGCAACATTTTATGATATATCTCAATTTCATTTTTTTTATGTTAGAACATATTTTTTATGGGTGGAGAGAGGATTTTTGTCAAAGAGCGTAACAACAGGACTCTCACTTTTATTATAATAAAGAGCTGTTTGTATGGTGCAAAAGAAGACGCAGAAGCGACGACGAGGAGTGAAAACCCTGTTTTTGCTTTGGCGGTGTGTGTGCGGCCAAACGCTAGTGTTTCTTTCTGTGTTGTTGTTGTTGCGATTTATTATCTTTCAGTGTGGGTCGCTCTAGTCGGTAAAGTGAATAAATCAATCAGTGCTTTGTGTTTTCTTAAAGCAATAGTGCTTTTTAGTAAATTAAAGCCCAATACATTTTATAATTGGAAATTTTATAATTGAATCAAAAAAGGTGAATGGAAATATCCTGTGAGACAAAGAAAAATTAGGATTTAATATTGGTAATAACATCAATACATTTTCCATACACATACATTGTATATGTATTTGAAATATGGATGTACCTATTTATTACATCGTATAATCATTTGATTCCAGATATAGATTTCCCGCTGATGATTTTAACTTTGACAGGAGAATGTTCTTCATTTCACAGCTAACGAGAAGTGTACAACGATGTTTCTATATTTTTGTTTTTTTCTTTTTAAAAGTGTGACACTATATTATTATTTACTTTTTATAAATTATACTATTCCGTTTTTCTTTCATTAAAGTCTCTTATGTATTTTTTGTGCGATGTGGAATTTTGTGTATGTATCTACGCGTCTGTTGTTGCTTTTGTGTTTTGTATTTCTATACCTTTCAATAAAAGAAAAAAAAAACACATTCATTTATAAATATGTATGTTAAGTGTCTGTTTTTGTGGTTTTTGGGTTTTTATTTATATTACATCCACACAAATATTTATTTGCACCCAAACAAATATTTGTTTGCACCCAAACAAATATTTGTTTGTACCCAAACATATATTTGTTTGAAGGATCCGAACATATGTTATGTTTGGGAGGGGTGGCAAACAAATATATGTTTGCTGCAAATATGTAGAAAGTAATTTTTTCTTCCGTGTATGTAGACAATTTTTGGTGGAGAAGTTTCTAGACTGCAGGGGAACCTCAAATGTCAAATTATGGTAATTCAGTCAAACAATTTAGCTAAAATCCTCATAATATCGAAAATCGGAAGGTACGGGGGCGAAAACATGGCCCTATGTTGACAATTTTTGTTGGAGAAGTTTTGTGACCATTGAGAAAAATAAATATAAAATTCTCAATCTACTCCCTTATTTCTTGTTTTTCAACAAGAAAGTTTTTATACCCAAGTGTCAATTGCTAGCTCAAAGAGATACGTGCGCAAAGAAACACTCTGATCGAGAATTTCTTTGGCACTACCTAAACTCTAGCAACTTCACTTGCAAACAAAACCAAATTTTTCCCACTGCTATGCGTTCGTCGATTCTCGACGAAAAAACACATAACTAATTTGTTGATATTGCATACTACAGCAATAAACAACATTTTGACGGTGCCCGGTCTCACAGTTAGGAGGGTTGGCGTTTTTTGTTTGGGATAACGACTTCTATTTTGTTTTTCAAAATAGTCAGGCTTAATCCCATAGTCGTTGTTTTAATATTTTATTAAAACATCGCCAATTTTTTCCCACTAATAAATTAAAGTTGTTTTAATAAAATATTAAAACAACGACTATGGGATTACGCCTGACTATTTTGAAAAACAAAATAGAAGTCGTCATCCCAAACAAAAAACGCCAACCCTCCTAATTCTCAATCTACATAAAATCGGGGAGCGCATTTTAATGGGGCTATACCAAAACATTGACCTATGTTGATAATTTTTGATGGAGAATTTTTGTGACCACTGGGAACCTCAAATGTCAAATTACAAGTAATTCAGCCAAAAATGTAGATAAAATACTCAAAATATCCACTTTTGTTGACAATTTTTGGTTGAGAAATTTGGTGACTGCAGGAAATAGCGCGTAGTTGTGTAAAAATTTAGCTGGAACCATCAACATTTTAGTGAATAAATTTTGTGACCACTGGGAACCGTAAATGTCAAATATGGGTGCTCTACCAAAACATTGGCCTATGTTGTAAATTTCCGATGGAGAAGTTTAGTGGCCATTAAGAACCTCAAATGTCAAATTACAGATAATTCGAGAGCTACTGTTATATGGAGGCTATACCAAAATATGGATCTATGTTGACATAACCTCAATGTCAACCTCAAATGTCAAATAACAGCTAGTTTGGTTAAAAATTTTAGCAAAAATCCATACCAAAACGTAGGCCTATACAACCCGTCGTCCAACATGACCTGAAAGTCGGTTTTAAAAATATAGCGGTCTAGATCAATTATTATGGACGATAGAGTGATTACAACAGACGTACAGAAGGACATGGCTAGATCGACTCAAATTTTATCCTGATCAAGAATATATATTAGTGAAGGACAATAAAATTAGTTTCCATTAAGCCAAGGTTTGTACTATTATAATACGCGAACTATTGTAGTTTACCAGTAACTATGACTATTACTGCATCAAATTAAGTGTTTTTGAACAAAGCTCAAAAATTTAGCAAAAAATTTAATTTGCGTGAACGTTATGACCGCGTAAATGAATAAAGGCAAAAACACGTTGAAGATATCGAGGCTTTTTACATTGCTATTCGATTGCTGGTTTGACAATTCAAATGGCGGACATCTGTCCAAATAAAAGTAGAATAATACAAAATGAAGATTACCCTTCTAATGTATAACTTTTCAAAATTTCAACTGCATCCATCTTTTATGGATGCTGATATTTTGAAGCCGGATTTTAAGTGTTTTTGAATTTTTGATTTAACTTGGACGCGCACTCGGGTATTTTAAAAAACCAATCATTCAATCGTGAAAATCCGTCCACTAGATCGGCGTAAACGGCTACTGCAACAATTGAAAAATTTTGGAATTTTTTTAAATATCGCGGATTAATTCGCGTTTTCTGAATCGTTTAATAAGTTAAGCGGTATGGAAACTGTATCTGATTTATCCCAAAAATACTGTGTGATGCTACATCCATGGTTCTTGATGGATTTTTTTGAAATAGGTTTAGATCCATGTATTTTTTCACGGTTGATAGTAAAATCGGATGCGCGTAAAAAGTGTGTGAACTTTGTGCAAATTATTAGCGTTATACAATTTAATTTAGCGTTATACACTAAACTGCAGACGATGCTACATCTCCGCCGCCAAAGTAAATCTTGGTAAATGTTTACAAATGAAAAGAAAACAATTCGTTGTATCGGGAAACCGCATGCGCATCAAGTGATTTTAAGGATTTCGCGATTTACACGCATTTCAAAACGTATATTATCCGATACAGTTTTCTTTCAAAATTATTCCCCTTTGAAAGGTACCCAAAATTTATATGAACATCTTCCCTATCTTCCTCAAGATGTTAGCGTGTATTAAGGAAGTGATTACAATGATATATCTGCGTTTTGCGTGAATTTTACCTAAAATAGATGAATAACTCCGATCTAGTTTTCCTACATTTTCTTCAACTAACTCACAAAATAAATTTAAAATAAAAATAGGAAAAAAAACTTTTTAAGTTAAACGGTTTTATGTTAAACATACATTGCAATGTTTAAGATAAATGTACTAAAAACCAAAAAAATAATAAAATAGATACAGTCGTGAGAATTATAAACATATGCATATACTAGACTAAAATAAAACCGTGGGGCACGTCAATTGTCTACAATCGTTGATTAAAATGTTTGTTTTGTAATGTTACACTATAATTAGGCAGTTGTTCAACCGACAACGATGGACGTGTGATAAGTAGGGCTAGAATGTGGAAACAAGCTAGCAAGCTCGATTATAAGCGAGTTTTAGGGTTTCATAGTGGTGAGCGAGTAGTACTTTGTCGATTAAAGACAAACTACGAGCAGTGAAACGCTTCCTCGCCAGGCACCAGTGTGAATGTCCAACGATAAACTAGTTGAAACATCTCTTTTATTTACGTGGAGTGTATAACTATTGGAATTTCCATGAGCAAGAAATAGTAAGTAATTTCCTCACCGTATGCGGGCCAACTGCCTAACGACGAATTAAACGATTCTTCTATCGCACATTAAGTCGATAATTTGTAGACAATTGACGTGCCCCACGGTTTTATTTTAGTCTAGTCTATACATATGTTTATAATTCCCACTACTGTATCTATTTTATTATTTTTTGGTTTTTAGTACATTTATCTTAAACATTGCAATGTATGTTTAACATAAAACCGTTTAACTTAAAAAGTTTTTTTACCTATTTTTATTTTCTAGTTTTTAGTTTTTATTTCGCATTCTGTTTAATTCGTTTAGTGCTTCATTATTGCAAGGTTTCTTGCCCGTTAGTTTATTGCAGTCCAACTCCTCTATACGTAGTCCCTGCAAAGATCTTACTCTACTAAGAGCCACGTAGGCTTGACCTTCTTCAAACAGTTTCGCACCTAAGTATACGACTGCGTGATCCACAGTGCTGCCCTGCATTTTATGTATAGTAGAAGCCCATGATAGTATTAAAGGCAACATTCTTCTTTCAGTCGTCCCGTAATTGTACTTAGCTGGAAACTGTATGGCTTTCGGGTATATAAGATGTACTGTATAGTGCACTGTATTCTTCTTGTCAAGCCCTTTTATTTGATACCCATATTGGTGGGATTGATAAAAAATTGTTATCAGCCATTTGGTAGCGGCCGCCATCTTGGATTTCAATTTTTTATAGTATATTGTATTCTGCTTGTTGAGCCCTTTCATTTGATACCCATATTGATGGGATTGATAAAACCTACGTTATCCGCCATTTTGTAGCGGCCGCCATCTTGGATTTAAATTTTTTATAGTATATTGTATTCTGCTTGTTGAGCCCTTTCATTTGATACCCATATTGATGGGATTGATAAAACCTACGTTATCCGCCATTTTGTAGCGGCCGCCATCTTGGATTTCAATTTGTTATAGTATATTGTATTCTGCTTGTTGAGCCCTTTCATTTGATACCCATATTTATGGGATTAATAAAACATAAATTATCCGCCATTTTGTAGCGGCGGCCATCTTGAATTTATAATGATAAGGAATAAACATAATTGTATTGTCACCAAAATCCAAAGTGTATACAAAATTTCAGATTAATCGGTTGACAGGAAGAGGGTGAAATTTGAATTACTAAATTTGACCCAAGAATAAATAATAAAACAAACAGGGTGAGCTAAATAAAACCATTTAAAAATGTAAAAACTATTTTTTTAACATTTGTTTTGTTGTTTTATTTATGAATTTATCTTAAACATCGTAAAAACGCAATTATTTTAAGATTTTGAAAATGGATTAGCAATTATTGTACGAGCCGGACGAAAAACTAACTAAACTAATGATCAAATAACTACAGCTCCGGAATTATATGGCTGAACATCCGAGCCAAATAATCTACCAAATATTAAAGAGATATTTCCTTCAGAAGATGATTATTTAAATACGAAAGAGGATTTGAATATGAAATATGTAATGTTTAAACCTATCGCGGGCACAAAAAAAACTTCATTCAATAATACCCACTAATGCTGGAACACCAATTTCTAAACCATTCTTAAAATCGCTAAATAAAGAAGTTTTTAAGATGTTTTAGATAAATTCCTGAATAAAACAACAAAACAAATGTTAATAAATGCAACGTATTATGTTTTTTTTTTTCTAAAATAGCATAGTTTGGACAGTGGTATATAGGAAAACGTTTATTGACAAATCTTTAAAAAAAATAGAAAAATAGTAATCATTCAAATCCCACTACCAAATAGGACTTACAATTTTTGTAATTGATCGTAGTTTAATACAAAAAAATTTCAAAAAAATCGAAGGGGCCAATCAATCATTGCTAAAAATAGATTTTAAATATTAAATTGCTTTCAAGCCCACAGTTCAACTTTTTTTAAATTTTTATTAAATAGCTGATAAAACAACAAACCATACGAAAAAAGATTTTTTTCAAATTGAACCAATATTTTAGAAGTTGTGAGTATTTCTTTGAGTATAGTTTTTACAGAATTCGACTTTTTCAAGGCGCGAAATCTCTGGAGCCGTTGGTAAAAACAAATATGAGAATATACTCAATTGTTTTGCTGATGAGCAGGATCACCACAGCACAAAATTAAGGAAATCAAAACCCTAATTTTGAAAAAGTGTCCGATTTCACTCAGAAACCCCCATTTATATAGGGTCGAAAATAATTATTTAAATGAGTTACAAACGAAAAAAATTAACTTAACTTTGGTTATACCCACTATAGTGTGGAGGGTATAACCAAACGTATTTTCATCTTCCATGGACTTAAACGTAAACGAATTGGTATATGAGAACCTCAAGACCCAATTCTTTACATATTGCAAATTTCATCAATATTGGACACTATAAAATACGCGAAATCGGTCGAATATATATGGGAGCTATATGTAAAATTTAACCGATTTCAATATAATTCGGAAAACTTCGAATCGGAATACTTTCACCCTCACAAATGCCAAATTGCATATAAATTGGACATATATAGCGCCTTTGGTGTATCAAATACCTCAAATCGGCCAAAAATATATGTGTGAGCCATATCCAAATTTTCAACCGATTTCAATATAATTAGGCAAACTTATTTCTAGACCAAATTCCATCACACATTCCAAATATCATCACAATTGGACAGATATATCGTTTTTGATGCATGAAATAAATGAAATTGTGCGAAAATATACATACAGTTTGACAACAAATGTATTGCAAAGGCCAACATTGTAAAAAATGTCATATTAATAGTTCGTTTATGGCAACAAATTATGTAAAGCCTTTACAGTTTTTTGTGCAAATCTCTTGCTATTGAAACAATATTCCGTCAAAATATGCAAAGTTTATTTGTGGTTTATTGATGGTTTCTTGGAGAATTACCAAAGGTGTGTTCCTTAATGAGTTGTCTATCCACTTTGGACATTCATTGCAGCATTAATGAGCTTTGTTAAAACAAAAATTAAGGCTCGGCATGTTACACTCTAAGGGTACTGGTTCCCAATTTTTTTTTTAAAATCTTGATCTTTGTTGTTTCGAGTTTTTTTCTTAAACTGGACTCAAAAAATTTTATTTTATATTTTTTTGATAGGTTTGATATCAGGAGTTTGGCCTGAGGTATTTATAAGTTTAGTTTTGTTATATTAGATCAGCAACTTACACAAATAAGATCAATATGTCGTGATCTGGCCTTTGCAATAGTGGTAGTTGAACGTGCTTAAGCTTTTTGGACCCGTTTTACCGATTTTCAGAATAATGACTATTGCATATTTCCTAATGATACCCACTGATATCATGTCTTTCCAATCATTATTATGTCCGTGAATCCGATTTCGCATACTTTTTTGCTTGGTAAAAAATATAGTACCTAAAAATTCGGTATTACAGCATTTCTAGAAGGCGTGTAATTTCCATATTTGATGGGTTTTATTACATTTGGGACACTTTTTGGGATTTATTATGATAGCAGAGTATAATATCTATCTATTTAGTAAAAATGAAGTGATTCCAATAATATTGAGAGAGGAAATAGAGCTCTGTTGTAGGTCTTTCAAAATAATACACTCAGGGTCTATTATTCCCTATAGTTTCCAGAGGTATTTTGATGTTTTCAAAGCCAAAATCGGACTGTTTTGCATTAGTCCATTATCCGACAATACATACTGAGTCAAATATTCATTATTTGCATACTTGTCTGCGGCCAATTCGTCATTGCTTATTGTCAATATGTTCTCATACGTTTTTTACCTGTCTAAAGACCCTCCATGACGACTTTTATTATCACTGAACTTTATCACATTTAATACTGTTAGTCCACTATTAGCCGCAAAAGTCATAAAAATTCAAAATGACAACAAACATTTTCAAAATGATTATTTTTATAGTACTGCTTTTCCCTATGCAATACATTTATTGTCAGCTCAATATAGTAGATAATTCTTATTTTAGTCCGTATTTGTTATAAATTGCAAATAAACTTTGTATATTTCTACGGAATATTGTGTTGAGGACCAATAGCAAGAGTTGTGAACAAAAAACCGTATAGTTTTTACATAATTTCCCAGCAAAATTTGATGGAAGGGGTTCAATGCGATGACGTGATTTCATGGCATATTTTGCATTGGTTCAAAGCAAGTCGTGAAGGATCCGATCTTTTCATTAGCATTTAAACCCATGCAAAGGAATTCGTGAAAGATCCGATCTTTTCAACAGCATTTGAATCATTTGTACAGATCACTACAAAAAAACAAGTCGATTTGTACATCCCTACATGTAGCGACATCAAAACAAAAGAGTATACATTTCCAAAATTTTTGTTATAAAATTACAAAATTACAAATTAAATGTAGGTTCACGAACTAGAAATTCTTAAAGGAGTGCTGTTGGAGTCCATGTCGAAATCTGATCTGGTGATGAGAAGATAATAGAAAAGCTTTTGTAAGATGAAACAAAATCAGTGGCTGAGAGTGGACGAAGTAAACTCTGTTGCGGTGCAGCGGCGGTGATTAAATTGAAATTTTGGGTGTAAACTTTATGCTGATAAATTAGTTCTAGTTTTTTTATGATTTAGTTTGAATTAATAAAGACGTTTGTCATGGAAATCATATTTCAATACAGAATTTTCCATTTTCCAAACAAGACATGAAAATGTCATGCCAAAGGGTTGGTGAAAATGACATGTCAAAGCATTGGTCAAAATGACATGCTTAGGATCCGACAATGAATGTCATCTTAAGATCCGAAAATGAAAATTCATGAGTGAAAATGCTAAAAAGATGACATGCCAGATCACTTGCACCCATGATTCAATAGCATCCTTGGCATCGAACATTTTGATGGGCTGTTGCCATAAGCGAACAATTAATATGAATTTTTTTTAGAATTTTGGCCTTCGCAATACATTTGTTATCAAACTGTATGTGGGAGCTATATCCAAACCTGAACCGAGTCTCGCCAAAAGCAAAAGCGTTCTTCCTATGGACAATCTGACATCTGAAATTGGGTGGTGCATAGTGAGCGGAAATACATGTTATTGATATTAAGTTTCACATAAAATGGCACCGCTCAATTGCTTGAATGACTTGGAAAAGTAGATTCGACTGAACATAACGCTGTTTTTGCCCTGTTGACATAAAACCCTTTGGAGCTACTGTGCACCCATACTATGTAAGAGTGTTTTGAAATACTTTGTTCATTTGCTGGGTTAGGTATGTGACATAATCTTCGTCGTTGTCGCCGTCGAACATCAGAAACAACAGTAACACGAAGAGTATGAGTAAAGCCATAGTAACTCATTGACGCCAACCAGACCATCACAAGCAACAAATACTAAACACCAGCCATATTATATGGTATATGATATATCCCACACAACATTTTACAATCGTTAAGAGAAGCTAAGAGAACTCACCAATAGACGGATGGTGGCTCTGTTAACAGTAAAACCCCCATAGAGTAGCAAAGAGAGCAATGGAAACCACATTGAATGCGTCCGCGTCGAAATGAATTTGGATTATGCAGTAGCAGCGACAAACAATTCATTCGCTTTTTAACAGTGGCGGTGATATGCAGCAAAATTTTGCCTCTTTTTACGCGCGTTGAACTCGTTCGGAAACGCAACAAATACACATAAAAAATAAAAACAAAAAGAAAAAGAAACAACAAAAAACTCGTCCTGTCGTTTTAATTTGGCGGTGTATATTTTGTATGTAGTTTGTATGTTTGTGAATGTGTCAAAAGAGCAATCAACTACAACAGCAACTCATAAAAAACGCGTTCAAACACCTCTTCCTCTCCGGCTAATAGTATGAGTGAGGGCTCTCGCGCGTCTCTACGTGTGTTTGGTTGAGTGTGTTCATGTGCTAAAACAAAATAAATGCAAAATTTATGTAAACAGATTTCAAATAGAAGTCATGTTTTTATAGAAATTACCTCTTTTTAAACAAAATTCTTTGTATCCATAATCCAATTCATTGAAATATTTTAGAATTAGTGTCTTAAGTCAAAATTATTCTAAAGAATAAAAAATACCTACAAGCAGCTGCAAAAGTAGTTACGTAAAAAATCGTATCTTACAAAACAAGTTACGCCCCAGCTGAATCCAAGAAGAAAAAAAAAACAGAACCAACAAATCCACTGAGAATAGCAACGTGTAAAAATCAAAGTTTTTTTATGTTGAAAATTTAATTAACAAACAAAAAGGAAAATATTGCCAAAAAGAAAGATAAATGCAAAAAATCCTGATTTATAAAACCCAAAAACCAAAACTCGTTGAAAATCCAAAATAAAGGTAATCTATATTTTAATATTTTCATGGATTGCTTAATAAAGTTTTCAATAAAAAATATATAGAATCTTAAAACATTATATTATGCAAGTGATTTTGGTGTTATAAAAAAATTCTGATAGGATTGCGTGAATTGAAATTCAAAACAGCAACAACTACAAACGACAACCAAGCCAAACAACCAACCCAACAGAGTATTACAATACATATACATTATTAGTTTGACAGAGAGTTATTTGCGAGAACGAAATCTTGTTTATGGCAGAATAATGTTGTTACAGTATGGTGCAAAATTTTTGCAACCTCAAAATGCAAACAATAATATTAGTCACGCTTAATGACCGACGATTTATTTGCAAGTGAAAAAGAAAAGCCGAATATTCGAACCCACACATGTTTCGAACCACTATGTGACATGTTTCGCCTTTGGTAGAGGATCATCAAACATATCGGCTGTGGAGCGGCATTGCTATCATCTAACTTTTCCTCTTTCAAATGCAATTTGTTTTTTTTTTTTACAACAATGGATATTTGTCCATTCTTTGTATGACTTCCATGACAAACGCTTAGCGTATTCTTTGGAAGTTATGAGTTTGGCTCCGAACTCTCTGATTTGATTGATGATGATTGTTGTCCCCCATTGAAGAATACTTCCCAACGACAGCATTACACTCTTGTACAATCAGTTAAGATTCCGTGATGTAGTGGTAAGCATATTAATCTTGCACACGAAAGGTGTGGATCAATCCCTGATCAGAACATCGGGGGTAAATCCTTCAGTAAAATTTTACCCATTTTTTGTGTAATTCGGCTATGATAAACTTTTATAAGTGGTGCCGAAATATGTTCTTTACACCGACAGACACCGCGATAACAAAGTAGGCTCCATGTCAATGAGCAAACAATGGAATCGACCATAGTAAAAGTTAGGAAAGTCTCCACGGGCTAATACATTTGGTTACCTTTTTATGAGATCACAATTTGTGGGTCTACACTTTGATATAGCCTCCGTCTAACGTTACCTCCCACTTTTCGTCATTTTGAGGATTTTAGCTAAATTTTTTAACCTAACTAGCTGTAATTTGACACTAGAGGTTCCTAGTGGTCACAGCAACTTCTCCACAAAAAATTGACAACATAGATCTATTATTTTTATAGCCGCAATATAACGGTACTTCGCGGATTTCGGTATTTTGGGGGTGTTAACTACATTGTTTGACGGAACTACCCGTAATTTGACATTTGAGGTTCCCTGCAGTTACTAAACTTCTCCACGAAAAGTTGTCAAGATAGGTCCACACTTTGAAAGGTACCATTTTTATACCCTCCACCATAATATGGAGGATATATTTAAATTTGTTATTTCGTTTGTAACACATCGAAATAGAGACCCTGTGTCGATATAACCACGTCCGCTTGTCCGTCCGTCTATTGAAATCAAGATATAGCTCGCATTTTTTTAGATAGAGCCTTGTAGTTGAATTTTCTATTACTACTAGGATGTTTGGTATTTCAAATGGGCTATATCGGCCCATGTTTTGATAAAGCCCTCCTAGAACGGTACCAACCGATTTTCGGCATTTTTTAAGTTTTAGCCTCACTATCACACCGAAATGGCTAAAATTTGTTACTTAGTCTTCGTTGGCGATATAAAACTTTCCTTCAGAAATTTGTCGGTATAGGTCCACGCCTTCATATAGCCCCTATAGAACGGTACCTCCCGATTTTCGGTATTTTAAAGGTTGTGGTCACAATAATCCAACGAAATGGCTGAAATTTGGAATGTGGTCTTCATTTGGGGTACTAAACGTGCCATATGCAATTTGTTGGTATAGGTCCACGCCTTAGTATAGCCCCCATAGAACTGTACATCCGACTTTCGATATTTTAAAGGTTGTGGCCACAATAATCCAACGAAATGGTTGAAATTTGGAATTTGGTCTTCATTTGGGGTACTAAACGTTCCATACGAAATTTGTTGGTATAGGTCCAACCCTTCCTATAGCCCTTATAGAAAGTACCTCCCGACTTTCGGAGTTTTGAGGTTTTGGCCTCAATATTCCCCAGAAATAGCTGAAATTTGGTATTTGGTCTTCATTCGGGGTACTAAACGTTCCTTATGCAATTTGTTGGTATAGGTGCATGCTTTAATATAGCCCCCATAGAACGGTACCTCCATATTTCCGATTTTTTGAAGATTGTGGCCACAATAATCCAACGAAATGGTTAAAATTTGGTATTTGGTCTTCATTTGGGGTACTAAACGTTCCATACGAAAATTGTCAGTATAGGTCCAACCCTTCATATAGCCCTTATAGAAAGTACCTCCCGATTTTCGGAATTTTGAAGGTTTTAGCCTCAAAATTTCACCGAAATGGATGAAATTTAGTATTTGGCTTTCATTTGGGATATTAAATGTTCCATATGAAATTTATCGGTATAGGTCCACGCCTTAGTATGCCCCATAGAACGGTACCTCCGTATTTCCGGTATTTTGAAGGTTGTGGCCTCTACATTCTACCGAAATGGCTGACATTTAGTATTTGGTGTTCATTTGGGGTACTCAATGTTCCATATAGCACCGATAGAATGGTACTACCGGATTTCCCGCATTTTAAATGTTTTGGCCTCATTATCAACCCGAAATGCCTGAAATTTGGTACATAGTCTTCGTAGGGAGTATAAAATGTTCTCCCATAAATTTGTCGGTATAGGTCGACACCTTCATATAGCCCCCACAGAACGGTACCTCCCGATTTCCGGTATTTTGAAGATTGTGGTCACAGCAAACCACCGAAATGGCTGAAAAATGATTTTTAGTCTTTGTTGGAGGTAAAAGGTTTTCTGAGTGAAATTTGCCGCTATAGGTCCACGTTTTGATATAGCCCCCATAGAACGGTACCTCTCGATATTCGTAATTCTGATGGTTGTGACGTCAATATCCCACCGAAAGCAATTTGTTATTTAGTCTTCCATTAGGTTATAATATATTCCGGAATAAAATTATCAGTATAGTTCTGCGGGTTTCTATATCCCTCATAGGTTTTACCGAAATATCGGAAATTTGGTATTTAAATTTGTAGATATAGATCCAAGTTTTTATATAGCCCCCATAGAACGGTACCTCCCGAATTTCGGTATTTTCAAGGTTAGCCACATTCTTTCACCGAACTTGGTGAAATTTGATATTTAGTCTTCTGATTAGCGAAAGGAAACTAATTGTTCCATTTTACTTTAATACAACTCTTGGTGTAGGGTATAACAAGTTTGGCCTGGCCGAACTTAACGCCTTTTTACTTGTTTAGATTAGATCATTTAGGCATTAAGGGGATCAGAGGTCGAAAAATTGTTGCACCTAAAATTGTGGGCAGGAAAGAAAGTCATTATTCTACTTTAGTTAAGAATGTTTTATGGTGGAGGGTATAAAAAGTTCGGCCCGGTCAAACTTATCGACTTTTTACTTGTTCTATTTCTTTCGGTTTATAACCTTCATCATAAAATGGTGGAGGTTACACATCGAGGCATTCGTCCGAGACCCTATGAAGACTCGGGACTCTGTAAACGCATTTTCATCACCAGTACTCATTGAAACCGAAAATAAGAAAACAAGTCGTATATCTCAACAATATTTTGCACCCAAGTGTAAGAAAACACACACAACACATTGTATTTGTTTGAATACCTAACATGTTTACTCGTTTGGGGCTTGTTCTCAGTGACACCACTTGGTGGGCAGATGTCAATTTCACAGCTATTAAAACATAACAGAGAATAGGCAAAACAACAAAATGAAGAGTATATAAAGAGACAAAATGCCATCTTTCATTCTTCATCTCTCACATAAGTTTTTAGCTCTCCCTCTCTCTCACCCAGTTGTTTATTGGCTTACCATATGAACTAAGTAGTGATTATGAAACACAAAAAAATGTGTTATATGAATTTTTAACTCATAACTTGTTGTTTTTATTTGGCATTATATGAGTATCCAGAGAATGGTGTGCTGCTGTGTATGGGTAGGTACATACATAAGTAAGTATGCCATTCATTTGTGTTGGCGTCGGTAATTGTGTGCCGCCACCGGTCGTAACAATATGGTGAGCAGTTAAATTTTTTAACGAAGGCCAATAAGAGAATTGTGAAGGAAGGCATCGCCGTTTTACGTTTTCATTCAAAAAATCGCAAACTACGGCATTGCTTTGCTTGAAAGTTTATTTGTGTTATTTTTCTTCTCCTTCCTTGTATATATGTGTTTTGACTGCGACCATGTCATTGCATCGTTTTGCAGCTAATAATAATAATATAATAATCATAATAGTTTGTTGTTCGTATTCTGTTTTGTTATTGACAAATTATGACGATGAGTTGTGTGGTATTACAAGCAACCATGTTCTTATCGAAGGCGGGAGTGTGAGCGGTCTAGCAAGCATTTAAATAAAATATCAAATGCAAAATAAACGCTTACGTGTTGCCGTATTTATAAACAATATTACTAACAAAGCCAGCAAGTGAGAGAGAGCACAAACGACAATAACAGCTTTACAATTTTTTTCTGATTGTGTAATGTTGTTGTTTGTTTACAAGAATAGAATATTAAAAAGAGGAATCGAAAAACACAATTATGCACAATCTATAATTAATACTCAGGTTGTAGAAAAATTAAATTGTTTTTAAATACAAAAAATTAAAAACGACAGGAAAAACAAGTGAAAAATACAATGACTAATTGTCAGTTGTGGTCTATTATCGATTTGTAGGGAAATCCCCAACTATATATAGAAGGGAAATTGAAACAAACGGTAATGCGTCTATAGTGGAATGACGTTGCACATTTCGCTGTGTTTGTTTTTATTTTTTTAATTTATTATTAATAAAACAATAAATCGAAAAAATAATAAATATTATATTACATATGTATATACATACATATATCGACCTTTTTGTAGAAAATTAACTTATGTTGAAACTGAGGTATGGGGTACTGTAACTCGCGAACAGTTGTACTATACCATAACTTTTGAACGCATTTCGCTAAAATAAACTGTTTTAGCCCGATTCACCGATGGGCTTCTTAAAATAATAATTTGAGCGGAAGCTGTGGTCGTTATAATGTAAAAAAATAGGAAAAAATCGTTGAAGGAAACGAGTTTTTTTAAATCAATTTTCAATTAATGGCTTTACAATACAATGTAGGGTATAATCTTCAAAAAAGAAGTTAAGGAATACACTTCAGAGATGAAGTTTCCAATGTAGGATTTTTTAATACAACCAATGCATCAATCTCAAACGGATGCTGACATTTTGAAGACTAAAAAATTGCGATTTTTGAATTTTTGCTCTAATCGGGACGCGCACTGTACTTGTTTAAAAACTTATTATGAGATTGTAGTACTCGCGATTACGCATTTTTTGATGTATAACTCGGGCGTGTAGCCTTCAAAGGTCCACAACAATCTCAGCTTAAAGTCGAAATTTTTGTGCGTAAATTTTTCTAAAAAAACAGTTTTTTGGATTCAAAATTTACAAATGCCATTCGATTTCAGTGGAAACCGTGAATTTAGTTTTTTTACGTTCTGAATCTAACAAGCCTTTGCGCGTCTAAATCCATCCACTAGATCGGCGGATATGATACCCCTCAAATTTCGAAAATCTGCAATTAATGTTTTTGAAAATATCGCGTATTTATACGCGTTTTAGATGTGTTATTCCTACTTAGAAAAATAGAGCGAAACGCATATTTAAAATGTGCGAAAACAGATACTGAAAAATTTTCGCGAATCCGGAGATATAATAGATTTTTTCTAAAAACTGAGTGCGATGCTACATCCACGGTTCTTGATTGATCGCATTGAAATGACATAGGATGATGTATTTTTTAATGGTGATCATTGAAATCGGATGCGCATAAAATGCAAATGTACTTCGTGGAAATTATGGGCATTTTACTGTTTTTTGCACCCTAACCGCTATTGCACCCTACAAGCGCTATTATTTTAAAAAAATATGTTTGTAAATACGTAAAATTTTGCAAGAAATTCGATTTATCGCGAATCCGTATAGACTTTTCATAAGTATTTTCCATCATCGCAAAGGCTAACAATTTTGTAAACAGTAATAGGATATAGAAGCTTATTATATTAAGCCGCGATTTTTTTAGAATTTTTTCTAATTATCAAAATTAAAACGCCTACATCTTTTGCGCGCACCGATCAAAGTTAGTTACAAAAACAGATTTGGAATGCCGATATTTTTCTTAATCTATGTACCAAAAACAATATGTGTAGTATCAAAATTTTTTTTAAATTTTTTTGAAATGGAAAAGACAATTTTAGACATTTTTCGTGATATACATATTGCGTACAACTATCCTGGTAGGGTAATGCAGTAAATAGTATTTGAATTCGCTTATCAATTAAAGTTTCGCTCTCAGGAAATTTACTTATTATGGGGCCAATGGGTGGTATGTGTAATATTAATATGATAAATATTTATTACGTTCAATAAATATTTTAGGATCAAACGAGCAGATATAATGGATTTATATTTAATCGGGAACAAGTTGAACCAGTGACTCGCACCATACTTCCAGAGACAATGACCAGGGAACTCTAAAAAATATTCGTTCGCAAAAAATGGCTGGTGCCAACAAAAACCTATCGAAAATACTATATATTTATGATCGGGGCGTATATATTCATGATCAGGATACAATTCTGGGTCGCCATGTTCGTCTGTTGCAATTGAAGGCTATATTTTTGCACCCGAGTATATTTTTCCCATAGGTAGGCCCAGTACGAAGATGGGCTATATCGTCCCACGTTTTGGTGTAGCCCCCATATGACGGTACTTACGATTTTCCGTATTTTGAGGATTTTGGATTTTTGAACTATATCTAATTAGACATTTCAGGTTCTATGTGGTCACAACACTTCCCCACCAAAAATTGCCAATAAAGGTCCATATTTTGGTATAACCCCCATATAACAGTATTTCCCTATTTTCGGTATTTTTATATGTTTAGCAATTTTTTGTCTGAACTACCTTTAATTTTACATTTGAGGCTCCCTGTAGTCACGAAACTTTTTCATCAAAAAATTTCAACATAGGTCCATTTTTTGGCCCCTCCCGATTTTGTATATTTGGAGGATTTTTGCTAAATTTGACGGCAGAATTGCATGTAATTTGACATTTGGGAATCCTATTTTTCCAAACACTTCTCCACCGGAAGTTGTGGACATAGGTTTTGGAATGGCCCCATACAACAGTACCATCCGACTTCAGGGATTTTGTAGTTATTTTCGACTTTTTCAGTGAGTTTCTCCTACGCTAATTGGGTTTGTATTAATATTATCGGGCTAAATTGGCGTTCCATAGGCCCAGGTAGCCCAGATATAAAGGTACATCTCGATTTAAACTATTGTGAAGTTTTTCGACCGAATTAGCATTTACTGGCTCTTTTGGGGTTTAAAGTGCTCAAAAAACTTATCTACATATAGATGTGGATATAGGATATAGCTCACATATAACCACACAGCCCAATTTCAGGTATTTTTTAGGCTTTAACCTACGTTTTCGGCCCAAATTTGCTGTAATTGGTAATTAGTATTCCAGAAGCCAAAACAAGGGTAAAAGTACTTCCCCTGTAATGCGCACCTGTTAACGACTTTCCTTTGTAGAGCACTTCCCTATATATGAATTCATTCAGCTTTTTAATATCTCGTCAATTTATTCCTGAAGGTTAGGCTGATGGGATGTGAGAGCTTGTTGTAGTAGTGAAGTTTGAATTTTTCATGTTGTTCTCAATTAGGTGGTTTCTACTCACTCATGGCTCAAATACTCAGGAAATGTCGCCAACAACTGCACGCCGCACAGTGTTGCCGCGTGGACAAAAATCAAAAAATGTGATGTTAACTTTTACATATGTTTATGTTTTTTTCTTACAGTAAACACATCCGATACAAGGTATCTGAAAGAATTTTGTCGATATGTGCATCCATAATGAAGTTATAGCTCTTTGAATATGAAAAATATTTCCCAGGTAATCTAAGGCGATAATCATATGAAAATAAGGCGACATTTAAAATAACATTTTCTGAAAAATTTGTTGATAATACTAAAAGTTTTGGATGGGGATTTGATGAGTGGGCTATAAATATAACGTTTTAGTACAAAAAGTTGACATTAACTGCACATGGGCAATGTACCTTTATCAAGAAATCAACATTTAAATTTGATAAAAAAAAAATCAAAATTCTTAATATTTAGTAGAGCAGATCTTTTGATTGCCACCTATTGCCACCTTGGCTCCTATCTACCGTTAATTGGACATTTCTTCCAAATCAAAATGTGTAAAAACATTCTGCCCATCCTTGCAACCTTCTGAGATATATCGGTTCAGATTTTATATAGCCCCCATATATATCTTTTCCCAATTTTGCTATAGCTCGGTCAATTTAGATCGAATAGCCTTCAAATTTAATATGTAATATTTTCTTAGGCCCCTGAGTAGCTCTACCGATTTTCACAAAAATCGGTTCAGATTTGGATATAGCCCCCATATATATCTTTCCCCGATTTTGCTATAACTCGGTCAATTTTTAACAAATAGCCTTCAAATTTAATATGTAATATTTTCTTAGGCCCCTGAGTAGCTCTACCGATTTTCACAAAAATCGGTTCAGATTTGGATATAGCCCCCATATATATCTTTCCCCGATTTTGCTATAACTCGGTCAATTTTGATCGAATAGCCTTCAAATTTAATATGTAATATTTTCTTGGGCCCCAGAATAGGTTCACCGATTTTCTTAAAAATCGGTTCAGATTTTGCTATTCGATCAAAATTTACCGAGTTATAGCAAAATCGGGGAAAGATATATACGGGGGCTATATCCAAATCTGAACCGATTTTTGTGAAAATCGGTAGAGCTACTCAGGGGCCTAAGAAAATATTACATATTAAATTTGAAGGCTATTCGATCAAAATTGACCGAGTTATAGCAAAATCGGGGAACGATATATATGGGGGCTATATCCAAATCTGAACCGATTTGGACCAAAGTTTAAATTTTTCATTCCTATGCCCTTACAAAAATTCATCAACCTAGGTCAACTCCTTCTATTTTTGTCCACCTTTGTATGGAAGCGGCAACACTGTGCGCCGCCCTCAGAGAAAATCCCACATCTGTGACGAACTTCAGCTGTTTCGACTAACCAAACAATGAACCGTCATCTAGGATATCTTTCGATGGAGTTTCAACCCTGCAAGTTTCAACCCAAGTAAACAGATCTAGTCCGGAATCCCTTGCACTTATGATTCCATTACTATTTGGCTGCAAACATTTTGCTGTGAATGTATTACATACATATGTCGAATGAGTAATATTACCATGAAATGTACGAATTAACCATACGCAACAAAAAACGGTGTGAATCGTTTTGAAAATACGCCAAATTATTCTTAAGACTGAACGAACCTAAATAAAAAGCTTTTAATGTGTTTAGAATTTCTAAATTTATAAAAATAATAAGAACGATGTTACCGTGACAAAGTAGTGCAGACAGACAGTTATATAACATCAATATTTTAGCGACTACTGTCAAATATAATCAAGGCGAAATAGGATTATTACTTAAGTGCTACATTTTAGGTGACTAGTCACAATAAAATTTCGTTTGACATAAATACCTGAGAGATGCCACAAACGCACGAAGCTATATTCCGGAATCCGGTGAAAATTCGAGTTAAACCTTTGAGGTTTTCACTGCGTTACTTTTCACTTGTCTCCTCCATGTCGCCAGTTACAACATTGCCGTAAATAATAGACCGCATATGAGGGCCTGTTATTTTTAATAATTATGGGAGCTAAAATGGAAAAGAACCCGCTTTAAGGGATCGATAGTGTCTTACGAATTATTAAGGTTTCGATTTATCGCGATTCTACTATTTATGTTTTTTTAAAACGTAAAATTTGTCAATTGAACACCCTCAAGGAATGCAGAGAAGAGAAAATAAAACTGAATTAAAATAATTTATGCTTTGCAAACATATGTGAGATCTCGAACAGTGTTCGGCGTACAAGAACAAAAATTTGAGTAAACACAGTTGTCATTGTGTGAGTGCGTGGTATTTCAATGAGTTAAACTGTGTGAGTGAAGAGAAAAACTCTCTTTGCTTACTTGCGAGTAAAAGTCCGCCGATTGCTAGTCTAGAACCGTTATTTATATGAAGCACTAGTTTCGTCATAACACATATGAAAATATTATAAACATAAGCCGTACATTTAAAATATTCTACATCCTATTTTAAACCCCTTTAAAATCGTTATGTTCATTTAGTTCTATTTAATTTTAATGTAGTTTTAATATAAATGCAAGTTGTTCTTTTTTTCTTGAGAATTTTTGGGTGTTTTCAAAAATTCATTAAATTTTTTATTATGTTACTAAATATTTAGACAACATAAAAACAAAGAAATATCGTATAATATGGACAGTTGAAAAACAAATACACAGCATTCATTGTCTGAATACAAAATTGCAAGATTAAATTTGAGTCATAGTAATTTAAAATATCTGTTATTTTGTGCATTCGTATAACATTCTCAGTTATCTGGTTCTGGTTCCTCTGTGTTCAGACTCAAAAAATTCTGAAACATGGACTGGCTGCGTTCATAAAGTATCAAGACATAGGTGAGTGGCGTTATGTGGGCAGTTAAACAAATCCATGCTCTGCATGTGGGCTGGATATCGAGCCATCAATTTGGGCATGGGAAAACCTGTCCACTAGATTAGGCAGGGATAATCACGGCGGTAACACCCAAGCAGAAACTGCATCGACAAAATTTTACTGTGCTGATGCACCGATTTTCCAGGCCCAATTTTTTGTCGTCAACGATTGTTAATTTCTATATGGGATTCGATATTAACCCAGCAAAATGTTCGATGCCAAAGATGACATTCAATCATGGGTGCAAGTGATCTAGCATGTCATCTTTTTAGCATCTTCATCGATGAATTTTATATGAGCGTGGACCCCAAAAGATGACGTTCTTTTCTGGATCCTAAGTATGTCATTTTAACCAAAGCGTTGACATGTCATTTCCACCAATGCTTTGGCATGTCATTTCCACCAATGATTTGACATGTCATTTTCACCAATGCTTTGACACGTCATTTTCACCCATGCTTTGACATGTCATTTTAACCAATGCTTTGGCATGTCATTTTCACCAACCCCTTGGCATGAAATTTTCATATTGTTTGGAAAATGGAAATGCTGTATTGAAATATGGTTTTCATGAAAAACAAAGCACTTTATTAATTCAAACGAATTCATGAAATAGCTACAATTAATTTATCAGTTTAGTTTTTCAAAAGTTTACATCCAAAATTGCAATGTAATCACCACCGCTGCAACGCAAAAGATTACTTCCTCCGTTCTCCGCAACTGATTATCTTTCATCTTACAAAATTTTTTTTCAATTATCTTCCCATCACCAGTTCAGATTTCGACATGGACTCCAAATGCACTCCTTTAAGTATTTATACCCTATACCACAATGTGGAAAAGGGTATTATAAGTTTGTTTTGGTAAAAATTCATGTAACACCGCGAAATATTCGTCGGAGACCCCCAATGTGGTACACCAATCTTCATATCTCGACGAGATAAAGCGATTTTGAGATGTGTGTCCGTCCGTCCCTCCGTCCGTCCGTCCGTCCGTCCGTCTGTCCATTATAAATTGTAAACACGCTCCAGGCCGCAATTATGGACCGATCGTCACGAAATTTTGTATGGAGGTCGGGGTCAGATCAGAATAGATCCCTATTCTTATTGGTGATGATCGTGAAATATTTAGCAGGTGAAATGGACCAAAAACATAATATTTATCCAATTTTCTAGCGGCTCTGTAGGTCTCAATAATAGTCCGATCAACGCGTAATTTTAAATAAGGTAAGAGTATATCACAAAGGAGAAGCTTGCAATTTGAGATGGCGATTGGATAATATTTAGAGGGTTAAATGGACCAAAACTTTTGTGTGAAAATTGTGAAAATTTTTAATATACAGCTTATATCTTAATTCCTGGTAGTGACATTCCGGACAAGTGAGATATACTTGAATGTAGAACGCTTGACCTTTCAATTGATGCCAATTATGTTGGTGTGCATGATCAGATAACAGAGTTACGGCCTAATATATTCCGTTATTTGTTTGTAGTGTAATAATAAACTCGCTAGAAGTCGCAATTATACATCTATAGTCACGAAATTTTGTACCGGGTGAGGGTATAGTTCGAAAAAGATGCCTACAATTTTGAATGATGATCTGATATTCTTTAGCGGGTGAAATGGACCATTACTTTTGTATGAAAAATAAAAAAATTATTTTTGGTCGATATTTTAATTCCTTGAGGACATATATATTTCGCAAAGTAGCCTACATATGGAAAAAAAAACTACTGACCTTTCCTCTGATGTAAATTGCAATAAAGTGTTTGCTAGATAACGGGCCTACTGCCTAATATATAATGGGTTCTATGTAGAGAACTACATTTTTATCCCATGCTACATATTGTCTCTCCAAAAGTTTATGTAACACCACGAAATATTCGTCATATCTCGACGAGATAAAGCGATTTAGCGATGTGTGTCCGTCCATTAAAAATTGTAAACAAGCTTAAGGCCGCAATTATGGACCGATTGTAACGAATTTTTTAAGGAGGTTGGGTTCGGGCCAGAATAGAAATTATTAGTTTTTGGTGATGATCGTGAAATGTTCAGGGGATGAAATGGACCAAAAACAAAATTTTAACCAATTTTGTAGCGGCTTTGTAGGTCAAAATAATAACCCGCAAAATTTTAAACAACGTTTGAGTTTATGATGAATAAGAAGCGTTCAAACCAACGTGAAGATCAGATAATACTTAGCGGGTTAAATGGACTGAAACTTTGTGTGAAATTGGTAAAAATTTCAATAACGTAGCGGTTAAACAACGGAAGTAGTAGTACTACATAAGTGGGTTTAATTACATTTTACGTGAACTAAATGTTCCTTTCCTGCTACAAAAATGTCTTTGTCATGCTAGATAACTTTTTGGTTTTAGCCATAAGTATTATACATTACATCTCTGATATTTGATAATTAAATTTTCACAATCATTGAAAATAAGTTCCGTGGAGAGCGATTGTCCAGGGATAGTGGTATAGGGTATCCCATGGTCGGCTCCGTCCGACTATAGACTTTTCTTACTTGTTTTATTTCGTAAATTACTTTTATTTTATAATTTTGTTATTTTATAACAACATTTTGGTAATTTATACTCTTTTGTTTAGTGACGGAAATATGTAGGGATCTACAACCCGGCTTGCTTTAGGGATCTCTAAGAACAAAATGTAACGAACGGGGAGGAGAGACTTTTTATGGAAAATACCATTTATGCTTAATTAATTTATTTTTAATTGTTTCTTTCCAAAAGTAGTTTCTTCTTTATTTTCAGATTCTTTTCCTTTTCGTTTCGGACTTTTTTTTTAAATTCCAAGAAGCGAGATTTGATTGATTTCATTCTATGTCAGATTTAGAACAGACAAGGGAACTTTTAAAATAGCAATGTGTGCAGTCCGATTCTATTTTTAGCTCGATGATTGGGACTTCATATAATACCAATTGTTTAGAAGTTTTAGTTGTTTGATATGCAGGATATGTAAGACAACATCACGACGACAGTTCTAACAACTTTGGTCTGTTCCAGAAACTGCAAGAATCTACTTATTTTTACTACGATAACAATTTTTCCTTTATGTTATCGGAAAAAATAGTAAAAATTATTAGATTTTTGCAGTACTGGAACATACCAAAATGAAAATAAACAGGTGTGTAAATAAAAACACAAACATCATCTCTATTGGATCGATGGAATGGGTACAAATGCTGATGAAAAGATCGGATCTTTCACGACTTCCTTTGCATTGGTTCAAATCCTAATGAAAAGATCGGATCTTCCACGACTTCCTTTGAACCAATGCAAAAGATGACATGAAATCACGTCATCGCAAAGAACCCCTTCCGTCAAATTTTGCTGGGTAATAATATTGAAACAGACGAAACAAACAAGTAAACAAGTATCAGTCGGCTTTGCCGACATAGATATACCTTCAGCTTATGTGAATTCAAACATTCATCTACAGACTGATCGAATATATTCAGGGTATTTTCGGAAATTTGTGGCCCTTTTTGGACATTTGAGCTTGCCTACAAAAAGGTGGATTAGGATTAAAGTGCAAAAGTGTTGCGGAGGAGGTACTTAGAGGAATGGAACGACTTGGTTCATTATGGAAGTGGATCTTATTTTGGAAGTCATATCTTTTCGATAGATATCGCGCCCACTAGTCATTTCAGTGGGTCATCGTATAACTTTTGAACCAGTATGCCAGGAAGCATGGACTTGTCCACGGAAAACATAATATCGCTTTAAACAGGACCACAACGAACAGCATCGGTATACATTTCCAAAGGATCTTCGAACAGACCCTAAACTACACTTAGGCACAAATACTGAAATGGTGTGGGGAGGTACCGTGCAGAAGGGGACCGATATGGGCTATTTAGAAGCTAAACTAAATTTGAACAAAATATTAGCAGATCCAAAGTTTGCGCCAAATTGGTTGCCCCGTTCAAGATATATCGTTCATACCGTACCCGAAGTTGTGGACCTGCATTGTACTGACCGGTGTATGTAAGAAGTATGGGTTTGGCCCTGAAAAACATTTTACCGTAGTAATTGAGGCAGCGAATGCAAGTTGCTTCAACAAAAATCAAAGCGATTCGGGAGCAGGTCTTAAAGTGAACTTATCCGAACTTTTGTGTGGGAGGTACTCGAAGGAGTGGACAAATATAGTCCATACTCGAACCTGATTTTTATCTGGTAGATATATTAGAGTTATCGTGCGCACAAACTTTGCGAACATTTTTGAACTTTTGTGGGGGAGGTACCGGAAGGAGTGGACCGATACAACCCATCTTCGAAACTAAACTATGTTTGAGGAAAAAATGTTTCGAAAGCCAAATTTTGGTCCGAATTGGTTGTTCCGTTCGAGAGTTATCGTGCGCTCCAGCCAGCCAGACAGACAGAAAAACAGACAGACATGACTTAATCAACTTCAAATTGTCTGAAACGGATTTCGTCCAAACATACTTGGGGTCTGAAACCATTATTTCGATGAGCATAAATCCTGAGGGTATAAAAATTAGGTCAAAAGTTTGGAAGGTGTGGGCGTGGCGTTCTCCTAAAGACGAAAAATTTTTCCGATTTTGGGAAAATACGTAATTTTTGCAAATTTTGGGAGAAAGAAATAGCTATAAATTGTAACTCATCGAAATAATGGTTTAGGACCCCAAGTATGTTTGGACAAAATCCGCTTCAGACAATTTGAGTCGATTTAGCAATGTCCGTGCGTCCTCTAACTCTAGAACGGATAAACCGATTTGGTCCAAAATTTGGCTTTCGTAATATTATGTCCAAACTTAGTTTAAGTTTGATTATGGGCCATAGCGACCCACTCCCTCGGGTACCTCCCCCAAAAAGTTAAATTTTTTTTCAAAAATTATGCTCACGAAAAGTCTCGAAGTGATTAACCGATTTGGTCAATACTTTGCCTATTGTAATATTTCTACCAGACATAGATAAAGTTCGAATATGGACTATATCGTTTCACTCCTTCGGGCACCTCCCACACAAAATTTCGGAAAAGTGAAGTTTAAGACCTCCTCACGAATCCTTTCGACTTTTGTTGTAACAACTTGTGTTCACTGCCCCCTTTACGACGGAACACGTTTTTTCAGGGGCGAGTCCATACTTCCTGAAAAAATGGCCTGAAAGCTTTAAAAACCCGCTGTGGCATCATTTGTTGTGGATGGAGCGCGCGGAAAATCTCGAACGAATAAACCTATTCGATCTATAAATTTGGTCATCGTAATATTTTGCCTTAAAGTTACATCAAGTTCTAAGATGGGCCTAATCGGTGCACTCCTTTACGTACCTCCCCCACAAGAGTTCAAAACCTTCGCTAAGATGGTGCGCACGATAACTCTCGAAGCCAGTAACCGATTTGGTCCATACTTTGGACATCGTAATATTTCTACGAGATACAGATCAGGTTACAATATGGACTGTATATGTCAACTCCTTCGGATGGATACCTCCAACACCAAATTTAGGAAAAGTGCAAGATAGGACCTCCTCTCGAATCGTTTTGATTTTTCGTACAACAGATTACACTCATTTGTAGTAGCTGGTGCGCACGACAACTCTCCAACAGAATACTGCTTAATCCACACTTAGCATATCGTAATATTTCTTCGAATATTAGATGAAATTCGAAGATGGTGCTTATAGGTCCACTCCTTCCGGTACCTCCCCCACAAAAGTCCGAAAATATTTACTAAAATGGTAGGGGCAATATCTCATAAAAACGGAGCAACCGATTTGGTCCAAACTTTGGATCTCGAAATACTTTGCCCATACTTATTTTATGTTCAAAAGACTGAGGGTATACCTCTATCGGCAAAGCCGACTTCTTTACTTGTTTTTTTTTTAATTTTTGAACATATTTTAATTTTTTCTTTATTTTTTGTATTTTTATGCTTTTTATGAAAAAACTCAAAATTTTAAATTTGACCTTGAACTCCTCTATAACAACTTGACCGAATTTGATCGTTTTTGATGACTGCGTTACCTGTGTCGCTTCATGATGATGGTATACTCGTTTCATGAGGAGCAAACCTATTGCAATCTTCAGAGTGACATTCTGACAAGTTTGAACAATCTTACACTGCGTAGCGCTAACATATGCATACCAAACTGGCACCGCAGAGCTTAACACAGAGGAGTATATTGCTTTGTACACCAATTATTGCCGGCCAGCGGCTTGTTGTTGTCGCCGCAAATAGCTGTGGCTGGCGAGGCGACTAAAACGTACCATCGAACCTTACGGTCAATATTTTGGAGTAATTTGTGGTCGAAATCCTGTAAAATTCAAACTTTCTTGGCATTCTTTCAGGAATGCTCTTCACCGTATATATTCCACCACTGAGAACCACAACGAATTTTAAATTGTTATGTGAGATCTGACCTCACCTAATATTATAAACACTTTTGCGCAAATACATACACCGCACACACACACACAAAATAGTGTGTATAATGATTATGACATTCATTGCTTTAAGTTGAGAATCGAATTGAAAATGTTTTGGTTTTTATTGTTTTTGTACTGATGCCGGTGCCTGTTTTAATTTGGTGTATGTAGGTATGTATGTATATTGTTGCTGATTTGATGATGTCGCATTGATAGTCGTGGGGTTGCTGTTGCCGATGTTGATATTATTTTGCTGCTAAACGATTCTACAATAGGTGGGCTACGTAATTGGAAGTGTTATGAAATCAAGAAGGCAAACAAACAGAAATGTCTGAAAGACAAAAGAGCTACATTTGTAGACACACATATGTACATACCATACCGTACCAACAAAGTGTATCAAGAACAATAGCCGCCAGTCAGTATTAGAAATACGACCCCCTTTACTGAAATAAAATACAAATACAAATCAAAAGACGAAGAAAAAATGGCAAACATGTATAGACAAATAAATTATTACGTAATGTCGTATCAAAAGAAAAAATCTGCATATAAGCTATGGCTTTATTGAAACAGGTGAAACAATGGAATACATATGAAAAAAATACAAAACAAAAATGCTAGAAACATTCTTTTGTACTAAGATTTTTGGACTAGCAACCAATGGCATTGCAGCAAATCCCAATGCTATGTGGCATACCTCAAACATTGAGACGAAAATAGTTGCTGCAGTAATGCGACAAAGAAATCAACAGGCGTATGCTGCAAAAATCATATGAAGGTTGTATTGGTCAGAAAATTTGTCGTATGATAAAGGTGTTGCTTAAGACGTTACTGATTCTACACAATTTCTAATGAGGATTTATGCACCATAACATTATACCCTCAGCATTTATACTAACGAGGGTATGTATGTATATACACTTTTATACGGCAAAATGTGCCTCATCGAAATAATGGTTTTAGACCAGTGGTGACCAACAAAATACAATCAAAACGAAAACACGTGAGAATGTATGAGTGGAAGAAGCAACAACCAAATGATGTTTATCGTTTATTTTTGTTCACGTACAGTGTGCGTGAGGTAGAAAAGCAATTGCAAAGACAACTCAGTGGGATCGCTGAGTGTACTGTCTTTGCAAAAAAACGCATACCTGTTTTAGACCCCAAGTATGTTTGGACGAAATCCGTTTCAGACAATTTAGAGTTGATTTAGCCATGTCCGTTCGTCTGTCTATCTGGCTGGAGCGCACGATAACTCTCGAACGGATTTACCGATTCGGTGCAAAACTTGGCTTTCGTAATATTTTGTACAAACTTAGTTTAAGTTCGAAGTTGGGTTATATCGGTCAACTCCTTCCTGTACCTCTCCCACAAGAATTCGAAAATGTTCGCAAAATTTGTGTGTACGATAACTCTTGAAGGGAGTAACCGATTTGGTCTATACTTTGCGCATCGTGAAATTTCTAACAGACTTATGAACTCAATCGGTTTACTCCTTCGTGTACCCCCACAGAAAATATCGGAAAAGTTCAGTTAAGGACCTGCTCTCGAATCGCTTTGGCCCCCATATGTTGGTACAAGTTTCATCAGGGGCAAGTCTATACTTCCTGAGAAAATGGCCTGAAAAATGAAAAAAAATTCTATGACACCGTGTGCAGCGCATCAGCCGATTCGGTCAAAAATTTGACTTTTTTTAATATTTGTCTAAACATAGTTTAAGTTCGAAGATGAGTAATATCGGTCCACTCCTTCCGGTACCTTCATCACAAAAATTCGAAAATGTTCGCAAAAATTGTGCGCACGATAACTCTTGAAGATAGTTAGCGATTTAGTCCATACTTTACACGTCCTAATGTATCTACCAGATATAGATCAGGTTCGAATATGGTCTATATTTGTCCACATGGTTCCGCCCGACTTTGATCCTTTCCTTACTGGTTTTCGACTAAATTAGATATAAATTGGCATTTAAAATTCGAAGTTATCAGCAAACTTCTACACCAAATATTGTGGACATAGGTCCACGTTTTGGAATGGCCCCTTATAACAACCGATTTCATGTATTTTGACGTTTTTAGTTTAGGTATAGTTTGGCATTTAGGGTTTCTAGTGGTCAGAAAACTTCTCCATTAAAATGTTAGACATATGAACAAGTTTTGGTAAAGCCCCCATATAACGGTACCACCCGATTTCAGTTATTTTGAATATTTTATCAACATTATATGCTTGTCTGAATGTGCGGTAATTTTGAATTTAAGGTTCAAAGTAGCCTAAGAAGCTTCTCCATCAATAATTGAAGACATGGGTCCATGTTCTGGTAAACCCCTAATTTAACGCATTTCAGGTGTTTCCATGTTTTTAGCTGCCCGAATTAGCTAAAATTTAGTATTTGGGCTTACCAGTGTTCAAGAAACTTCTCCACCTAATATTGTATTGGTCCGAGTTTTAGCATTTAGAGTTAGTAGTCATCAAATGCGTCTCCGCCAAAAGTTCAATTGTTTCCCTTTAAATAAATGATATGTGCCATTAGTATCAGGCAATAAATAAAAGTTGTCATAAATACATTTTTAGATAAAAAATTGTCTATACAGAATTATTTTAACTCTATACACGGTGCGCCTTAATTAAATTTAAATGATAGTTGATTACACATGGAAAGTTTTTGCGGTTTCTGAAACTACAATGTTCATAGATGAGAAAAATCAAAAATCAAAAAAAAAAAAAAAAAAAAAAAAAAAACAAAAAAAAAATCGCCGGAGGCATTTTCAAATAAATCGCGGTAAAATTTTACATTTTTAGGGCTTTTTTAGATTTTCACAATTTTGCTTGGAAACTGAAAGCCCTATCGAAATGGGATTAAAGAAAATGTTGTAGCAGTCAAAATTCTCTACAAGATTCTCCTTTATGATGTTTTCGTAGGTACAGTATAATCTCGATAATCCGGACACCACATGTTTCGGCGGAGTCCGGATAATCGAAATGTCCGGATTATCGAGTAGTAACAACAACATAACATAATAACCTGACATGTAAGGTAAACGAATTCATATTAAGCAACAATCACGGGTTGCGAACATTTTAAGAATTTAAGCAGCTTCCCTGACCTCCAAATTTACATCCTCCGCGTAATTTAGGTGATATTTTCTGAGAATTTTTGTCTTTTGTTTTATATAAATGTTACAGCTTACGAATAAGACAAAACGGAATTTATATCTATTGGTTGCATAATTACGAGAATGCAATACAAAAATTCTTAGTTACCTGTGGTTTTGAATTCAAAGAAAGAAAGTAAAAGGGGCCATATGATTTCTTTAATTTATACAAATTCTACTTGTTTCCTCTTTTAGCTATAAATCCAAATAAAAATTTAAACATTTCGAATCCTTTAGGGCAAAGGAACAGGCAACATCGACATCGATTTTTCAGGGAAGTACGTTACCCAACACCAGGTTTTACATGTTGTTGCTTATCATAGCCAGTCATCAATGGTTGAATGATGGGAAAATCATTTAACAGATTCAGATAGTTAATTCCATATTGACTATATAGGTGAGTCCACAGTGACTAGCCAGAATGTCGAGATTTGGACCGAAAACTTTGAAAAACGTATTTTTCTGAATTATACACCAATTGCTATTCTTCTTATAGTGAAGAGAATTTTCACAACTCAAAAGATTTTCTCTAGTCCCATTTCCATAAGACTTAACGTTTTCAAGCAAATCGTGAAAACCTAACAAAAAAAAAAACCTAAAAATGTGACCTGAACTTCTATATCTCAAAAATGGTAAAACCTAGGAGAAAATCATAAAGTGGGGTACATACCGACAATCAAAACTGACAGTCAACGACCTTTTAGTACAATTTTCTCGCATTTCTTTAGCTAAAAATATATGAAATGCAATATGTAAAGTCGACGCCTCCAAACAATAGTATGCTAAGTCGACTTAGCATGTTTTCAAGTTCTTTACATTTTTATATTTAACCTCCTTTAACTTAAATTCTGTCAAATTTTGGTAATGAATCCGAACAGAAGTTATAAACAAATATATACTTAGCATAGTACTGAAGGTCAAAGAAATTTCCAAACTTTTGGAGCTTGTCCTGCAAAACTCGCTTTTCAGAATTAGCAAACTATTATTTGGAGGTGTCGAACGTCTTTTAACTTAAATTCTGTCTAATTTTGGTAATGATCGGTCAATCCGAACAGAAGTTATAAACAAATATTGACATAGCATAGTACTGAAGTTCAAAAAAATGTCCGCACTTTGAGAGCTTCTCCTGCAAAACTCACTTTTTAGACTTAGCATACTATTATTTGGAGGTGTCGAAGTGTTATTTACATATTAGGAAAGTAATTATTCAGCTAGACTTTGATATTAACGAAATAGACCTCGATGACTGTCAGTTTTGTTGGTCAGTGTGTACTATGCTTTAGGGTCAACAATCTGGAGAATTTTCATAGCTACAAAATTTTATTTAGCCCCATTTCGAAAGGACTTGTGGTATCCAAGCAAAATCGCGAAAAACTAAAATAAACCTTTAAAAATCCCTCCAGCGTTTTTTACTTGTTTTTGGATTTTTCTCATCTATGACCATTGGTGTATCAGAATCCGCGAAAACTTCCCAGGTGTAAGCGGTTTTCATTTAAAGTTAGTTAAGGCAAAGTTAGTGCATGACATTGTTTTATTCAGTTCTTTGTCCCAATTTGAACTTCTATATCTCAAAAATGGTAAAACTTACGAAAATACCATTAAGGTCAATCTTGTAGAAAATTTTCACTGCTACAACATTTTTTTAATCTCATTTCGATAGGGCTTGCAGTTTCCAAGCAAAATCGTGAAAACCTAAAAAAGCTCTAAAAATGTCAACTTTGACGGCGATTTATTTGAAAATCCCACCGGCGATTGTTTTATTTTTTTTTTTTTTTTTGGTTTTTCTCATCTATGAACATTGTAGTTCCAGAAACCGCAAACATTTTCCAGGTGTAAGCAACTTTCATTTAAATTTAGTTAAGGCGCACAGTGTATTTTTTTATTAATTTTTTAATTAATTTCTCGTTAGAGACGAGCGTACTGAGCAAGATGCTTTTTGAAAAAGGAAAGCCGACGATACGAACCCACACAATCACCACTGTGTGACATGCATGTTTCGCCTTTGGTTTAGGAAGGCTCCTCAGACACATCGACTGTGGGGCGGCTTCGCTATCCTCTAAGTTATTTCCTCTTTCAAATGCAAGTTGTTTTTTTTTACGAAGTTGAATTTTTTGTTCAAATCTTTGTATGGCTTTCATGACAAACGCTTAGCGTAGCCTTTGAAAGTTATGAGTTTGGTTCTGATTTTTCTCATCTGTGAACATTGTAGTTTCAGAAACCGCAAAAACGCCCTAGGTGTAAGCATCCTTCATTTAAATTTAGTTAAGGCGCACAGCGTATAACTTTGCAATTGAATATGAAGGATTTAGAGATACACATCTAAATGGTATTCAACTATGTCGGATGTCGCACTTGTTCAACAAAAGCTTAGTAACTCAAAAATGTTCTTTTTTCAGTAGAGGCAAAAACTCTCTATACATAAGTAGTTGCTCTGAAGGAATGGTATTTTTGACGAAACAATTGACAAAATTATGATGAATTTTTACAGTGAGTCGAGCTGATTATTATGTATCGTTTTTTATTTATTTATTTATTTTTTTTTTTTTTGATTTACTTCCCTTTTGTTGAACATATGATATGGTTATGTGATAATATATTCTTAGTAGATTGTATGAATCTGCTCTTAGAAACGTTAAATAATACAATCGAATGTTCCTTCTCCTCCCAAGAACACTCACTGTCCCTAACACAAGCTATAGATGTACATAAATACATACATATATCCAAACTTATGCAAATTCAACATTTCATGCTTATGCCAACATTAAATGAACTGATTTAAGTGATGGACATTAACTAATCATTTGGATTATTGTGGCGACTGGACGTACGCGTGTTGGCGCATATGTATATACATATATATGTATGTATATAAAGATGCACAGATTTGAGGAAAAATTTCAATTTAATAAGTATGACATAGAGTCATTCAATAAACCCATCCCAGCAAAAAATCTCATTACCAAATAAGGGGTAATTTTTGGTAGTCGTAACTATTTACAAATTTACTTACTAACAAGAGTAACAAGTTATTAATCGCCACTAGAAGTTGAAAAATAAGCTAGCAAAATATCGATCCCGTACTTCCTCAACCTCGTGTCTTAAAAATAATAATTTTCAGGAGAGATAAAAACGACAATTTTTTAATACAATGGTTTTTAAGTAAAATTTAAATATAATTATAAGAATATTGAGTACATCTAATTCCCTAATTATTGCATTTGAACGTTTACCCAAAGCTCGATGCAACAAAAAAACAAGTAAGAAAGTATCAGTCAGCTGTGCTAACGGAGATATACCGTCAGCCACTGAAAAAACTAAGACAAACATGTTCAAGAACAAAATTGTTCCATCGTAAAGGGAGCCGCAAGGACAACTTACTGAAAAAATTTCAAAACGATCCGAACAGAACTCTTAAACTTCACTTTATCCGAATTTTGTGTGGGAGGTACCCGAAGGAGTGGACCGATATAGTCCATATTGGTACATCATCTGTGGGAGAAATAATACGATGGGCAAAGTTTGGACCAAATCGATTGCTCCCTTTGAGAGTTATCGTTCACACCATTTGACAGAAAAATTTTGAACTTTTGTGGGGGAGGTACCCGAAGGATTGGGCCAATATGGCCCATCTTCGAACTTAAACTAAGTTTGGACAAAATATTACGAAACCCAAAATTTAGTTTGAATCGGTTGATCCGTTCGAGTGTTATCGTGCGCACCAGCCAGCCAGACAGACGGTCGGACATGGCTAAATCGACTCCAAATTGTCTGAAACGAATTTCGTCCAAACATACTTGGGGTCTAAACCCGTTATTTCGATGAGGCACATTTTTGGTCGTACCCTAGCTTAAAGGCTAGCGTATAATTATCCTGAATATTTGTATTTTTTAAGATACGATGTTGAGAAAGTAAGTCATCGGTAGGTTCTATATTTAGAACAGTTGAGGTTATTTTAAGTTCAATTTTCCTGAAGGATTGTTCAAGAAGAGAGGGAGAGCATGGCTTCTTTATACACCAGTCTGTACAGTACATACATATTTTTCTTGAGCTTGAGCCTAATGGAATGTATAGAGGTAGCAGTAAAGTGTCGGACTGCCGAGGTACTGTTGTTTTATGTGTATATACCGCCGATGAATAACTGAGTCCAGCGTTATATTGTGGGCTATGGGACTTAAACGCGCATCATGACCAGAGGGATACAACGCTGGCCGAACTAATCAATAGTTTCACATTTTACACATATAAGAGGATATTGCCACACCTCTCAAGGCATCACCGTTGTGACTACCGGTCTAATAATTAATGAGGGCTGGCAACCATCATTTCCCTAGACTCAGACCATCTTCCTATAATGGTCTCCGTTAACAGGCCGCCTGACTTCATAAACTCTGACCGCCGTATTTTTCTGTTTCATGTGAAAGCTGATTTGCAAAGTTTCAGAGAATATACCAATCACCGCTTCCCTTAGATCCTCTGGTAGCTGATAAATTTTTACGGGACATGATCGAACGGAATACCGAAATTATACCAAATTTTCCAGCAGAGGTGACCTGAACTAGCAAATAAGCGTGATGAGTTTAGTCGTACCTACCCCGAAAAAGCAAGAGTTAGGGAATTCTGTATTGAAGTCAACAGGCTAGTATGCGGCCATAAGTGGAAAAAGTGCCTAGACCACCAATGCAACATTAATACATGTGTACACTAGGGTTATGACCTTTTGACATGTTTTCTCAAAAATGATTTCCTGTATTGAGAATGAATGAACTTTTGCCTATTAATGCCTAAAATAAGATTCATGACATTTTATTCGAAAAAAAGTTTACGCACAGAAAAAAATTTTTTGAATAAATACTACGTTTTCTCAAAAAATTATTTCCTGTTGCCCGCATGTATTACCTTTTGCCTAATAATGACTAAAGTAGCTTTTATTTCATTTAACTATTGAAAAATGTGCCACACAAACCACTTTTAATTTTTATGATATATGAAATAAAGTTATATACAATATAAAATTATATATATTTAATAATACGATGATTAAATTAGTGAGAATCAAACGGTTATGTCATTATACCCTACACCACTATGTGGGGAGGGTATTATAAGTTGGTTTTGGCCAACGCATCGAAATAATGGTCGTAGACCCATACTTATATATACCAAAATGAATGTCTCGACGAGCTGAGTCGATCTTGTAATTCCGTCCGTCTTGTAATCACGCTACAGGTCGCAATTTTGATCGGATCGTCACGAATTTTTGGGATCTGATGCGGATCCCACAGAGGTAGAAGCCTATTAAGTTTGGTGATGGTCGGATAATATTCAGGAGTCGGAATAAGCATAAAGCTTTTGTGGAGAAAAGTCAGCGTTTTTTTCTTATGGAATATTTCCGCTTCTGGTAGAAGTATTCCAAAAGGAAAGCCCACCAATGGAAGTAGAAAAGATCTCCTCTCCAAATCCAATTTTTCCATTTTTTGTAATCACGCTACAGGTTGGAATTTTCATCGGATAGTTCTGAAATTTTGGGGGTTAATGGGGGCACCACAGATGAAGAAGCCTATTGATTTTGGTGATAGTCGGATAATATTTAGGGGTCGGAATGAGGAAAAACTCATGTGGAGACAATTTCAAAGTTTTATTCTTTGTGAATATATCGGCTTCTACTAGAGGTATTTCAACGGCAAGGCCTTTCAATGGAGGAATAAAATATTACCTTCACATTGGTGTAACGTAGGTTGGCCAAGGTTGTCGAACAAGGGAGATACCACAATAGTCGGTAATGCATCCAATTCTTCCATTTTTTGCAATCAAGCTACAGGTCGTAATTTTGATCGGATGGTCACGAAATTTTGGTTGCTTGTGAGGCATATTATTTTTGGTGGTAGTCGGATTATATTCTCTAAAAGAAATGTTTACCAGTGAAAAGCTTACGCACAGGGGTAGTGGTGTAGGGTATCACATGGTCGGCCCCATCCCGACTATAGCCTTTGCTCACTTGTTTGTTCCATAAAGAAGTTTTGATATATGGAAAGCTAATTCCCAGGGGTAAAGGTGTAGGGTATTGCATGGTCGGCCCCGTCCGACTATAGCCTTACTTGTTTTACTTGTTTTGTTATTGTTTTGTTAGGGTTTCACGATTTTGCTTGGAAACCGCAGGTCATATCGAAATGGGATTAGAGAAAATGTTGTAGCTGTAAAAATTCTCTTCAAGACATTTAGGGGGTTTTAAAAATTCTGGGCGTTTGAACAGACAAATATGTTGATTAGGATTAAAGATCAAAAGTTTTGCGGAGGAGATACTAAAAGGAATGGATCGACATTGACCGTTATGGAAGTGGATCTCCAGCCGCAACATGTGGTGCCATAGGGGGTTTTTACACTCTTCGATCTGTTTGCTCAAGAAGTATGAACTTGCCCCTAAAAAAACTTTTACCATCGTAAATGAGGCAGCGAATGCAAGTTACTTCAACAAAATCAAAGTGATTCGATATCAGGTCTTAAAGTGAACATATCCGAAATTTTGTGGGGGAGATACCGGATGGAGTGGACAAATATAGTCCATATTTGAACCTGATCTATATCTGGTAGATATATTAGGATGTGTAAAGTGTAGACCAATTCGGCCACTCCCTTCAGGAGTTACCGTACGAACAATTTTTCCGAACATTTTTGAACTTTTGTGGGGGAGGTACCTGAAGGAGTGGACCGATATGGCTTATCTTCAAACTTAAACTATGTTTGGACAAAATATTACTAAGACCATATTTTGGACCGAATCAGCAGATCCGTTCGAGAGTTATCTTGCGCTCCAACCACCATACACGGTGTCATAGGGGTTTTTTGCAACTTTCATGCTATTTTCTCAGGAAGTATGGATTTGCCCCTGATGAAACTTGTACCGTCGTATGGAGGGCAGTGAATACAACTTGCTAAAACAAAAATCAAAGCGATTCGAGAGATGGCCCTAAACTGAATTTTTCCGAAATTTTGTGTGGGAGGTACCCGAAGGAGTGGACGTATTGAGACCATATTGGAACATCATATTATTCTGGTAGAAAGTTTACACTATACAAAGTATGGACCAAATCGATCACTCCCTTCAAGAGTTATCGTGCGCACAAACTTTCCGAACATTTTCGAACTTTTGTGGGGGAGGTACCGGAAGGAGTGTACCGATGTAGCTCATCTTCGAACTTAAACTAAGTTTGGGCAAAATATTACGAAAGCCAAAATTTGGACCGAATCGGTTTATCCGATCGAGAGTTATCGTGCGCTCCAGCCAGCAGGACAGACAGACGGACATGGCTAGATCGACTCCTAATTGTCTGAAACACATTTCGTCCAAACATACTTGGGGTCTAAAACCATTATTTCGATGAGGCAAATTTTCATCGTTTCAAAGTGTATATACCCTCCTTAGCCTAAAGGCTGATGGTATAATTATGAAAATATATCTATCCATTCAAAAGTTGCAGAGTTTTGACCAGGAAAATACGATTCTGAACCACTGTGAGCGAATCCTATCGTCGATAGCATATGTAATCGGTTAAATATCTACATAGGTGACTTAGTGCAGTTCTTCAATCTGAGGAATGGAAGAATAGTCATTGCGTTCACCGAAGTCCAATACATTCAACCATTATGCTAGGTTTCACGGGTGGTTAGGTCCGATCATCAGGCATACTAGAATGTTATTTTTGTAGGTGAACGAAGGCTAAACCAAAAAAGTTTTACAATCGATGAATCCGAGTTTCACCGTTTCAGAATTCGCGAACTGTTAACATATTATGTAATATGACTGAAATTCGTCAAAATGAGGTGTTTTAGGAGGGATCTCATAATATGGACCGTTAGAAAAATGGGTAAAAATGGGTTGAAGTCAACTGGTTTTTTATATTCCCTTCGAATTTCTGGTTTACCTTACATTTCATAGACCTATGACCAAAGAAAGAATCAAAGTATACTGCATGGGCAACGTGATACTTGTGTATCATTTTTCGATATATCCACTGCATCTACCTAAAATTTATGCTGACATTTTGAAGACTGAATTTCAGGGTTTTTGATTTTTTTAATAATCCGCACGCGCAACGAGATAATATGCAATAGGATTTTTGAACTATAGGATTACTGAACTCCTGATTTTACGTCGTTTGATGTGTATCTCATGAGTGTGCTCCACACAGCATCCTAATAATTGCAGTTTAAAGTCGAAAATTTTATGCGTATTTTTAAGACTATTTTTTGCGTGTAAAATGTACAAGTGTCATTCAATTCCCATTGATCCCCGCGTGAATTTAGTTTTTTTTACTCGCCGCGGATATAGAAACCTTGAGAATAAGAAAATCAGCAAAAATATATTTTGATAAATTCGTATTCTAAACCACTATTCCGTTTTGAATATTTTTATATTAATGGATTTCTTTATATGCCATTGTAATATTTACGAAAAAGCGTGTCATAAATCACAGAGATTGGCGAGTAATATGGGTATTTCACCATAAATAGAATGTAGAGGCACATCCTGACGAATCTATTTGAAATAGGTGTATATTAACCTACTTTTGATGAGTGTTACTGAAATCAGAGACCCAGGTTCGAATCCCATCCTGTCTGATGCTGAAATGATCAAATCTTCTGATACAGAAGGACAAATATTAATATAAAGGTGAAAAAAGGCTGCCATAGTATTTGTAAGTAAGTATTGGAAAAGTTTGGAATTAAATAAAAGACATTAATTTGTATATACAATTTTCAAATAATTTACGTATAAATGCTATTTTCCAAGCTTAGCCTTCGTTCACCCACAAAAATAACATTCTTATATGCCTGATGATCGGACTTAACCACCCGTGAAACGTAACATAATGGTTGAATGTGTGAGACTTCGATTCACTCCTAATTTGTCAATGCATCTTTTAGGTCATAACAGCTCAACTCGAAAGAGAATTTATTGAAATATGAATATAAAATGACCTTCGCATTAATAAGGAAAAAATAAGAAAATATCTTTGGTTTCTGTAGATCACTTCATGATTTTTATTAATATTTTGTACTTTTTTAATATTGGAGTCCCAGTGCGTATAATTGGTATTATAAGGTTTTTAGTTTACAATCATACGCACTGGGGCTCCAATGTTAAAAAATACAAAATACATATTAATAAAACCCCAAAAAGTTAAAAAAAGGCATAACTCATATATTTTTAACCGATTTTATCACTTTCTCCATTTTGTTCCTCCTTGTTACTGTAAATATATTGAATCTTTCATTTAAATCGTGGAAAGTCTATTAAACTTTACGTATTATTTTCCCAGAAATCCTTCTCTGAAAAGTGAATCAAGCAAAGAGAGATTGTAATTGTCAACATCCACCCATTATATGATTGATATTACCAATAACAAATTAAATTTTCCCAGAAATTCATTATCTCAATAAATAGATCACATTCAAATCAAATGACTCAACACAAAATTTGTTTGTTGGGCTATTCCTTCTCGTTCTGTTCGTTCCATAGAAAAACGGCGCATAAATCGACTAGATAAATAATTTAGAATTTTGCACACTTTCATAAAAAAACACTTTGTTTACATAACAAACAAACATTCGTAAACAGTAATGAGAGAACGAATCAAAGAACCTATCAAAAGAAGAAAAAACTTTTGAGAGAAAACGAATGAGCGCGACTACAACAAATACACAACAACTTATGCTAAAAAAATAATTACAAATCAAGCAAAAAATATCGCGCGATACAACATACGGATTGTTGTATGTATTAATGTGTTTATGTGTAAGTATGTCAACACGTTAAGGCATATCGTTGAATGCCGGCATAACAATTTTTTTTATCATATAAACTTTGAAATGAAAAACGAAACAAAAAACGTGCGTTTTTTTCTATCAAAACAATACTTTCGTTTGTTTGTATCTAACTAACACAAGTACATTGAGAAAATACACAGATACTTTGATGTTTAATAGAGGGTTCTCATAACATGAAATTGTTATTTTCTCTTTATATTGAATTTTCCGAGAACCACAACCAAAAGAGAAGGTGCAGTTTTCTTCAGCATTTTCGTTTAAGAGTTTAAAAAATACCTACTTCTAATAGAAGAGAATACATTGCGATGCATTTGCCTCACTGTTAACTGATGAAAATGCATTACGTTGTATAATAAGACCTCATACGCCCTGCGCACAATACCTGCTTAAGCTCACGTACTCAGTTTTGGTTCTAACAAACCCACTTACACGTAATCAAAGATTGAAATAACTACCGATGATTACGTTGCAAACATTTAACAAGACATCTTGTATGGTTGCCAGATAAACATGTTAGATTTTGGCGATATTTTCAAAATGTTTAAATATAGACAAGCATATACCCAAAATTCTAATCAAATATCATTACTTAATTTTTTATGTGTAATTTTGTATGTAAATTTTAAATGATTACTTCGACAAAAAAATAGAAAAAGTCTTAACTTATTTGGACGTATAAGTAGCACAGAATAGCTAGCTATGCTCCTTTACTTTTTATACCCTCCCCCTTAATATGAAGGGTATAATTAAATTTGTCATTCCGTTTGTAACACATCGAAATATTCATCGGAGACCCTATAAAGTATGTATATTCTTGATCAGGGTAAAATTCTAAGTCGATATAATCATGTCCGTCTGCCCGTCCGTTCGGCTGGTGAAATCAAGATACAGCTCGCAGTTCTTTAAAAAGAGCTAGGATGTCTGGTATTGCAAATGGACTATATCAATCCACGTTTTGATATAGCCCCCATAGACCGTTTCCTCCCGATTTTCGGTATTTTGAAGGTTTTAGCTTCATTATCACACCGAAATGACTGAAACTTGATATTTAGTCTTCGTTGGGGGAATGAAACTTTCCATGTGAAATTTGTCGGTATAGGTCCACACCTTCATATAGCCCCCATAGAACAATACCTCCCGATTTTCGAACTTTTGAAAGTTATTTTGGGTAATGAAACGTTCCATATGAAATTTGTCGCTATAGGTCCACGCCTACATATAGCCTCCATAGAATGGGACCTTCCGATTTTCGGTATTTTAAAGTTTGTGGCATTAATATTCCACCGAAATCGTTGAAATTTGGTATTTAGTCTTCGTTGGGGGTATGAAACTTTCCACCGGAATTTTTAGTCTTCGTTGGAGGTATAACACTTTCCCTGAAAATGTTGTCGGTACAAGTCCACGCATTCATATAGCCCCCAAAGAACAATACCTCCCGATTTTCGTTATTTTGAAGGTTGTGGCTTCAATATTCCTCCGAAGTGGTAGAAATTTGGTACTTAGTTTTCGTTTGGGGTATCCAACATTCCCCTCTAAATTTTTCGATATAGGTCCATGTTTCAATATATTCCCCATATAACGGTACTTTCCGATTTTCGTAATTCTGAGGGTTGTGACGTCAATATCCCACCGAAATGAATGAAATTTGTTTTTTAGTCTTCCGTGGGGTTATAAAATATTCCAGAAAAGAATTATCAGTATAGGTTCACGTCTTACTATATCTCCCATAGAAGCGTGCCTCTTGATTTTCGGTATTTTAAATGTCTTAGGCACATTATCTTACCGAAATATCGGTATTTAGTCTTCTTTGAGTCTAAAAATTTTCCGCCAGAAATTTGTCGGTATAGATCAAAGTTTAGATTTAGCCCTCATAGAGCGCTATCTTCCGAATTTCGGTATTTTAAAATTGCTAAAATTTTTTATTTAGTCTTCTTCATAAACGAAAGGAAACTAATTGTTCCATTTTTCTTCAATACAACTCGTGGTGGAGAGTGTAACAAGTTCGGCCCGACCAAACTTAACACCTTTCTTACTTGTTATTTGTTAATATATGCACCCGTTTACAATATCATGTAAATTGCATCATAATTTAATGTTCTGAAGTTCTGAAAATGAATAACTCAAAATAACATCTTCCATTCTCTGTCTTGAGTACTACATAGTTTTGCTAAAATAAAAAAATTAGCTAAAATTTAGTTTATGTGATATTGAAAATTGCATCATAATTAAATAATCTGAAATACTGAAAATGAATAATTCAAAATAATATGTTCCATATTCTGTTGTTGTCTGAAGTACTACCTGGTTTTGCTAAAATAAAAAATTAGCTAAAATTTAGTTCCGTTTATTATTTTATTAGAAGCTTATCTTTAAGTCTCGACTTAAAATCTGACGTCAATTTCGTACATAAGAATAATTGGTTTACATAATACCTACCCTACATTATCTTCAACTTGAAGCGGAATCCGCCACATCATATAAGTAGTATGCAAGATCTGCTCAACATTGGCGTGGCCATAACGCTAATGTATTCGACCGTACTGATATTATTAAAATATGTTCTTTGATTCACTTCCATTCTATTTGATTCACAAAGCAATTGCCTGTGTTGATTCAGTCAGTCGTCCGTCCGTTTGATAGTGGTTTTTCAGTATTTCGGTGACGTTCTGGTTTTTGTTGTTGCCGGCGACGTCTAAGTCGACCGACCGAAGCGCCTTAATATGTGGGGTATGTATGATTGGCGTTTACTGTTTTGTGTACTTTGTTATGTTTAGCGTCTGTTTTGTTTCTTTCTCAATGGCTGTGTCGTGTATGTGTGTGTGTTCGGTTTGGTGGGTACGTGATTCAGTCAGTGTTAATTTTCATATTCATCATGTTATGCAATCCGGCTACTCTTAACTAAAAATGTGATGATGTGATTATGTGGTGTAGGAATAAAATGAAATTATAAAAAAGCAGAATGAAATTCCTCACAAAAAAAAAAAAACACCAAAAACAAGGGAATAAATACGCAGACATGGGTACTTATAGACGCTGTATGCGGAAAGAAGTCCTCTATTTGCGGTCGTCATTGAAGTGCTTCTGTGGTTGTTAGAATTCCCAGCTCCACTAAACTCAAAACAGATATTCCATAGCCATAGGGAGTGACGCTGTTACAGATTTGGTTGTTAATTTGTTGTCATCTATCTGTGATAGCTGCAATTGGAAACTCAATTCCTCAGCGGCCACTCGATGTGGTGAAATGCATTCAAGCATTCCGGCAGTAACGAATGCAAAAATCGTATTCACGTAACTTTCCATATGTTTGTTGCGATTGTTGTTGCTGTTGTTGGAGATTCATTCTAGTGTTTTGTTTTTTTTTTTTGTTTTCTTCTTACTGTATATTCTATTGAATGAGATACGTTCCTGGAATGGTTACGAAACAAATACGGACGGTTATTGTCGTCGTTTTGTCGTTGGTTTTGTTATTTGTGTTCATGGCAGTCATTGGGTAGGTAGTTGGGGAATGAATTGCTGCGTTTTACGTAACCAACTCTGCTGTTTTCATTTGTTGTTGCGTTGTCATTTGCTTCGATATGAGAATAAATTTGTCGGTGATAGTAATTTGAATGTCAAATTGTTGATGATGATCATGGCATGTCTATATGTATGCATGTATGTTTCGTTTGCTGGTAGCTTGGTCATGGACATTAGGGTTAGTCATTTTTTCAATTTTTTTTCGAATATCAAAAATCTGTGGAAATGTCATGTAGGGCAGGCAAAAATAATAAGAATTGCGTTTTTACTTTTTCGAAATTGTAAAAAAACCTTCCGCACAAAATGCAATTACTTTAGCTAAAAAAAAAACTTTTTTAGTTTACTTTTTTTAAATTTTTAAATTTGAGAAATTTTTTCTGCAATAGTTGTTCTTGAAAATAATTTTTTTTAGTTGGTTTTAGTGCAACGATTTCAAATATGCAATTTGATCAAAAATCTGTCATTTAGTTTTTAAGCTACATCGATTTTAAAATTTGCAACTCGGTTTCATTTCACAGTTTTAAAAATTTTAAACGAGTTGCTCTAATAAAAGTTAGACAATACAGAAGTAATGCCATAATACATAATTTATATCGTTTTGAGTTTTAAATTATTTTTTCATAGTTTGTGTTCACATCGCCATGTCGTTTAAAAAAAGTTGCAAAAATGTCCAAAAAACAGTGATAACTGCGTCAAAAATTTTAAAGCAAAAAGACCGAATGAAATAAAAAAAGCTGTTTTGCCGCTATACCATTTATACGAATTTCCGAAAGAAATCAATATAATTGAAAGATATAGAGGATTAGTGTTTGAGAAATTTTTTAAAAAAAAATATTATCAAATTTTAAAAATCACAAAAAAATTCAAATAAAAAAGTTGGTTTTGAGCTAAAGTAATTGCATTTTGTGCGGAACGTTTTTTCACAATTTCGAAAAAGTAAAAACGCAATTCTGCTTGTTTTTGCCTGGCCTATATGCTATTTCCACAGATTTTGAATCTAAAAAAAATGACTAACCCTAATGGACATGTTTATCTGTTTTGATTTTGTTCATTCTATTTTTTATAAAAAATACAATTAATTATAAATAATTCAAAGATTATATAGGTATATATTTGTTATAAATATGTTTGTATGTATTTTTGTTGGGTTATTTATTAGTTTTGGAGTAAAAACAATTAATAACCAGATATTTATATTTGTTTTAAAAATAGTTCTTAAAAATACAAATTCGTAGTCGCCATTATTTTTTAGCACCTACTTTAAATATATATTAAAACGAGTAAGGACGGGGTTAAGTTCGGTCGGGCCGAACTTTTTATACCCTCCACCACGAGTTGTATTGAAGTAAAATGGAACAATTAGTTTCCTTTCGTTTATGAAGAAGACTAAACACCAAATTTCAGCAATTTCGGTAAAAAAAATGTGGCTAATTTCCGGGGGAAAGTTTTTAGACTCAAAGAAGACAAAATACCAAATTTCGGTAAGTTAATGCGGCTAAAACCTAAAAAAATAACAAAAATCAAGAGGTACGCTTCTATGGGTTATATAGGAAGACGTGGACCTATACTGATAATTCTCTTCTGGAATATTTTATAACCCCATGGAAGACTAAATAATAAATTTCAGTCATTTGGAGGTACCGTTCTATGGGGGTTATATCGAAACGTGGATCTATACCGACGAATTTCAGTCGGAAAAGTTTTTACCTCCAACGTAGACTAAATACCAAATTTTAGCCATTTCGGAAGAAAATTGAGGCCACAATCTTCAAAATACTGTAAATCGGGTGGTAACGTTCTATGGGGGCTAAATGAAGGCGTGAACCTATACCGACAAAATTCGGGGGGAAAGTTGTATACCCTCAACGAAGACTAAGTACCAAATTTCAGCCATTTCGATGGATTATTGTGGCCATAACCTTCAAAATGCCGAAAATCCGGAGGTACCGTTCTATGGTGGCTATATTAAGGCATGGGCCTGTACCGACAAATTTCTGGGGAAAAGTTTTGTACCCCCAACGAAGACTAAATACCAAATTTCAGGCATTTCGGAGGAATATTGAGGCCACAATCTTCAAAATACCGTTAATCGGGTGGTACCGTTCGATGGGGGCGTGGATCTATACCGACAAAATTCGGGGGGAAGCTTAACACCCTCAACGAAGACTACGTACTAAATTGCAGCCATTTCTGTGTGATATTAAAGCTAAAACCTTGAAAATACCGAAAACCGGGTGGTACCGTTCTATGGGGGGCTATATCAAAACGTGGACCGATATAGCCCATTTGCAATACCAAATATCCTAGGAGTAATAAAAACTTCTATACCAAATTACAAAGCTCTATCTTAAAAATTGCTAGACTTCAACAGACGGAGATGGTTATATCGACTTAGAATTTTACCCTGATCAAGAATATACATATATACTTTATATGGTCTCCGATGAATATGTCGATGAGTGACAAATTTAATTATACCCTCCATATTATGGTGGAGGGTATAAGAAATTAAATCTAATTTCATGTCCAAATACAGGCTGCACAAATGTGTCTTTAGCGTCGTATAACGAACCATGAAGACCCAAGAGTTAAGGAACTCACTTTCTCAGGTTAGTATGCAAGAGCTGGCAAAGTATCGATAGACGGACTATTGTTTTGATCACTGTCGCAAAACTTTATTTATATCGGACTCAGAAGCAACTTGTTTTTTTTTTTTTTGGTTGTCGGACGACGCAATAGTTTGCCAAAAATTTAAAAACGATCCCAGACTAGTCCTTAAACTGCACTCTTTCCAATCTTTGTGTGGAAGGTACCCGAAAGAGTGGTCCCATGTGGCCAATATTCGGTCATAATCAGAGTCTGTAAGAAATAATACGATGTATAACGTTTGGACCAAATTTCAAAACTACCCGTGCCCGAGCCAGTGCGGGAAGATGTTGTCGATGTAGAACCTTCTTGTGTGAGCATCCCTACAACAATCTTGTCGACAGGCCTCCTCCACAAAGGCACGAGATTGAGAGTGAGAGAGAGAGAGTTCGAATAGTTTAAACGAGAACCTCTAAATCAAACAGTTCAATGAGGCTCCCCCCGAACATATTGGTCGATGTTGTCCTCATTCGGACCTCTAACTACCCAACGATATAGGATGTAACATTCGATACCACAAATATTTTCGGCAAGATCAGACTTAGTAAGAAAGTTCTCAAGACGCTGGCCGACAGCACTTGTGGTGCTAACAACAAAACAATTTAGTCTCAGCTGAGCAGTCATTGATGAAGGTTGTGCGTCGGTTGTTTTGTTTTTTGTGCATGCGTCCACTTAGCGAAATGACTATTGAGTATGTTATGTTTCCAAACTAATGGCAATGTGCGTTGGTATGGGTTGTCTGATGCTGCCCTACATGTAGATTGGGATCACAAGAAAATCTGCATCTGTTTAACTGCCCAGCTAAACCCACTAGCCTGTCTCCTAATTCTTTGTGGTCGCAGCCAGTCCAGGTTACAGAATTGTTGATTCTGAATAAGGGAAGTAGAACAAGATAACTCAAAACAAACAGAAAAAACGAGCGGAAATGTTCACTGTTTTCACAATGTTCACTCCATCATAAATTGTCAACATAGGTCCATATTTTAGTATAACCCCCGTATAACAGTACTTCTCGATTTTAGGTATTTTGAAGATTTTACCTTAGTTTTTATCGAACTATCGGTAATTGGAACATTTGAAGTTTCCAGTGGACACAAAACTTCTCAACATATACATATGTATATATATCTTTTGATTTGATATTGAGGATTTTACCTGAATTTTTGACGCGAACTAGCTGTAACTTGAGAATTGGGATTCCCAGTGAACACGAAACTTCGACACCAAAAGTTGTCAAAATAGGTCCAAGTTTTGGTACAGCCCCCACATATAACTGTACCCCACAAATTTGGGTATTTTGAAGTTTTTAGCTAAATTTTTGACCGAATTAGGGGTAATTGGACATTTCTGTGATCACAAAACCTTGCATTTGGGGTTTCTAATAGTCAGAAAACTTTTCCAATGAGAATGTTGGAAATATAACTATGTTTGGTATAGCCTATATAACGGTTCCACCCGATTTCAGTTATTTTGAAGATTTTATTTATATTATATGTCTGAATGTGCTGTAATTTTGAATGTATGGATGAGAGTAGTCAAACAAATTTCTCCACCAAAAATTTAAGACATAGGTCCACGTTTTGGTATAGCCCTCATATAACGGTACCGACCGATTTCAGGTGATTTAAATCTTTTGGCTGATCGAACTAGTTAAAATAGGGTATTTGGGTTTCCCGGAGGTCAAAAAACTTCTCCACAAAAAATTGGGGACGTACGTCCATGTTTTGGTATAGCCCCCATATAACAGTACCGCCCGATTTTAGGTATTTGTAATTTATTATCTATATTTTTGGCCTAAAATAATCTACTTTGGAATTTAGAGTTCTCAGTTATCAACAAATTTCACGGGGAATTTACGTTCAGAATAACACCCTATCTATTCTGAACTTTTATTGAATAATTAGTTTTCTTTACGCTATGAAAGTACCATTGCCCTGCATTCGACCTGGTCGAACTTAACGCTTTTTTACTTGTTATTCATTATGTTATCACTGTTCGAATTGAGTATACCACCCATGGATTAAAAGCAGGCTAAATATTTAATAATATAAATTCATAGTAAAACGACCAAATTTTGTGAAGAATTGTTATTATTGTATACGTAATGCCTTGCCTACAAATACAACAATAACAACACATTTTGCACTACAAATATAAAAAAATTAAACTAAAACGGAAACATTCACTTGAATTATATAAATATAATTTGATTTCTTCCATCTGGCCGCCTTAATTGCCTTCCTCCCCGCTGAGCACAATAAATGAGATTTCAGATAATGGGTGTTAAATAACAGCCACAAACAACAACAAGCCAAACGTCAAAGCGCACTTTTATCATCATTTACTTGTCAATGTGCGACACTTCTTACGGCCTACAACACAACCAACTCAACTATGAGAAAAAAATGTTTGGTCTGGTGGTGTCAAGACAAACAAGAGCGGTGTTTAGCGCTTTTTAGATAAACTAAAAAAAAAAAAACAAAAAAAAAAATTATGTCAAAAATGTGTCAGAGACAAAAACAAACAATAACATCAGCACTGTGGCATAAGAAAAATCCCAAAACGCTTCTGCTCTCATCCAAAAAAAAAAAAAACTTCGTAAAAAACTTAAAAACAGAGAAATAAATGTGAATTACTCACATTTAAATATTTATTTGTTTACAAAACATGACAAATAACAAAATATTAAAAGTGAAGAGTCGTGGTGTGTGATTTTTTGGTCTCTTTGACAATAATGAACACGAAGAGAGAATTTGTATGGTGAATCGTACGAAAACGTAAAGGCGAGTGCTCATCTTGTTCATTTATACTTTGAAAAGCATTTGCCGACAGCCGTTATCATGGAAAGAGACCAAAATTTGACACAATTCTCACGAGAGTTATTATCATTTGAGGAAAATAAACCTGCTCTTTATTAGTTTTTCTTAAGAGCGGTTGTTGGCCTAGTTGTTAGAGCTGCATTAGTGGGCGGCACAATAGGCTTTAATATGTTCCGTTATAGACTCTATACTAAAGAGATACACATGGGAGCCAGCTAGATAGAATATTTTGAGTGGGGGTTTCCTCTAGCTCACTATCTCTCTTATGTCAGCTTGTTTTTTGCTATTTTATTTAAATTTTATAACACCAAATTGCTCTTATTTAGGTGTTACGGCTTCGTATTTGAGGGACTGTTACGTAAAGCCTTTATTATTTGAGTGTTAATTTGGCTGTGTATTTGTGAGCTTGACATGGCCTATGCGATTGTTGTTATTGTTGTGTTGTTTTTTATTTAACATTTTCCAAACTTTTTTCTTTGCTTTCAGATAATCATCATTACCAAAAACCACACACAATAAACAAATAACAGAGCACCAATACCAAACGCCACAGAGCACGAACGACGACAGCGAGCAAGCAGCAACAGCAGCTAAACGGAACCGAGGCAATTTGGTCTCAACGCAGTCGTGTTACGTATGCGAAAGGGAACGGTTACATCAAACGTTGAAAAAGAAAAAAAAATGTTTTAATAAAATAACGGAAGAAAGAAAAAATAATAACAACAAATTAGTAATATTTAAAACAACATGAAAAAAGTGCAAAAATAAATTGAAGAAAAAAATTCAATAAAATATTCTGAATCAAAAAAAAAAAAAAAAAAAAAAAATGAAATGAAAATTCCAATAATAAAATCTATAAATAACCAGTGAAGTGTTTTTCAATCAAATTACGTTAGAATTTGTCTTTGTGTGTGAAAGAAATCTTCGTAATTAAGTTTTGTGAAAAGAAAAAGAAAAATTATTCGGAAATTATTGCCGATATTTTATAATGTCTAAAAGTGCCACCGAGCAATTTCAAATCAAAAAGAAAAGAAAACATCCACTAAACGGTACATCCGTTGTTGTTATTTCAACTGCAACAACAACACCAGTTAACCAACAAGATATTCAAACAACAAAACTTTTAAACAACTACCAACGTTTAGTTAAAGATATCTCAACGGACACCATTGTCAAAGAGAATTTCTTAGAATTCCAAATTGATGACAAATTTCTGAATCATTCGTCATTGTATTTCAAACCAATTACAGTCGTTGACGAAACAGCGGATATCTATTTAGATTCCGAGTGCATAGCTGCAGTGGCGGCGACTGGCAAATCGCACGCTGTTGCCACCACCACTGGCCATCATCAGCAAGCAGCGACTGTAGGATCTTTATCCACAAATTGTTTACGTGACCGCGTACAGGCACAATCATTGCTACGAGGAAAATCCAGTGCAGCAAACAACACAATGCCACTGCAACACGGTTTCTATGTCAAAGGAGCCTCGGCTAGCAAAAGGGCCTTGAAATCTGCAAAAGTGCAAACGAATTCTCCGGCATTGCTGAACAAACCCACAGCGGCGGGGGAAGCTAAACGACCAAGACATTCCCTGGGCGCCAACTCAGTCACTGAGGACAATGTCAAAATACGTCCACAATCCCTGATGACAGGGCAAACAGCTGACAATTTGCAATTTTCCTATCTTGTGGGAGAGTCCTTGGCTCGTCATTGTCGTTTGCAGGAAGCTTTCGATATTTATGCCTTGATAGCCAGTGAACAACCAAAAGGATTTATACCCTTGGAAAAACTCAACATTCTGGCAACGGCCCTTTTGGAATACATACGACTACTAAGTACCAGTTCTAAAAAATCCAGTGACACCGTAGGAAAAGAGGTAGCCTTAACAGCAAAGCCCCTCGATGATATGCAACAATTGACCAATGTTTACTCAACCGCAACTTCTGCCTCCGGTTCATCAAGTCTGGCCACACAATGGCAGTTGATGGCAGGTGGCTTCAATACAAATATGGCGCAGTCTGAACGCATAACGGATTTACCAACATTGAACCTTAAAGGCAATTTAGATCTACACAACCCCTCGCGAGAGCTAGCACGTACCAAAAGTCCAACACTTCCAGATGATTTTGATCCTCTGCTGTGTCCGTTGTGTCGCGATATTTTACGTTGCCCGGTCACTGCAAATTGTGGTCACACATTTTGTCGTCAGTGTTGTGACACGATTACCATGTGTAATATTTGTCACACCAAATTCCCGCGTTTGCAGAAAGATGAGCCTGCAAAGGATGCGTTAAATTTGGTCACCTTGTCGACAGCAACAAGTACAACAACAACCAGCAGTAGCAGTCGAACAATGAGCAGTCTAACAACACCAAGTGTACAAAATTTTGCAAGCTCTCAATCGCAATCACTATTTTCATTTAGTCCAACAAATGTCGGGACAAATGCCATTCCAAACTCAATGGATGTGATGGCCAGTGATGAAATGCCGCGTTTGCGCATTGTCACATCACCGCTACCACCACCAGCGGCAGTTTCACCAACAACAGTGACCACAACAACTGTTGCCTGTACAACTGATACAGCCACAACTACAATGGCCGCCACATCCTCATCAACAATGAGCACTGGCTCCCGTGGAGGTTCTAGCTCAAGTGATAACATGAAATTTATGCCCGATGTATTGGTAAGGCGTTTGGTTGAAAAATGGTGGGGCGCTGATTTGCAGGCAAGAAAAATTCTGGAGAAAGCAACAAGTTATATGCATTTAAATTTACTTGATGATGCTCTGAAATTCTGTAACGTCAGTTTAGAGAAAGGTAAGTTGTTGTTGTTGTTGGATTTGATTTATTTTTTTTTTATTGGGGACAACAGAGCTCGTTCACTGCACTTGGAGAATATTAAATGTTCTCTCGAAGTGTGAATATCCTAATCACTAGACAATACGGGAAAAATATCTAATCTTAAAATAGGGGGTAAATGCTTTTTTTCGTAATATTTATAATTTTTTACATACAAATGAACTGTAAACTGTTTTGTAGGATCTAGAGAGGGGCAGCTGCCCCTCCCTAGCCATTCCTGGCTACGCCCACGTATGGCACTACTGTAAAAGAGAGCTCATATTCATATAAGAGGGAGAGTATATTTATCCTCTGAGACACAATTTGCATTGCAAACAACAAAACAATTGTTTACCAGCAATCAGCTGTTTACTAAATGCAGAAACTATATGTCAGGGTAAAATTAAATGCACATTTTAAATCAAATTAAGGCGACCGTCTGTCTGTGGTATTACGTTGCTTAAGCGGAACCCTCGCCATATGAGCAATTTTGGGAAGAAACAGGCGAAGTGCTTCTTCCACGAATAGATTGCTGTTTTGTTTCGGGCCCATATGCATAGATCCATGATTCGATACCTGCCAAACACCGTGGTTCAAAAATCGATTTTCCTGGCCAAAACCCCAATTTTTTGTCGTCACCGATTGTCAATTTCCATATGGAATTCGATAATAAACATATTGCAAGCAAGGAAACCAAAAAGTATTGGAAGATGGGGGCGTGGTGTACTCCTAAAGACGGATTTTTTTTGCAATTTTGGAAAATACGTTATTTTTGCAAAGAAGTAGCGATTTCTCGGAAACTAAACAGATATTGTGTTCGTTGTTTTTTGTTAAGTAGGTGAGATTGTTGTCTTTAAGAACCGTTTCAATAAATTAACGTAGCGTTTACACGAAGTGGGCTATTTTATTTTTTCTCAGGTACTAAATTTTAGTGAAATTCTAACATTAGTGGACTAGAACTTTTAAAGAACAGCATGGAACAAAGTTCCGTTTCCACAGAATGATGAATGAGGTTGTCCCCTTTCAGCCCATGTATATATTCTATTTCGTCCGTTTAACACATTTTTAAATTTAATGCAATTACATCATTAAAAAAATTGTCCGGTCCACGTTTCGGTATAGCCTCCATATAACGGTACCCCCCTAATTTTCGGCGTTTTGAGGGTTTTAGCTACATTTTTTAATGAACCACCCGTAATTTGACATTTAAAGTTCCCAGTGGTCACAAAACTTCTCCATCAAAAATTGTAAACATAGGTCCAAGGTTTGGTATAGCCCCCATATAACGGTACCTCCCGAATTTCGGGATTTGGAGAATTTTAGCTACCTATTTTGAACTACCTGTAATTTGACGTTTCTGGTTCCCAGAAGCTTCTCAACCCAAATTGTCAACATAGGTCCATGTTTCGGTATAGCCTCCATATAACGGTACCTCCCAATATTCGGCATTTTGAGGATTTTAGCTACATGTTTTGACCAACAGCCTGTAATTTGAAATTTGAGATTCCCACAAAAACTTCCCTACCAAAAATATTTATTACAAGCCAATGGTTTGGTATAGCCCCCTTATAACAGTTCTTTTTTGCCAGAACTACCTGTAATTTGACATTGGAGGTTCACAGAAGCTTCTCAACCAAAATTGTCAATATAGGTCCATGTTTCGGTATAGCCCCCATTGAGAGGTACCTCCCGATTTTCGGATTTTGTTACGATTTTAATTACATATTGTGTCCGAACTGCCTGTAATAAGACATTTGAGTTTCCTAGTTCTTTACCCTAAATTATCCATTTAGGTTTATGTTTTGGTACAGGCACCATATAACGGTACCTCCGATTTTCGGTATTTTCAGGATTTTAGCTACATTTTTGGTTCGAACTCACTATTTGACACTTAAGGTGCCCAGTGGTCATAATACTTGCCCACCAAAAATATTTATCATAGTCCGATGTTTTGGTATAGCCCCCATATGAAGGCACCTCCCGATTTTCGGTATTTTGAAAATTTTAGCTACTTGTTTTGACCGAACAATATTGGTCAATACTTTCATATGTCCCCGATATTTTTATATCTTAAGCGTAAATGCTAAGCTAAAGAGGTTATATAAACTTTGATATGACCAAAAATCTGCCTCATCTTTAAATAATGCTGCGAACTCCTTCGTGTACCTCCCACACAAAATTTGGAAAATGTACAGTTTAACAGCTCGTTTCGAACTGTTTTGAACTGTTCTTCTTGCAAACTGGAGGAATTTTTTCGGGGGCAAGTCCATACTTCTTGAAAAAAATTGCCAAAAAAGCCTGCCAGTACCATCAAAACTGGTCCAATTGGTCCAAAAACTCAAGTAAGTCCCTTTTGAGGTCAGAAGTGTTGTGTTTACTTCGTTTCTTTAGGTCCGAGCCTGAGAGTGGCCGAAAAAATTCTCCATCTAAAATTGTGGACAGGTAAGGAGACAAATTAAACCATTTTAGTTCAGTATATTTTATCCTGGAGAGTATAAAAATTGCTATATAAAACCTTTATTTGTTACTCAAAGTTTTTTCTGGGTATTTACAGTTTGCCAGCCTTAATGCTGCGTGGCACTGCATGCTGTGGTCAGTACGACATTTTTCCAATGTAAATTAAATTAATTTGTTGTATTAAATGAATTATTAGTTCCATCATTGATTGAATTTAAAAAACCAAATTAATTTCAAAAAATTAAACTCCCACACAATGCAATATGTTGCCTCTACATAAGTGTAGGTGTTGTGCCGTCCTGCAAAAAAAATATATATGTGAAAATGTCAAGGATATACATTTCTCTATATATTTAATGGGAATATAGAAAATAAAATGCTTACATATGGTCATACCTTCATGTTCAACTCCAAACAACCCTTGATGTAAGCTATTTTTATAGATTATAAATACAGTACTGTTGACAGCATCCTCCACAGTTTATTTATTTATTTATGTATGTGTGTGTGATTGTATCATGTAATCCCGTATAGATGATAATATGTACGACAAGCTCTTATTTATTTTTAATATCTTTTAACATCCTTGATTGAAATCACATTGTCATGGTAGGTGTAGGTACAGTGTAGATGCATTCTAACAAGTACACATACATACATGCATAGATATGTACCCAGCCAACAATTTTTGACGAGATCGTACCGAGTTCGGATGTATTTTCTGCACAAGTTTCCATTTCTGATGTCGTAATCGCATGCAAAACAGGTCCGAATTTGTGTGAAGCGGTTCGCAGAATTCGGAACGTTTTGTCGAGGGAAATTCGGAAATAACATTCTAGTTTCTACACGAATTTGTTTAGAGTTCGAAAGATTTTCTGATAATACTCTGAAGAAATATTCGAAAATCTGAAGAAAAAAAAAATCTTTTCGGAGATTTGTTTCGAGATTCTGAAAATTTTCGGAACAAATTCTAAAAAAATTCTAGATATTTTATCCGTAAATCGTAAGCTATTCTGATGTTTTATTAGATATTCTGAATATTTTCTTCCAAAATTCTCAATGTTTATTAGGATACGATTCGAATTTCTCATTGATTAAATTGGAACTTTATTTAAAATATTTGTTGAACCTTTTATTATTACAATGTTGATGAAATAGTATTCGTCGCTGCTGCCCACTGAATTGCACATTTATAAAATCATAAAGCACAGTCCTTGCGAAAAAATTTTCCATTTGATTTATCTAAAATAGAAATAACAATATTATAAACAACGTTTTAGAAAATGTGTATACAATCTTACACTTTCATTTATTGTACAACATGTGCCAATTTCATCACAAAATAACTTGTTCCGTTACGTCTTATTCACTTAACAGCTGCAAAATAACTAAAAAAACAAGCAATATCGTGAAGACACAAAAAATCTCTCCCTTGCCTTTAAATCAATGGTGTGCACGGCCATCCACTGGTGGTTTCTGTAAAATACTCTTAATTTAATTAATTAAACAACACTTGGGCGTTTAAGTATTTTTTGTAATAATTCAATAATAATTTATTTGTAGCACGATTTAAGATAACATTAGTGCTTAAAAATGATTAAATATGTAATGAAACAACAAGAAAAATTAAATATTAATTCTCCCTTAAATGTTGCCTTTTCCTATTTTGCTCACCATTGCTTTAAATCAACTCTCGACGAATGTTCGGCAATTTTGTTCCCGAGAGAGAGAGAAACGAATCAAAATTTCCATTAGAGTATGTGCAGATTACTTGCAACATTTTCGAAAACAAGCGCACGAAAGTGTGCAGAAATTCTTAAACGAAATCTTGCTAAAGATCACTTCAATTTCTGAGGGAAATTTTGAGGATTCCGTACATTTTCTGAACAAACTTTGGAAAACCTCTTAAAAGAATCTAATATCAGAGCCCTCGGTAAAAATTGTTTACTGGGTATGTGCATACCTGTCCTGCCATAGATGAGTAAATACTTTCATACATACAGAAAAAAAAATTGGATTGTGTAGTGTCACGATCGTGACACGCGCCCATTTCTAGTCTGAAACCGTTTCCAGATAGACAATTATTTGTACTAGTACTACCTTTCACAGCGATATTTTTAATTTGTTGGCTCATATATTCGAATATTTCTATTAACTTAAGTTTTCTGATAATATTTTCACAGCTTTTCAGTTTAAAAAAGTGGGTTAAATCATCTTATATAATCAATTCAACATTGTAAATGGTTGTAAATTAACATTAACTACGACGTGGCAAAATACTATATATCATAATTTTTATCTAATATAAACATTTTGCCTTGGTTGTCACATAAAAAAAGAAAACTCAAATCATTTGGGGCCTAATGACTGCACGACTGCTATGGTGAGCATACGTTTTCATTATCTTTGACGTTGTGACGTTGTAAAGAAACACCATCTGATTTTTTGACATTTGAACATTATGTAAACAATAAGTAATGATTTTCTTAACATACCATAAAAGCGATGAGTGTTGCGTTGGTTGGTTGTAATGTGAATACGGCTGATATTCTGACACATAAACACAACCCAGGCACACACACAATTATGGCTAAGGAAAAGTCAAAGTGCTGCCATGTGTGATATTTAACAGTCATAAAGTGTCAACATTTGCTGACAGTATAATGATGTAAATAGTTGAATAGTTGAGTGAGTACTGCTGCAAAGCTAATCATTAAATGAACAAAAGAGATTAAAATTCTTTTGTATTATGTTGTCTAGCAATGATGGCAGGAGGAAAAATACCACAGCTAATTGAGAACCTAAGCCTATCTTATTATTTTTAATGCCACCAAATCATTAAATATTCATTTTATAAAATGACTTTAATTCTTTTAAAGAACTTTTGGTTTCATGTTTTAAGAAGTTTGTCGGAGAGCCTAAGCATACACAAGTAGAATAAGAACGTGAAAATTCTGCCAAAGTACGTATATACTCGCACACAAACGTTGCAAGTGCAGCTTAGCAACCCTGACAGCAATTTATCCTTGTACTCTGTGACCTAGAAGAGTGGCAAGTGTAGTTACTCCTCAAAGATTTCATAATTTATAAATGAGTAATGGAAATTTTAGAAAAGGATTTTCTTTTTGGTTTCCTTTTTTATACCCTCCACCATAGGATGGGGGTATATTAAGTTTGTCACTACGTTTGTAACTACTCGAAATAATCATGGTAGACCCCACAAAGTATATATATTCTTGATCAGCGTGCAATTCTACATCGATATAGCCATGTCCGTCCGTCTGTCCGTCTGTCTGTCTGTCCGTCTGTGGAAATCACTCTAGCGTCCGAACGGATTGACGTAGGTTGATGAAATTTTGGGAAAATATGTTATATTTACGTAGGACTTTTGGTATTGAAAGCGGGCTATGTAGGTCCACGCTTTCGTATAGCCCCCATACAAAATGACGCGTGACGCGTCGTCGTTTTAAGGAATTTTTAAGATATTTGGCTCATTTTACCACCGAATTGGTTGTAATTTGGTACTTTGTGTCTCCAGAGGCCAAAAAATGTTCCTACCAAAGTTGGGTTATATAGGTCCACGTTTTGGTATAGCCCCCATATAAGGCCCCATATAAAGTACGCGTCATTTTAATATATTTTGAATGTATTAGACCCATTTGACCACAGAATTGGTTGTAATTTGGTATTTTGAGTCTTCAGAGGCCAGAAAACATTCCTACCAAAGTTGGGTTATATAGGTCCACGTTTCGGTATAGTCCCCACATAAGTCCCCTTATAAAGTACGCGTCATTTTAATATATTTTGAATGTATTAGACCCATTTGACCAAAGAATCGGTTGTAACTTTGTATATTGTATTTCCAGAGGCTAAGAAATATTTCTACCATAAAACGTTTATATAGGTCCACGTGTTGATATAGCCCCCATAATACAATATCTTCCGATTTTCGATATTTTGAACGTTTTAGCCTCATTATCACACCGATATGGCTGAAATTTGGTATTTAGTCTTCTTTAGGCGTATAAAACTTTCCCCCAGAAATTTGTAGGTATAGGTCCACGCCATCATATAGCCCCCATAGAACGGTACCTTCCGAACTTCGGTATTTTGAAGGTTGTGGCTACATTAATCCACCGAAATGGCTGAAATTTGTGGTGGAGGGTATAAAAAGTTCGGCCCGACCGAACTTAACGTTTTTCTTACTTGTTAAAAGTTCTGTTTTTTTTTGTTTTTGCCAAAGTTTTGTTCGTTATTCTTTCCATAAAATGCATATTTTATCATAATTTACCAACAAATTTGAGGTTAGCTAGCCTACGGATAATGATGCAACAATTTTGTGAAAAAGAATTTGTAATGGTAATAAAACCAGCTAACTGCTAACCACATTGAAATGGCCTTCAACCAAAATCACTTTTGTAGATCATTTGATAAGTCTTACTCCGAAATAGTAGACCAACACATAATGTGAAAAAAATCTTTTTTATAAATGTTAGAATAGAATGTAAGGGCAATTTCAACAGAGCATAAATTTTTCTTGCTTTTTTCTGTATTAGAAAATAAAGCAGACATTAACAGGAGCAAACCTTGGTGGACTTTTTGTTATTTATTCATTATTCAGCTACTCAAATACTGAATAATCTTTAAACGTGTTTCTCGAAGTTGGCATATTTTTCCCATAGTTCAAAAATCATCTTGATCTATTGCTCCCAAAACATAACCTAGCAAAAACTCATATCATCAGAAAGAAGTAAGAACGGGTTGTACTGAAGTAAAATGGAACTATAAGTTTCCTTTCCTTTATGAAGACTAAAGACCAAATTTCAGCATTTGAGGTAAGAGTTAGCCACATTAACCTTCAAAATACCGAAATTCGGGATCAAATCGTCGATCTATACCTACAAATTTTTGGCGGAAAGTTTTTAGACTCAAAGAAGACTAATGGCCTGTTTCACTAAGACTTCTGTTTGACTAAATACCAAATCAAATACCAAATTTCAGCCATTTCGGAGGAATATTGAGGCCACATCCTTCAAAATACCGAAAACCGGGAGGTACCGTTCTATGGGGGCTATATGAAGGCGTGGACATATACCGACAAATTTCATATGGAAAGTTTTGTACTGCCAAAGAAGACTAAATTCCAAATTTCAGTCATTTCGATGGAATATAGAGGCCAAATTTCCAACAAAGACTAAATACAAAATCAAATAGCAAATTTCAGCCATTTTGGAGGAATATTGAGGCCACATCCTTCAAAATACCGAAAATCGTAGGTACCGTTCTATGGGGACAATATGAAGTCTTAAACTTTTACCGAAAATTTTCTGGGGAAAGTTGAATGCCCCCAACGAAACTAAATACCAAATTTCAGCAATTTCGATGGAATATAGAGGGCACAATCTTCCAAATACCGCAAATCGGAAGGTACCGTTCTATGGGGGCTATATGAAGGCGTCGACATATTCCGACAAATTTCATATAGAAGATTTTACATACCAAACGAAAACTAAATACCAAATTTCAGTCATTTCGTTGGATTATTGTGACCAAAACCTTCAAAATATCGAAAATCGGGAGGTACAGTTCTATGGGGGCTATATGAAGGCGTGAACCTATACCGACAAATTTCTGAGAGAAAGTTTTATACACCCAACGAAGACTAAGTACCAAATTGCAGCCACTTCGGTGTCGAATAGAGGCAAAAACCTTAACAAGTAAAAAATATCAGTCGGCTTTGCCGACAGAGATATACCCTCAGCCTTTGTGAATTGAAAATATCTAATCTACGGATTACGGATTTTGTACCCCTATTTGAAATAGGTTTTGGGCCACGATGCAAGGAAGCATGGACTTGCCCACGAAAAACATAAAATCGCCTAAGCAGAACTACAAAAAATAGCATCGGTATAATTTTCCAAAGGTTTTTCGAACAGATCCTAAACTGCGCTGAAACAAAAATTTTGAACTTTTGTGGGGAGGTACCCTAAGAAGAAGACCGATTTGGACCGATTGGGCTGATCCGTTCGAGAGTTATCGTACGCATAGTGTCATAGTGTCAAAGCTTTCGGGCTATTTTCTCTGGAAGTATGAGCTTGCCCCTGAAAGAACTTGCACCGTCGTAATGGGGGCAGCGGATACAAGTTGTTACAACTTGAACTTTTCCTGGAAATTTTTGTGTGGAAGGTATCCGAAGGAGTAAACCAATAGAGTTCATATTGGAACCTCATATATGTCTGGTAGAAATTTCACGATGTGCAAAGTATGGACCAAATCGGTTACTCTCTTCAAGAGTTATCGTGCGCACAAATTTTCCGAACATTTTCGAACTTTTGTGGGGGAGGTAACTGAAGGAGTGGACCGATATGGCCCACCCTCGAACTTAAACAGACGGGAAATTTTTTTTTCCTCCTGAATGAGAAATTACATCCAATATGGAACGAAAATATCAAAAAAAAAAAAAACTTCCAAATACCTGAAATCGGTCGGTACCGTTATATGGAGGCTTTTCAAAACGTAGACCTACGTCCACAATTTTTGGTGTAGATAATTTTTGGATTAAAACCCGAAATGACAAATTACAAGCACTTTGGAACGAAAATGTCGAAAAAAGAACTTCAAAATATCTGAAATCGGGAGGTACCGCTATACGGGTCTATTCAAAAAGGTGGACTTATGTCCACAATTTTTGTTGGAGATCTTGTTTTATAACTAGTAACCCTAAATACCAAATTATTGCTAATTCGGTCAGAAAATGTAGCTTAAAACTCCAAAATACCTGAACTTAGAACTTAACCTGCCTGAAAACGAAAAAACACATAGTATGGTGGTTGGTATAAAATGGTAAAAAAATCGTTTATATGCACTATTTGTTTTGTGGGCAAGTGAATGGTCTAAAAACTCAAAAAATCCTAAAAATCCTATGTTTAAAACTTTGCTTAAGTTCAGTTAAAGGGCTGTTCGAGGATTGTCTTAAATTTTTTTTATCGAAAATAGTTCTGGTGATACTTGTTTCTACGATATATGTTTTTTTCGTGCTGATCCAAAAGATCAAAAAATTAGGTGGTCAATTAACACATCCTGTTAATTTGTAGGGATTTTTTAAGCTCTTCTGTGAGAAGAGAGGTGACCATTTCGTGTTCATTCGAAGCCGAATTGCTCCATAATATTATATGGTAGAATATAAATATACACATTTTAATAATATTTACTTAGCTTTGAAATTATGAATGCATGTATTATATTTGTTTTTTCCATAACATCTTGGCCCATTTGCACCACTTCTTTTAAAGCGATTTGTTATAATAGCTTATACTTGAGAAACAAACACCTTCAACAAGTCTAAACATCTGGTTTTTATTAGGATTGGAATTTATTCATAAATCTTAAATTTTCCTTTTGGCAATTTTTATAAAGATTGTGAAATAAACTTTAAAACAAAAGATTTTTATTTTATTAAATTTCTCAATGCAATAATATAGACAATAAAATAACACGAACATAATTCTTCTATCCACAGCCATATTTTTCTATCCACAGCACTCAAGTTAAATGTCTAGTAATGTTGATGCTAAAGATTAAATGACTTTTACATAATCAATCAGTTTGCCAACAGACTGAAAACTTAAACGAAAAGAAAAATCCCCTCATTTAAGATGGGTGTCTACAGTCTTGACAAGTAGACACAATTTTGGGGGGTGGTTTTGATGAAGTGTATTACTGTATGCATGCTTTTCATTTTAGGGCCTTAGGTCCCGCCACATGTCTGTGCGATGGCATTCAAGCGTATGCTTCGGTTTGGTTTGGTTTCGCACAGCTGCGTTATTGTGTACAAGCATAGACATACATATGTTTGTTTGTCAGTTGGTTTGTCTGCTGCCACTTTGGTCCAACGTCATGTTCTTGATGTGAAGCATAAATATTTTTCATGTTCATGTTATTGTTGCTTATTGTGTGTGTGTATGTCCGTCCCTTCATAAGTCTTTCCAGATGGGGCAAAACAAAATTTTTCTTATTTTTTTATAAGGGTCAGATTGTAAACTATGATGAACTCATAAGATTTCCAATGCTTTGGGGGGCAATAATGTTCAAAATTATGTACGAATATGTATTTAAATTGCAAATTTTTTGTAGAATTGTTGTTGATGTTACCAAAGGAATGATGGGATTGTTAGGTTTAATTTAATCTCATTTCTCGAGGGGCCACAAGAACAATAGGCAAAATTTTACACAAAATTTACATTTGTGTGAAAATGTGGGTTTTCCTAAACTAAGAACATAAAATTACTTTTTAAAGTTAAGTCAGTATGGCCAAGTCAAGTTATGGCTTTTGTCATAACTTTTTGTCAAAATATTATACATTTTATTCGTCAACATGTAGCCGCTGTGTTATATCAATTACACAGCAAGTACTTATCGTTAGCCATAACTACTTGCAAACCAACTTACTAACCGATTTTCTGTAACAAGGGAATGGTGCACGAAAAAAGTAATTATTTAATGGCTACAACCCCTCCCCCCACAATAAAAATAAAAATTGAACGTGCGAGACCTTGGATTTGCAGTTAGACTCCCTAAAGCTATTCCATTCTTTTATCCCAGATATTGTTTGTATTATTACGAGTCTTACAATGCTTTATTCACATTACATTTATAATCAATTATTCGTGGTGCAATGCACGCTGAAGCTCGTGGATTCGATTCCCCGGTCAGGCAACATCAAATTTTCAACGATGGCAAAATGTCGACGACATTTCCTGAGCATTTCAGCCATGTACAACTTCTATACATGTGGTGTCTTGCGACACGCCGTTCGGACTCGGCGATTAACAGTAGGTCCCATATCATTAAGCTAATATGAATCGGTGTACACTAACTGATGTGAGAGAATTCTCCCATGTCCGGTTTGGGATGTTTTTGGAAAAATTATATATTTCGTAGATTACTTTACTAAGCACCCAGCTAAAATACTCATTACAAAACCCTAATTACTAAAAGTCGTATATAACTACTTATTTAAGTGGTTCAAAAACAACTATTTATTTCGTGTGACATGCCCTTGTAAAAATAATGGGTTAGTAGGGGGTTTTGTAATAGGTATTTTTGCTGGGCAAAGACCTTTACCTTACATAATTTAAACTTTACTTCACTGACAGTTTTAGTTCGCAGTGTGATTTACAACTCACTCACCCACCTACTATTCTCCCGTATATATAGTCATCAAACGAGATGGCAATTGATTCACAAATAAACATAGATACTAGGGTTATGACTTTTCGACATTTTTTCTCAAATAATAATAATCACAGAAATAACGTTTACTCCATTGAAAAATAAAAAAGTTCAAATCGATTTAAAAAAAAAATTGAAAAAATTTATGAAATGAAAAAAATCTTAAAAATTATTTCCTGCTGCACGAATGAATAGACTTAAGCCTACCAATAACTAACATAACGTTGTGTTCCATTAAAATTTTAAAAAAATCACCCACAAACCACTTTAAAAGAATTTGAATTTTTATTTTTGGTTAAAAAATTATATCTTTGAAAAAAGCGTTTACGACATTTTCATGATACTCAGAATTAAAGAAAATTAGTGAAAAAAATGTTATATCAGTTCAGATATATTGTGTGGCTCTTAATTTTATTTTCAATTATATATCTGCTTCAAGTGACTTCAAAAAATTGCCCAAAATTCGGATAAATTCAAATTTTAAAATCATTTTGTGCGTGAGGTTTTTTCGCCTAATCACCTTATAATTAGTGTGTAAAAAAAGTCATAACCCTAATAGACACACATACAAACAGATGGAAGGATGAATGTAAAAAACAAATGGGGCAGATTTACCTCCCCATTTTCGTTATTGTGGGAATTTTATTTAATATTTTTAACCCATTTACCTGCAATTTGACATTTGGGATTCCCAGTGGTCACAAAACTTATTCACTAAAAATTGTCAACATAACGGTACCTGCCGATTTTCGTTATTTTGAGGGTTAGTAAAAAAAAGAAGATGTTTTATCTACATTTTTTGACTGAAGTACCCCTAATTTAATTGTTCCACAAACATCCCATAAGGGACAAGGGAGACTCCCCTAATTAGACAATTGAAATTTCCCGCAGTCACGAAATACATCCACCAAAAATTGTTAACATAAGTCCATGTAATTGTATAGCCCGCATATAATGGTACCAAAAATGGTAAAACCTTGGAACAAATAATAAAGGTCAATCCTCTAGAGAATTTTCATAGCTACAACATTTTCTTTAGGTCCATTTCGATAGAACTTGCAGTTTCCAAGTCAAATCGCGAAAATCTAAAATAAATGTGGACTTTGACTTCAGTTTTTTTTTTAAATCCCTCCAGCGAGTTTTTCTTGTTTTTGGATTTTTCTCATCTATGAACAGTGCTGTGCAGAATCCGCAAAAACATCCCAGATTTAAGCGGGTTTTTATTTAAATCTAGGTAAGGCGCACCGTACCTGACATTTTTTATAAGGAGGCGATACAGTCAGTACATTGTCCCAATTTGTACTTCTATATCTCAAAAATGGTAAAACCTGCGAAAATATCAATCTTGTAGAGAATTTCCACTGCCACAATATTTTCTTTTGTCCCATTACGATAAGACTTGCGATTTGAAAGCAAAATCGTGGAAACCTAAAAAACCCTAAAATGTGAACTTTGAAGCTCTCCGGCGATTTTTTTTTTTGATTTTTTTCGTCTTTGAAAGTTGTAGTTTCAGAATCCGCTAAACTTCCCAGATGTAAGCTACTTTCATTAAAAATTGGTTCAAGAGCACCGTGTTTGT